>NW_027187367.1:17350803-17369350 GCF_028583685.1 Petaurus breviceps papuanus
GGAAGGAAGGAAGGAAGGAAGGAAGGAAGGAAGGAAGGAAGGAAGGAAGGAAGGAGGAAACAGGCTCAAGAGAGGGCAGTTAGTTGCCGCAGCACACATCAAGAAAGAATCAGGACTTAGATCCAAGTGTTCCCAGTTCAATGCTTCTCAATCATCCCATTTCACATAGGTGTAACATGGCAAAAAACATTGGATAGGAGGCCAGGAGCCAGTGTGGGGAGCTAAGGCTCTTTCTAGAACCAGCTCTGTCACTCACTAGTTCATGATATGGATACAGATGTCAATTTTCTGTGTAAAATGATTATCTCTGCTTCACATAGTTCAATGATGGCCAAATGAGATGCTACATGCAGATGCTGCATAGGGCTCTCTAGATGGGCAATACTGGAAGGTTTTTGTTGTTATCCCCAGCTAGGTGGCACAAGTGGATAGAGACCTGGGGTCTGGGGTCAGGAAGATATCAGTTCAAACTAGGAGGGAGGGGAGGGCTGAGTTCCCAGGCAGAGAAATTCTATTCTACTTTCAGGGGTCCACCCAGAACCCGCAACACAACTTGGATCTCCTAAGTCAAATTGGCACCCAATGTGGGGCACTGTCTCTTTTTTGAATATGAGTTTAAAAGTGCCTCAGGCACTTACTAGATGTGTGAACTTGGACAAGTCACTTGACCACTCTCTGTTTCAGTTTCATTTACTATAAAATGGGAATAATTGTTGTTTGGATCAAATAAGATAATGTTTGTGAACCATTTAGCATAGGGCCTGGCATATAGTTGGAGCTTAATAAATGCTTGTTCTTTTTCCCCAGAATTATACAAGTGCTGGCTGGTTTCTAAAGGTGCTGAGCAGAGTCATTAAGGAACATTTCCTGAGATGAATGTTGAATATGAAGGGAAGGTGAGGAATGTGACTTGATGGGAGTTAGCAGAGAGGTTCTGGAAAGGCTGAACACAACTTCAGTTGATGAGGCAATTTGAGTCATGTCCAACTTCTCAGGGCCCCATTTGGGGTTTTCTTGGCAAAGATACTGGAGTGGTTTGCCATTTTCTTGTCCAGCTCTTTTTACAGATGAGGAAACTGAGGCAAACAGGGTAAAGTGACTTGTCCAGGGACACATAGCTAGTAGGTGTCTCAAGAAGGATTTTAAATCACAAAGATGAATCTTCCTATTTCCAGGCTCAGCATTCTGTCCACTGTGCCACCTAGCTGTGCCCCTGAAGACAGCACAAAGTAGGTTGGGATTCCACCAGAGCCCCTCAAGGGCAGGGACTTTCATTTTTGTTTGCACATACTAGCCTAATGTCTGGAACATGATAAGATGCCTAATAAATGTTTGTTGGTTGATCACCTGATAGATGTCTTTAAACATCTCTGGCCATAGCATTTGGACCATCCCCTTCACTTTCTCCCCACCAGAAAATTAGACTCCATCCCTGGAACCACCCTGGACTTTGACAGTCCAGTTTTGGCCTTATCCTGCTCAGTTCCAGGATTGCTCCAACTCCTTTATACCTTCCTTTCATGAGTTGTTTTCCTCCCTTAGAAGAGAGCAGGAATTATCTAGCATGTTTTTTATTTGCATCCCCAATGCTTATCTGTAGTGCCTGACACAGAGTAAGTGCTTAATAAGTGATCAGATTCTCTCCCTCTCCCCCCCTCCCTCCCTCTCTCTTCTCTCTCTCTCTCTCTCTCTCTCTCTCTCTCTCTCTCTCTCTCTCTCCATATCTATCCCTCCATTCATCTTTCCATCTACCCATCTATCCATCTATCTGTTGTCTGTCTGTCTGCCTACCTTCCCTTTCAGTTCTATCATTCTATAGTTATATGATCCTGTAACTGAAAGAAAGTGTGGTTGATGTGAAAAGAGCACTGACCTTAGTATTAGAAGATCTGAACATGAATAGCTCTGCCTCTGACATTTTTTATCACTATATTTAAGTCACTTCAACTGTCTGAGCCTCATTTTCCACATCAGTACAATGGAAATAATACTATTTTCACAACCTTAATTAAAAGATAATGAAGAAAGTACTCTAGAGTTATATAGAAACATGAACTACTATCATGAACATACTACCCCCTCATAGGGTATGAGGTCATGAAGATTGGCATTCAAGGAATGGTAAAAGGGAGTGCATAGAATGAAGATTTTTCCACTCTCTCTATTAACTGTATTCCCTGTATGTCCTAGCCTCCCCCTCAAGTTCATACATTCCCAAATCTGTTCCTCTCCCAAACATGAAAGGCTTTGTGACCTGTTAAGGGGATTTCTGAAGTAACTCTTAAGGTCATTTGGGGCATTGATTGTGTGTGTGTGTGTGTGTGTGTGTGTGTGTGTGTGTGTACACGTGCGTTCCAGAAAATGCGCATGGGACCATGTGTTGGGGGTGGGATAGGAAATGTATCAAGCTAAGCTGAAGAGCTGTCTCAGCATGTTGTACATGCATATGGCAGACTGTTGGGATGCCTGCTCCAAGATGCAGCCTAGAGGGACAAGTCCAACTTGGGCTCCCTGCTGCATCATGGGGAAGCATTTCTAGGGAAATTACAAGTCATTATCCTCATCATCATTAGCAAGAAGGGCACAGGAAACCTATTGGCTAATGTCCCCATTAACCTGATTTCTTGGCAAGAAGCATGGATTGAATTTACCACCATCCTCCCTACCCTGCCTCTCACCCTAACACTCTAATGTGCCAATGGAACATATGAAAATATGATACTAAATAAAGTCAGGCCTGGGGTCATCTT
Organism: Petaurus breviceps papuanus; assembly: GCF_028583685.1. NCBI lineage: Eukaryota > Metazoa > Chordata > Mammalia > Diprotodontia > Petauridae > Petaurus > Petaurus breviceps. Next base: position 17,353,554 of record NW_027187367.1, read on the forward strand.
GTCTAACCCCCTGCCTCTGGTACTTTGCCTAACAAAATAAAACATGTTTACACACAGGTTCTGATGGAACAAACAGTCTTTGAACTCTCTGGATAACCCACTTCCTTAGGCATTCTTCTCTACCACCCTCTGGCTCCAGAAAGTCATTCCTCATGATGCTGGTCCCTTCCTATTGCAAGTACAAACCTTTCCCTCTGACTTTGTGCTCAGTGGGGACAAATGAAACATGAAGCCTTTGCAAGAATGTCAAGTTGATGAAATTTGTCTTCAGTCTCCCTTTTTAAGGCTCTCCGTGGTGTACCCTTCCCTACTCCATTCGTACCTTAGGTACTTGGTTTCGCCATTCCCACCTCCTCATTCTTTCATTTGTTTTCAATTGTGTGTGACTTTCTGTGACCCCATTTTCTTGACAAAAATACTGGAGTGGTTTGTCATTTCTTTATCCAGCTCATTTTATAGATGGGGAAACTGAGACAAACAGGTTTAAAAGACTTGCCAAGGGTCATGCTGCTAGTAAGTGTCTGAGGCCAGATTTGAACTCAGGTCTTAGGCTCATGGAGGGCTGAATTTGGTGCTAGGAGACCTAGGTTCAAATCCTATCTCTACTACTTACTGCCTCCAATGATTTTGGAAAGGGAATAAACATTTATATGGTGACTTCTATGCTTCGAGAACTGGAACATTTATTTATTTATTGCTTTTTGGAGGGCAGTTGGGGTTAAGTGACTTGCCCAAGGTCACATGGCTAGTTTTTGTGGTAAGTGTCAAAGACAGGATATGAACTCAGGTCCTCCTGACTCCAGGGCCAGTGCTCTATTCACTGCGCCACCTAGTCGCCCCCATTTTTTTCTAAATAAATTAATTTGCTCTTCACAACAAGGTGCTATTTTTATCCTTATTTTACCGCTGAAACCCAAGGCAAACAGAGGTTAAGTGGCTTGTGCAGGGTAACATAGCCAGCATCTGAGATTGAAATTGAACTCAGGTCTTCTGACTCTAGGCCCAGAACTCAATCCACTGCACCATCTAGCTGTATCTTGGACAACTTATTTCCCTTTCCTGGACCTCATCTTGAATGAGAAATGTGGACTAGATGGTCTTTTCCAGAATTCATTCCGTGAGCACCTCATGCTTCAGTAGAAATGTTTCCTTTAAATCCTGTCTGTATAGGACAATGTGAGTTGTCTATGTTAATGGAATTTCTGGTTTTAGGCTAGAAGGTGGGGGGAGTCGGCTTTGTCATTATTTATCTTGGGTAGGGTTGGGAGGTCTCACGGGCAAACAGTTGTCTAGGAATAACAGAAAGCGCAAGGTGGAAAGGACATGCCAATCAAAAGATCTGGGTTGGATTTCTGCCTCTGTGATTTGTGTACTTGAAAAGTTACTTTTATTCTGGGCCTCAGTTTTCCAACTTGAAACACGAGAGAGTCAGACAAGATGATCTCTAAGACACTGGCAATGCGACCCCAAACAAGTGGTTTAGTCATTCTCTGCCTCAGCTTCCTCCTGTATAAAATGAGAAGGTTGGACAACATGGCCTTTTGAGACTTCTTCTAACGTTCATCGATGAACCTTGGATCCTCTCCAGATCTAAATCCCAGGAAGAATCCTCTGACTTTAGACAAAAATGTGCAACAGCTACAGCCACCCTCTTCTGCTCGGCCACTGCAGTTTAAGTGCAGCTGGCCACAATAGTTGCTTGGGGAGTGATAACACAGGTTATCCACATTCCACTCTGCATCTGCCTCCCTGCCTGGTTGCAGCTCCAAGTAACAAGATGCCCCTCCCAGGACAAGTTCATCACTTCCAGACTTAGCACCTTGCAGCCGACTCAGGCCTCGACTGACACTGCCTCCCTCAGCCTCCTTTCCATTCTGATTGGAGGGCTGGGGGGCAGAGTACCAAACTCTTCTCAATGCCTTCTTTTAGAGAGGTCAGAAACTGGACTCTCAGCTCCCTCCCCCTTTCCATCTGCTGCCCTACCTGGTTTCAACCACAAAACAAGATGCTTTCGCCGCAGGTGTCACTTGGTGTCCCATCCCTCCTCCACTCCTTTCCTTTCTCCTTCTGTGTGTTGTCCTCTACCTACCCTCACAATTTAGACCGTAAGTTCCTTGATGGCAGAGACTGTCTTTTGTTAATTATATCTCTAGTGCTTAGCACAATGCCTGACACATGGTAGGTGCTTTTTTTTTTGCTATTCAAACACTTTTGGTCATGTCAGATCCTTCATGACCCCATTTGGGGTCTTCTTGGCAGAGACACTGGAGTGATTTTCCATTTCCTCCTGAGGAAACTGAGGCAAACAGGGTTAAGTGACTTGTCCAGGGTCACTCAGCTAGTAAGTGTCTGGCACCAGAGCTTAATAAATATTTATTGGATTGGAGGTTAGATAAGACACATTCGTTGCTTTCATTGAGCTCACAGCCTAGCAGAGGCTCATACCACAGCTGCTTCCTGCCCTCATCATGGAGAATGTCAATATCTCAAAGTTCTCCCTTGGGAGAGGAGCCCCATGGTCCTCAGGAATTGGAGAAAGTCTCCTTGGTTAGAGGCCATGGAGACAAATTTGAAACTTAAGCCTTTAATCTGACCTTTCTCTTCCAGTCTGGATCCCAGAATTCTTTCCTCTTCTCTTTGGCCTGGGAGTTTCCCAAATATACCTGGAAATGCCTGATCTGGCTACATGTGGGCTGCTGACGGATTCTGCAGTGGCAAATTACAGTCTCCCAGGGCCCATGACAAATGCTGCCTAAACGGTTTGCTTTCTGTATGCAAATGAGGCAGCCAATTTAACCTTCATTTGCACATGATGGGTGTCTGAAGCGGATGGATTTGATTTGTGCGTGATCCGTAAGTGTCTAATTTATTAATCAATAAAATGTCATGTAAATGCTCCAGGATCCCCGTTTCCAGCCAGCCTCCATATATATGTAAATAATGCAATCTCTCAATCTACTTGTTATGTAAATGTTAATATAAAACTGACAGTAATATGAGTTTGCAGAACTTTACTGGCAGAGGGAGCGGAGATTTACACAGGCTGTACACATCACCTTAGTTCCTTCCCTCCTGCTCTCCTTCTCCCCACCCCAAACCTTTCCCCTTCTTCCTGCCTTTCCAAATCTAATAGTCCTTCAAGGCCCAGCTCCTCTTACCTCCTCCATGAAGTCTTCCATGATGACACCTAATTTGTCCTGGTTATTCCTACTCCTTTGGCATTTATTGCCTGTACTGTACAATGGACTGGGCAGTTACTGGTACAGCAGACAGAGTGCTGGACCTGGAGTCAGAAAGAGTCATCTTCCTAAAGTTCAAATCTGGCCTCAGATGCTTACTAGCTGTGTGACCCTGGGCAAGTCACTTAGCCCTGTTTGCTTCAGTTTCCTCATCTGTACAATGAGCTGGAGAAGGAAATGGCAACCGACTCTAGTATCTTTGCCAAGAAAATCCTAAATGAGGTCACCAAGAGTTGGACACAACCGAAATGACTGAACAAAAATACAACAGACACTTTACTATATTAGCATATATACACCATTATGTGGAATACTAATTTCTTCACATAATAATAATCATTTTCAATTATGCCCTGCCCCAGTCCCTCATTATGAGATGAAGTTGACCCTGGGCTCTCCAAGTCTTGCAAAGAGAATGGAAACTCTTACAGGCTTTTCCACACCTGGAGGACAGGACCAGTGCCAGGCTGTGTGTCATCAGAAGCATCACCTCTCTATGTATCTTTTAGGTTAAGGTACATTTGTAATCTGTTGTCCTACTAGCCAAATGTTTCCAACAAACTGAATTTAGCCTCAATTACAAAGAGCATAGTGTTTAGCTATAAGGTACATATAAATGTGAAAGTATTTTATGCCTCTGACTAAAATTAGGGATTTTTCTAATTGGAATCTTGGAATGATTATAAACAAATTCATAATTTTTTTATCTAAAGTCACAGAGAAGGGAACCATGTGGACTTTAGGGGTATAGTATATCTCCTGGGCTTAAAATGAGTTGATTATTATAACAGGGTGTTCCTGTGCAATCACATGATATGTAATTATCTTTTTAATTATACTATGTTAAGAAAGAACTGATAAATAGAAATATGTATGGAATAATTTTACATATAGGTATATATGCATGTGCACATATATATATACATATATATTATATGTTTCTAATGATAGGGTGGGGGAGGAAAGAAAAAAAGAAATTTACATGATAACTTTATTATAAGTTTAAAAGTAATAGCAAATTGTACATAATAGATTTGCAGTTTCATGTGCAATCATTTTTTTTATTATACTATGTTATGGAAGTGCTTGCTTTATTCCATAAAATAAAAATCAATTAATTTAAAAAATGAAATATAATATACCAGGGTATTCCAAATAGAATAACTTATCACCATGGCAAGAGTCACCAAATAATGATTTTTTAGGGGGTGGTCCAGTAGAAATACTGACTCTTGAGCAAGAGGACTGGGTTCAAATCCCACCTCTGATAAGAACTATGTGACCTTAAGCAACTCTTGTAAACTTTCTGGGCCTCAGTTTCTCCCTTTGTAAAATGAAAGAATGTTCAAATAAATATAGAGTCTCTCAGGTCCCTTCCAGGTAAAACTCTGTTCTTTCATCATCCTATGAGGTGGAAGGATACTACTGTGTCTAACATTTTGCTCTGAGTATCTCATTTGGTTTTCCCAACAGCCCTGTAAATCAGACTCATCATCATAACATTATCACTCCTATTTTATAGACCAAGAAATCGAACCCCAAGGGAATCAAGGGACTTGGACAAGGTCAAGAAGTGAGTAGGTCATGCAGCCAGGACGAGTAAACAGCTCTTCAAACTCTAAATCTAGTAGCCTCCCCACTGTATTGCAGTGACTTGCGGTTCCTTATGTCTACCTAATTAAATTATAAGCAACTTTAGGATAGGGAACATGTCTTCCACTTTATATCCCCCACACCACCTGAGAAAGAGGAGGAGTTCAATAAATACTTGTTGAAAAACTGAACGTAATGTAATTCTAATGACCAAGCTTGGCCCCAGAGAAGAGAAAAATGCACATTTCTCCTTCAGTATACTGTCAGACTCAGTTGACATATTGTTTAGTTTTGCTGAATTGCTTTTCTCTCTTCCTCTCTTTTAAAAAAAATTCTGTTATAAGGGATGGCTCTCTGGGAAGAAGAATTGAAGGGGGAGAGATATATTTGGAAGTGAAGAAAATAGCAAGGAAAATATACCAGTATCTTTTTTTTTCAACAAATAGTGATTGACTTGCCCCTTCAGACCCTCTCTTAAATACCAAACCATTGACTCAGTGGAGCAACATCCTCATCTCAAGTTTCATAAGATTACAGAAACACAGAACTTTGAGTGACCTGAGAAGCCATCTCGTCTAATTCGTCCCAAGACAACCACCTCCATACACTATACTTGAGCCTTCACTTGAAGACTTCCATTGAAAGGAAACCTGTAACCTCCTAAGGCAGTCCCTTCTACTTTGGGATGACTCTAATTATTAAGGTGGTTTATCTTACACTGTCTCAATATCTGCTTTGCAAACCTGCTCTTTGGAACCAAAAGAAAACAAACAAAATTTCATCACTCTTCCTAGTTCTAATGAAGAAGGGCAACTATCATGTTTCTCCTTTTCTTCTTCAAGCTAAACATCCTCTTCCTGATGTTACTGGTCCTCTTCTGAGAACAAAGGACAAACAGCAAAAAATCAAGAAACATCCTCTGGTAGTACAGTGGATTAGAGCACTGGGCCTGGAGTCAGGAGGATCTGAGTTCAAATTTGCCCTCAAACACTTGCTAGTTGTGTGGCCCTAGGCAAGTCATTAACCCCATTTGCCTCAGTTTCCTCATTTGTAAAATGAGCTGGAGAAAGAAATGGCAAACCACTGTATCGTTTTTTTTTTTGTATTTGCCAAGAAAACCCCATGTGAGGTCAAGAGGAGTCAGATCTGACTGAAACAACTGAACAGCAACAGGTTTCTTCTATGGGTTCCTTCAAGGTTCTCCATGATCCTGGTCTATTTTTCATAAGTTTTCACTCATAACAAGTTGGAGGGAGATGAGACAAGGGAGGCCAACTGCATAGTTGACCAGGAGTCCAGACTTGAAATAGTCAAGGAAATATGAGATATTTCTGAAGAAATTAAGAGAAATAATAGAAGACTTTTTTTGGCTACAAGACAAGACTAAAGAGAAGTTGTATAAGTCTAGTCTCTGGTATGTGTTGGAGCCAGATTCAACTGGCTTTTGAGAGTTATTTGTTAAATTTTCAGTGTGAGCATTCACACCTCAGAAACTGGCAAATTCTACAAATCAGGGCTTGATTTATGGCTTTGTTATTTATCTAGAAATAATAAAGTGATGGAGAAAATGTTAAAAATGAAGATTAAACTCACAAGTGTGTCCTACATATATATATATATGTATATATATATATATATATATATATATATATATATAATTTTTCATCCTTAGAGCCAATTGTTAAACATTTACCAAAACAACTTTGGTCTAAGGATAATATTAAAAATTAGAATAAACTGTGACAATGGTGTCTCATTTATTTGGAATTATTTGGTAATTATTAAGAATAATTTAAAATGAGGCAGCTAGGTGGCACAGTGAATAGAGCACTGGTCCTGGAGTCAGGAGGATCTCAGTTCAAATCTGGCCTCAGACACTTGATACTTAACTAGGTGTGTAACCTTGGGCAAATCACTTAAGCCCAATTGCCTTGCCTTTCCCCCTACAAAAAGAAAGAAAGAAAAAAAGAATAATTGAAAATGCACAACATTGTACTCAGGTGTTTATTTAAAATTTCCTATAAAATATGTCTGTATATATCTGTATGTATAGCTATGATATCTACCTATCTAATGGGATAATTCATAGTTGTGATAAAGCCTGGGCTTCCTAACTCACTTGAATGAAATCTTACTGTGTGACCTTGGGCACTTAATCTCTCTTTCTACATCTGCAAAATAAGGGGGCTAGATTAGTCTAGCTGTGTGAGTATACAGGATCATGGATTTAAAACTGGTGGATTACATCATGGCTTGATCAAATCCAATCCAGTTTTTGTATGGCCCTCAAATTAAACTAATTTGTTTTTTTACATTTTTAAAATAAAATCAACTTTATTTATTTTAAAATAAAATTAACTTAATTTTAAAATCTAACAGCCGTTCTTAGTTTGTGGGCCGTACAAAGCTGGAGGCTGGCTGGATTTGTAGCATAGGCTTAGTGTGCTGTCCCTTGGACTAGATGATCTGTGTTACATCAATGTAACTACTACCTCCAATGTGCAGATGACACCTTCATCTTGCCTATGTGCCCCTTCCATGGGAATGGAATCCCATGACTCAGTGGAGTAACATCCTCATCTAAAGTTTCATAGAATTACAGAAACACAGGGAATCCACGTGATATTCTGGGGGCCTTCCTCAACATCCCCTGAGGATGCCCAGGGAGAACTCATTTACTCCTTGCTCTTGTCACATGACTAGCCCAACTTCCTTTTCAATGCCGTATTCCTCTGATGCATCCCTTCCACCATTTCCCCTCCATAATTCCCATTTGGAGAATACATTGCAACCTGCTCATTCCTACCATGAGCTTTGACATTTGTTGACTTCTGGGTGAGACTCAACTTCATTTCTTCAGAGATAATATTCTGTGACTTGTAGTCGTATAAGACCACCAAAAGACACTATTAAAAAGATGGGTGGTTATTCCATGGAGAAGCTTGGGAATATAAATAGTATACATCATAATATACTATGTATTATAATATAAATAAAATAAAAACTTTCCAGTTTCTCAAAGGCAATCCAGCCAATTCTCCTCCTCCCGATGAATTGTGGGCCATGTTCCCATTTTAAGAGTTTGCCCAAGATCTCTTTCTCTCTCCCTCTCTCTCTGTTTCTTAGTTTCTGTGTCTCTGTGTCTGTCTGTTTCCTTCCACAGATAAATAGGTAGGTAGGTAGATGGATGGACAGGACAGACAGACAGACAGAGATATTTACATAGCTATCTGGATAAATTCCAAAGGTTGTTCATCTAATTATATATCATAGATAAGGACAATATATATAATTCTTTTCTTCCACTTGATGTTTTCTTGTGTGGATAGTTAGTCCAACCTTTTTTGAAGCATCATGGATCTCATTTAGGAGTCTCTGTAATGTTTTGGGACCATCAGAATATGAGCTCCTAAAATAAAAGTACTATGTGCTTTGGCCTTTCTTTGTATTCCTGGTACTTAGCACAATCCCTGGCATACATGGGGAGCTAAATATCTGTGTGTTGACTGACTGATGGATTACTACAATCTTCACCTGGTCAACAACACACAGGAGAATCTAGAGGACCTTAGCATTTTTAAGGAATCCCTCTTCAATTTCAACTCTGCATTGGATGCTGTCCATGACAATAGTAAACACCTCTGGTGAGCATATGTTTAGCTGTTATATGTCTCTCTTGATATTAATGACAAGAGGATTGTTGAACAAGGAAGGTTATCTCTTACATCTTTCAAGGAATCGTGTACAATTTTGACATATGCCTGGGAGACACCTTGTTGGAGGACAACCTTGAAGGCAGCATACTAAATCAAATGCTTTTTATAGTCAACAAATGATAAACACAGGGGAAATTCTCTAAAACTTTAATTTATCTGTATAACAGTAAAGCTGTGGTCTACTATGGAATACCACAGGAAAAAACAAAAACCCCAAACCTTAATCTCTTGAGTATGGAACATGCAAATCTAAAGTTATAAAGAGGAAGGTTTTTGGTTTTTTATGCTTTTTTTAAGTTTAGTTTTGTTTTGTTTTCCTTGAGGCCTAGCTATGGTAGGGCAGGCTTGCTGAGTGAGAAGGTGCCAGTGCAGTGGAAAGCATTGGTGTGTCTCCAGGCCTTCCATAGCACAACTATGTGAACACAGACCTAACAAGATGAGACAAACCTTATCCCCCTTGTTTCTCCTGATGTTGGAAATGACTTTTTTTTAGGTGGAGATAGAATCTGATCACTTGTTTGAAATGACTTCTCAGAGGAAGAGGAAATTATTCTTACTTATGAGAGGCAGTCATGGTATAGCAAAAAGAATGTGAGGTTTGGAGTCAGAGAAGTTGGTCTGAATTGTGGCTTTTCTCTTTACTGTCCCTGGGATCTTGCACAAATCACTTCCTTTCTTTGCTTATTTGATAAATCAGGAAGTTGGACAAGATGATCCCTCTAGTTCTAAATCCCATGATACTATGTAGTACTATATCACATTATGACAGAAGCCAAACTTATCCTAAGGCTGGTTAGTACTGACCCCTCTTTTCTCTCTTCTTTGCTGAGGTGGGGAACCATGGGCAGAGGATACCGAATACTCAATCAGATAATGTTCCTATATGAATTGGTTTTGCTGAATTGCCTTTTGCCTTTTTTCTCTTTCTTTTAGTATTACAAGGAATAGCTCACAAAATAGGGATGGGGGCAGGTGAATTCCATGATCTCATGAGCAAGTGACTGATGCTTACTTCAAGTATAAACTACAGGTTAATATCAAAATTACATTAAAGTGTGGTTGGCAATGGTTAAGAATAAATGAAACTAGGGCGGCCAGGTAGCACAGCAAGTAAGAGCACCGGCTCCAGTGTTGAGAAGACCTGGAGATTGAATCCTGGGCTCGGACACTTAGCACCCACCCAGAAACACCTGGCCGTGTAACCTTGAACAAGTTACTTAACCCCAATTGCTTAGGGGTGGCCGGGTGGCTCAGCGAGTAAGAGCACCGGCTCCAGTGTTGGGATGACCTGGAGATCGAATCCCGGGCTCAGACACTCAGCACCACACCCAGAAATAACTGGCCGTGTAACCTTGAGCAAGTTACTTAACCCCAATTGCTTAAAAAAAAAAAAAGAATAAATGAAACTGCACCACACTATACTTCAGAGTTTATTCATTTATTTAGTCTTCTCTAAGTTATGTAGGAAAAAATCTTACAATGGAGCTCCTCAGAAAGCAATAGAGGGAATCTATCTCTGCAGAAACATCTTCAAAGGGATGACCTTGTGTCTTGGCTCCAGTTAATTTTTGAGAAAGTCTTTCCTGGCTGGTCAAGAGAACTGGGTTAAAATCCTGGTTCTGCTACTTTACTAGATGCATGACCTTGGGCAAGCCACTTCTCTCTGGACTTGGCTTCCATATTCATAAAATAAGGGAGTTGGTCTAGATGATCTCTAAGGCTCCTTAAAGTGGTAAATCTTATGACTCATCTGTGGTACTCTTCAAGCTCTAGCAATCTATGAAACCAATCATTCCTTTCTTTTTTTCCCCCCATCCTTTCTGCTTTACTGGACAGCCTGCTGCATTTTAATGCATTTTCTGATAGAAGCGAGTGTGTGTGTGTGTGTGTGTGTGTGTGTGTGTGTCCAGCCTTTTCCATCAGATGGGAAGCTCCCCAAGGGTGTAAAATGTTTCCCTGACTGTCAGTCAGCGTTAGTTCAAGGAATATAAGCTCATTATCATATTTGCTTGAAATAAACAGAATTAGACAGTTAAGTCATTTGCCAAGCAAGCAATTCGACTTGAAGGAGAAAGAAAATTCTCTGCCACCTGTTCACCTGAACTATCATGAAGGATAATACCCTATATTTCTTTTATTTTTCAAAGCATTTCACATACAGTCCATCTTAAGTAAAGCCAGCTCATGTTACTGTGAATTGGTCCAACTATTCTGGAGAGCAATTTAGAATTGTGCTGTTAAAAAAGATAGCTAATATGGCCATAACTAGAGATCTCACTGCTCAGCAGATACTTCAATGAGGTCAAAGACAGAAATAAAAGTCCCATACATACAAAAGTATTCATAGAAACATTTTTGTGGTAGCAAAGAACAGGAAACAAAGAATGCCTATAGAATGGTGAATAGCAAAACAAATCATAATCTATTGATGCTATGGAATATTACTATACTGTAAATGATAAATATGAGGAATTCAGAGAAGCATGGAAAGGCATATATGAAATAATACAAATTAAATTAGTGAAGCCAGGAAAACAACATACTAATGAATATGGCAATGTAAGTGAAAAGAACAAAACAAGAAAATTAAAGCCTATGTAAATATAAAGATGAAACTTGGCCCTGGAGATGAATTGAGAAAAAATATATTTGTCTCTGTTTTTGCTGAGATGGGGGACTATGGGTGGAGAATACTGTATACCTAGTCAGATAATATTCTTTATTAATTATTTTTGCTGAATGGCTTCTTTCTTTTTTAAAAATTTATTACAAAGGAGATCTCACTAAGTATGGATACAAGAGGTAGGATTATATTTGGAAATTAAATTTGCCATAAAGCCAAATGATCTCAATATTTTTTGAACAGCTAAAATTGGTGCAGCAATTGACAAAGCAGTTATCCCCAAAATACTAATAGTATCATTACCCACTCACCCCCATTTTATAGAAGAATAAAGTGAGACACAAATAAGTGACCTAACTTGTCCAAAGTCATCCCATAATAAGTACTGAAACTAAGACTTTAAATCAGATCTTTTGACTTTTATATTGAAACTATCTATAGATTATCTTTTTAGATTATCTTTAAATTTTCATTCCTCTTTTCCTATGAGCTAGCAGTATCTGTTAAACTCCATTTGGCTAGTGTGTTACCTAACATCCCCATTTTCAGGATAGGTAAAATAAGGGCACAAAGTAGTCACAAGCTCATTGAAGGATGCAGAGATGAATGCATAGGTAGCTAGTGTCCAAGGTCATATCTGAACTCAGGTCTTCCTAACTTCACATCCAGTACTCTATGCACTGGGACCTAGCTACTTGGAGGTATGGAAGCCTGCATGAGAAAAAAATAGTAAAAATTATGAAGATGATGATAATAATGAAAAGCAATGCTAAGACAAGAGTATATTGTAAACACTTTAATGGATAAAACTCAAAACATAGGTCACCAGAAGAAAGTGGCCAGGGCTATGAGTAGAGAGATATGAGATTTAGTCTTGTCTTGGCCCTTAATTGGCTAAAGGAACTTAAACAAACTAAGCATCTTTTTTTTTTAAAGCAATAGGGGTTAAGTAAGTTGCTCAAGGTTACACGGCCAGTTATTTCTGGGTGTGGTGCTGAGTATCTGAGCCCGGATTTGATCCCCAGGTCATCCCGATACTAGGGCCGGTACTCTTACTCGCTGAGACACCTGGCCGCCACTTATGCATCTTCTTTTGACCTCAGTTTCCTCATCTGCAAAATGAGAGAACTGGAATATATTTGGTGTATTTAATTTGGGTTTTATGAACATTTTTAAAATTGATAACTGTATTTCAATATAATTGTTTTCTCGTGCAATCTTATAGTTTTATCTTATGTAGAATAAAAATAAATCTTGTTTTTATTTTAAAACATGATCCTGAGAAGGGGCCCATAGTCTTCACTAGCCCAGCAAAAGGGTCCATGACCCTACAAAAGGTGAAGAACTCCTGAAGTAGAGAATCTCTAAGGTGCTTCCAGTTCTAAAATTACAAAACTATGTTATTTTAGAGAAAGAGAGGGGAGGAAGAAGAGAAAGAGCACATGGCTGATGGTCAGAAACCTGGGGTCCCAGTCAGTGTTCTTCCACTATTGTGTGATGACACCTTGGGAAGTTAGTTTCTAATTGGGTCCTCTAATTGGGCCTGATTTCCTTCACCTATAAAACAAGGGTCTTTCACTAGGTAGACTTTAAAGTAGGTCCCTTCCTGCTCTGATGTTCCATGTTCTATGACTCCTGGATGATGATCTGGAAAAGAGAACTGTGTATTCCCCAGTCCACAAAACACTGCTTCTCTTCACCCAAATGGATATTAAAATCATTGACAATGCTATCTTAATTCCTGGCCTAACACCGTCCACGTCCTGGTACTAGAATGCTATTGGCTGACTTTTCTTGAGAAGAATTAGGAATATTGAGAGGAAGAAGGAAAGAGAGAGAAGGTAGTGGACTACTGTTTTTCCACTCTTCCCGTCAACACAAGAACACCTTATCAGCACCCAGGACCAAGGCAGAGCCAAGGAACATCCAAGTCATCACAAGTACAACAGGTCAGTGGAAGGAGCCCTGTATAAGCCAGGATCCTATTTCCAGCTTAAGAATTGACTTGCCATGTGACCTTGGAAGGGTCACTTGATGGATGAATCTGTGCCTCACTTTCTCTCCCCATCTGTAAAACAGGATGATAATAATATCTACACCTCAGATAGCTCATTATAGGGGAGAAAATAGATTTGACACTGTTTTCAAAAGGATAATTTGTTCTACAAATAGAGGTATTATTGCTACTATCCTTAAAGAATGGGTAGCAAGAATATTCTCCTAGATTAAGGGCAACCTGGACATTGAGGGGACTGGAGATCATAACATGAAGACCAGTCAGAAGAATGGGGATTATTTTGCCAGAAGAAAAGATTTAGAATGGACACAGTAGGTAGTATATGGAACAGGTACTAGAGACAGGAACATCTTAGTCAAAAAGACCTAAGTTCAAATCCAGCCTCAGACAATAGCTGTGTGACCTTGGACAAGGCACTTAATCTCTGTTTGCCTCAACTTCCTCATCTGTAAAATGAGGGCAGTAATAGCACCTACCTCCTAAGGCAAATTGTGAGGAATAATACAATATTTGAAAAGTGCTTACCAGTGCCTAGCACATAGTAGGTGCTATTCTAGCTATGCATATGATTATGATTAGATTTATTCTGCTTGGCTCTAGTGGGCAGAACTAGGACCAATGAGCTTGACTTGAAAAGAGGCATATTTCAGTTCAATATAAAGACAAACTTCTTTAAAATAAAAACTGCCCCAAAATATAATAGGCTGCCTTGGGAAAGAGTGAGTTCCCTCTCACCAGAGGTCTTCAATCAGAAACTCAGTGACTACTAGGTAATGTTGCAAAGAGGACTGTAGCTTAGATGAGATTTAGGTAAGGCTACTGCCATTAGAGTGGACGTCCTTTCTATTCTCCAATTGTTACATAGTCAAAGGATGTGCAAGGCAGTTTCCAGTGGAAGAATTCCAAGCTATTAATACTCCAAGTTACTAATAATTAGAGGAGTACAAATTACAAAAAATTCAGAAACCACATCACACACATTACATTAGCAAAATGGACAAAAAATTAAAACGACAAATGTTGGAAGGGTTGGGGGGGGGGGACTGGCAGATTGATATATTATGAATAGAGCTGTGAATTGGTTCAGCTCTTCTGGAAAGTAATTTAGAGCTATGCCCCCAAGTTACTAAACTACACATTCGACCCAGTAATACCAATAAGAGGTCTATATCTTAAAGAGATCAAAGAAAAGGACTCACATGTACAAAAATGTTTATAGCAGTTCTTTGGATAGGGACAGAGAACTAGAAAATAAGGAGTTGTTCATCAATTGGGATAAAAGCTAAACAAATTATGGTATACAAATGTAACGGAATAATATTGTGCCCTAAGAAATAACTTGAAAAGGATTATTTGAGAGAAACCTGGAAAGACTTTCACGAACAGGATGTGAGCACTGAACAATTCACAGAATAACACCAATGTCATTAACACAAATAATTTTGAAAGGTTTAAAAATGATGATCAATGTAATAACTATTATTGACCAATGACAAAGCATGCTGACACAGAAGTGGTGCCCTCAAGGTGCAGACATATATGTGTGTATACACACAAATACACAGAGAGAGAGAGAGAGAGAGAGAGAGAGAGAGAGAGAGAGAGAGAGAATGCATAATAAAAGACATGGTCAATGTAGAAATTTTGGGCAGGTAGGTGGTGCGATGGATAGAGTGCTGGGCCTGAAATCAGTAAGACTCATCTTCCTGGGTTCAAGTGTTGCTTCAGATGCTTTCTAGCTGTGTGACCCTGGGCAAGTCACTTAACCCTGTTTGTCTCAGTTTCCTCATCTGTCACATGAGCCAGAGAAGGAAATGGTAAACCACTCCAGCATCTTTGCCAAGAAAACTCCCAATGGGGTCACAAAGAGTTGGCTACTACTGAAAACGACTGAACAGCAACATAGAACTTTATTTTGTTTGACCATGCATATTTGTTACACGGATTTTTTTGTGTGTGTTTGTGGGGTGGGGGGGGAGATTGGGGAGAGAGAAACTATTGAATTGATTGAAGACAAAAAAAAGAATATAATCCCCTTGAGGTCAGAGACTGTTATTTTTGTTTTTATATTCCTAGCACTTAGCACATATTATAGACATATTATAGATACAATAAACGTTTGTTGATGGATAGCCTGAGGTCTCTTTCAGCTCTAAAATAATATCAGTTGGAACCTCTCAGCCTAGACCCTGGGTACTAGAGGAGGAGCAGAGGAGTTGGGGCCAGGGTGCTCCTTTTTGGGACTGCCCATGGTATATCTACAGATGAACCAGGAATGCTTCTTGATGAGAAGTCTTCCCTTCCATAGCTACTACTGTGCTAACACCACTGTGCTATTCCTACTACGACTTCAGTTAGCACTGTTATGACTTCACGAGCACATAGGCCTCCCCTCCCACAGTTCTACTCCTCCTTATCAGGACAGCAGGGTCATGTGTAAGGTACCTGTCTTTTATTTGTTGCTTGCCAGCCCAGCCTGGGGATAGGTTTACAAATTATTCTCCAAACAAGAGGAAAGCTGATGGTGGAAATACTATGTGGGATGGAGGTGTGTGTGTGTGTGGGGGGGGGAGTAGGGAATATGGAGATGGAAGACCACAGCCTAGTAC
>NW_027187367.1:17369360-17407310 GCF_028583685.1 Petaurus breviceps papuanus
CTAAGTTGGGGATATTACAGAAGATGCTGTGTGAGTCCAGGACAGAGGAGTCAGGTGAGAAGAGAGAAAGAAGTGTTTCAGTTCTGTTCTCTAACAGAATGTGATCAGTCACCTGAACTATCCCCAAAAGGCTAGAAAAGGACACAAGCCCATCACCCAGTCACTATCATGGGCTAAATCCTTGTATTCAGAGTCAATGGGCACCTATTAAGCTCCTATTACATACCAGATGTTAAGATATACAAAAATTGAAGATAAGCTCAAAGGGAAAGAATTAAGGGGGAATCAATCCTGAAGAAGGTGAGATTTTAGCTGAGATATGAAGGATGGAAGGAAAACTAGAAGACAGAAAAAAGAGAATTCCGTGGTGGTGTTGGGGTAGGGGGAGGCAGCGAGTGAAAATGTACAGTTGGGAGATGGAGTGTTTTGTAGAAAGAATAGTAAGCAAGTCAGTGTCACTAGACTGTAAAGTACATGGAGGAAGACAAGAAAGGTTGAAAAAGGGTGGGTTTTGAAGAGCATTAAAAGCCAGAGGATTTTACATACGGTCCTGGAGGCAGTCACTGGAGTTTACTGAACGAGAGAATCATGTGGTCAGAGCTGCATGTCAGGCAGATAACATTGGCGGCTGATCAGAGGATAGATTGGAGTAAGAAGAAACCAACTAGCAGGTTACTGCATAGTGCAGGTGTGAGGTGAAATGGACCTGGCAGCGTCAGAGGAGAGGAGAATATACAGGAGAAATGTTATTGGAGAAAGGTCTCTGAGAAGAGGGGCTGTAGAAGAAGATACCTCCACTGTCCCGATCCTGGGAAAATGGAGCATCTCTTCTTATGGGGACATACAGTTCCTCCCCTGGGGAGGGCCAGGTCTTATGAGGGAGACAGAACAGAGATTTATATAGGAGCTAGAACCTTGAAGCAAGTTCATTGAAGGAGTGGGGCAGACAAAGTGTAATGGTAATAGGAATTTGAAGATCTTCCCAGCCCCTTAATAGGCTTAGGTGAATTTGAGGATCTTTCCTGATTTGAACATATACTCTGCCCCCAATAGGCTGAATGTGGTCACATGGAGCCTGTGGTGGGAAAAGTTTGCTGAAGGCTGGAGGAGAGCCACAGGAGATGCTTGCTTTGAGGTAGGCTTGTTTTTCAGGACGCACAAATTTTGTTACTTTGTAGTCAAGTGGGTTGCAAGGGTTGTGATGTTCTCTGACCCTGGAGAAGGCCATATATATACTCTGAGGTGAGGTTTTGCTTCAGGGCTCACTTTGGAAAGAGTTGTGTGATTTGGCCAGATGAGACTCTGGGCAGCCATCCTTGGGACACAAAGTTCCATGTTAGGAAAAACTGCAAACAAAACCCTGAGGTGAGAGATGGGACCTCAGAGTGTCCCCAGGCTCTTTGGTCAGAGCCCCTAGGGTGCTGGTGGAGAGGAGGTCACTAAAGAATGGGAGCAGAGAAGGGAGAGATTCAGGAAAGATCACCTGTATACACTGACATCATAGATGCTCTCTGCCTAAAGGTATAAAGAAGGTACTCCATGTCCATAGGCATGAATCAGAGCAAAGAAAATGACTTTCCCTAGGCTAATGTAGTTACCACAGGAGAAGGGATGACCTGTTCATCAGACAGTCTGAACCCCTAAACTGCAGGAGGTAGAGATTTTTAAGGGGAGTGTGTCAGTAGGGAAAAGCAGGCTACAGGAAAGGGATACTAAACCCAGGGCTAGGCAAGGGAGCAAGGGAGTTATGGACCACTATGGAGAAGTGTGACCCATCCCCTATTAATATCCTGGGAAAAGCCCAGCGACCCAATGCTAGTTTGGGCTCTGGGACAGTTGAAAATGGCAAGACTGTGACCAAATGTGGCCAAATGTGGCCAAAATGCTTCTTCTGTAGAGCAAAAGAGCCTGCCTCATCAGATCTTAGGGAAACTTTGTGTGAACTGATGGCAGAGATGAGGCAAAGCTAAAAAGAGAATGCAGACCTCTTAGCTAGCCAGGGAAAGAAGAATTTAGACTGACAAAGATCTGGGAATAATCTATAACTGGAGGATTCCTAAATCTGCCTTAATCTAGACAAAATTGGACTCTAACTGCCTCATATACCTGCTATTGGCTGGCCAAATAGAGGAGAAGAATGATAATAATAATAGACATTTTTACGTAGCATTTTAAAGCTTGCAAATAGGTTTATATACATCATTTCAGTGGCTCAGTAAATAGAGTTCTGGACCTGGAATTAGGAGGGAATGGCGAGGGGGTTAGACATTTTGAGTCATGTCTGACTCTTTGTGATCCAGTTTGAGGTTTTCTTGGCAAAGATACTGTAATGGTTTGCTATTTCCTTCTCCAGTTCATCTTACAGATGAGGAAACTGAGGCAAAACAGGATGAAGTGACTTGCCTAGGGTCACACAGCTAGTATGTGTTTGAAGTCAGATGTGAACTCAGGAAGAAGAATCTGCCTGACTCTAGGCCCAGTACTGTATCCTCTATATCCACACAGCTTCCCAAGGAAGTCAGGAAGACCAGTGTTCAAATCTGACCTCAGATACTTACCAATTGTATGACCTTGGGCATGTCACTTAACCTCCGTTTCTCAGATTTTTTATCTCTAATGTGGCGATAACAATAGTTATCTTGCTTCCTAAGATAATATTTGTAAAGTCCTTTGCAAAACTTAAAGTGCTATATAAATACCAATAATAATTGTTATTATTATTAATATTATCTCATTTGATCCTCACAACATCTTTGTGAGGGAATTTTTATTATTATTCCCATTTTACAGATGAGGAAATTGAAACTCAGAGATAGGAGTCTCCATGAGATGAGAGCCCAGATCCATGCAGATTTCTACTTCAGCATTAGGCCAGGCATAAACTCTCAAGCCTGGAGTAAGTAGTTACCATGCCTTGAAGAAGACTGACCCAAGGGTGTGTTGATACTTAAGCAAGTCTGATGGAAGGGGGCAGCTGTGTTCCTGATATTGTGGGGCTCCTCCCCCCAATGGATCCCTGAGAACTTGGAGAAAGTAAGAATGAGGAAAGGATAGGAAGGGGAAGTTGGAAGAGTTTTTTGTTGTTGTTGTTTGTTTGTAAACCAGAGATAGGGTGAAGACGGGGTAACTGAGCTGGGTGTTTTTGCTGATCAATCAATATAAACTTGGACTAATTGCCTTGACTGTGAATACTGGACATTTATGCACTATATATGATTCCTGGGGCTGTTATATATCTTGTTTTCTGTATATGTCCTATGTCCATTGACAAAACATTTTCCTTTCCATCCCAATTTTACAGATGAGGAAACAGGCTCACATAGTGACATTCCTCTGGTCACAGAATACACTGGGGGTAGTGGGAAAAACACTGTACTGAGAGGCTGAAAGACCTGGATTTGAATCTTGGCTTACATACCACCCTCTTAGCTTTACTTTTGTCACCAGTAAAATGGAGATAATAATTCCTAGCGTACAGGGTTATTTTCAAGGATTAAATGAGATAAAATGTGTGAAGCACTTTGTAAAATTTAAAAGTGCTGTGTAAATGTCAGTAACTGTTGTTATGATTACCAAATGTCAGAGCCAGAATTAGAACCCAGATCCAACTGACTCCAAATCCAATGGCTCTTTGCAGTACACCCCAAAGTGGACCTCCAGACCCTACCATCTGCAAGGGAGTGATCTGTGGGGTGGGAACTTGGTAGAGGGAGAAAAGAAATGGTGTCTTTAATAAATCTAACAGAATCTTGGAGTCAGGTTCGGGCTCAGAGAACAAACAGGTTCTCCTCCAGCACATCCATGCCAATTCCTCCCACTCTCTTTGCCACTCCTGGCTGCCTCCTACCTGAAATCCCCTCCCTCTTTCCCTCCCTGGCAAATCATACCTTTGGAGCGTCTCCAAAAGGGAAGACTGCCCCTACCATGGTGAAGGAAATTATCATAAACACAATGGGTGCAATTAGATACAGAGATGCAGCCATTTATGAATAAAAATTCTTACATCTGGTTGTCCTCTGATCCCTCCCCCTTTCTAGAAATACACAACCTCCCACCCCATCCCCCAGCAGCATTACTGTTCACTCTATCCTCCCTACATCCTCCCAACATTCAACCTCCCACCCCATCTTCTCAGCAGACAACTTCCCCCTGTCCCTGCTACACAAAACCTCAAGTCTCTCAGAATCAGTCCTTGGCTGATATATCCCACTTCATCTCTTCCCCACATGAAACCCATTGCTCCATTCACACACATGACCTCCCACGCCATCACCCAATGCACAGTTTCTGGCTCCATTGTCTAACCCAGAACTGTTCACCTTGTGCTTTCTGAAACAAAACTCCTCACCCCATTCTCACTGGATAATTTTTTTCACTCAGTCTCCCTCCACGTTATACCTCATCTCATCCCCCACCATTCTCTCACTCCATTCACACACACCCATGCCCAATTATACAGCCTTCCACCTTGAACATCTCCCGACACACACACACACATAAACAATCCCCTATCCCATCCTCCTGGAACATCACTTCTGGAACAGTCTCTGACTCTCTTCCCCTCCCTTTTCCCTTTCCTCCCTCCCCCTAGGCCTGACCTCAGGAGAGAGAAAGATAAACAGCTGTTCACCATGGATATTCCAGGTCTTCCTAAACAGTTATTAAGTTGAGCCTCTGGCCTTCTCTTCTCCAGGGTCACTGACCCCCATCCTGTGAACACAGCCTCAGAGGAGCTATTTCCCCAAACTCATCATATTGATGTCTTTTCTCTGACAGTCACTGACAGGTAGTAGCTGTAACACTGTACTAGTTGCTTGGGGGAGCAGAGAGGAGAAACAAGGAGATGCTATTTTGATGGGAGAAAACATAGTGCTTGCTCCTAGGGAACATCCAGAGTGATGGGGGTAGAGTCACTTGTTAAATTTTCCACGTGAACATCTGCACCTCAGAAATTATCAAATGCTACAATTTAGGGCTTGATTTATTGTTCTATTGAGTGTTTAGATTTAAGAAAGTGATGGACAAAATGTTAATAGTACAACTTCAACTTAAAGGGAGGCTGTGTACACTTTTTTTTTTTCTCTCAGAGTCAGTTGTTAAACACCAGCACAGCCCTGGATATGATTTGTCAAGGAGAGATAGCATTCCCTACCTGAAAGGAGCCCCTGGTCTGATGGTGAATACACAGTCACCTCTCTCCAAGAGCTCCCACGCTAATGACGAAGACAGGAGACAGAAATAAGCAACCATTATGGATGTGT
Organism: Petaurus breviceps papuanus; assembly: GCF_028583685.1. Lineage (NCBI taxonomy): Eukaryota > Metazoa > Chordata > Mammalia > Diprotodontia > Petauridae > Petaurus > Petaurus breviceps. The sequence goes on from NW_027187367.1 coordinate 17,374,622, forward strand.
TTTCCATGTCCCCTCTAGCTATGGAATCCCTAATTGTCCTGAAAAAAATGGCAACTGATACTATAAAACCCAGGACTGGGGTTAGGAGATCTGAGTCCCAGCTCAGACTCTGCCATCTGACTCATTTTGTGGCTTTGGACAAATCACTTATGTTGAGCTATTCTACTCCTCAGTTTCCCCATCTGTGAAATGAAAAGAATAATTCTCTCCTCTTCTTACCATCTAGGGTATGTTGGGAGGAATAGATGACATAATTCATACTGTAGGACTTTGAAAATCCAAATCTGCTCAGAATTATTATTTTTACATGATTGAAAAAATCATTTAAGTACTTACTGTGTGCAAAGCAGTATGTTAATAATCACTAGGACAGAAAAACAAAATAGTCCTTTTTTTTACATTCTTATTTAAACTCTTGAGTTCCAAATTCTATCCCTCTTCTCCCTCCTTCCTGAGACAGTAAACAACCAGATATAGGTTATACATGTGATGCTCAGAATTATGAAGAAAGCAGTGGGGTGTGACAGTGGAGTGGGTGAGCAGAAACCCGAGAGCTGAAGGGCCTTGAGTTAAAGTCCCTTACTATGCACTTATTATTATTAATAATACTCTGAACTTACTATGTATGTGACTTTGGGTAAGTCACTTTCTCTTCCAGGTCTCAACTCTTTTCTCTGTGAAAAGCAGAGTTGAACTGCAAGGACCTTAAGGTCCCTTGCAGGCCTGCTATTTTAGGGTTCTACAGTAAACAATCTCCCTCCTATCAAAGCTTCCAGCACGATGCCCCCCTTTCCAGTCCCCAGCCTCAGCCTTACCTCTTATTCTCTCCCATTATCTCTCTGCCAGCAAAGTCTGGGATTAAGGAGCCACCCTGAAGCTTGCTTAGGCGGCCTCCACCCCAGATGGCTTATCAAGGGAGGAATTGAGAAATGGAAGCTTTTGGGGTTTACATGTTTTTCTTTGTAAATCTGATGTACCAAGGGGAAGGAGCTCCTCCCCTCAGGAGAGCAGGGAAGGAGAATGTCGCCCTCAGGGGCTGCCAGCTGCCTACAGAGCCTCTGCATTGTAGAAAGCATAAAGCATAATGGTATTTTCATTATGAAAGGGAAATGGAGAGCAATAGTGAGTCTCTCACAAAGCATGATATCTTTTTGCCTTCTCGCTTCGAAGGGTACCTCTTCCCAGACCTCCCTACCCCCACCATCAGTAATAAATGCTGATTGGATAACAGGACAAGGAAGCCGTCCTAATGGGGCACCCTGAGGAAGAGACAGGAGCCAGCATGGGCTAGTCAAGTAAAACTACCACCATCACCTTGACCATCATCTCCCCTCAGACCCTTTATAGAGACAGCCCAGAATTCTGAACCAAAGGGCCTTGGGAATAGCAGTGCCCCCTCCTCCTTAAACCATCAGATCTTTTTTCAACCCAGCTCTCTCAGTCAATATGAAGGGGAGATATCACTGTGAAGAAGGGACCCATCTTATTCATCACAACCAGCAGGCAGATAAAGACAAGAGTACTGGCAGCAGCTATACTGTGCCCCACCCCCACACCCCACAGTGCCACTCTCACAACCATCATCAGGTACACAAATTCTATGGCACCATGATATGGTGATATGATATGATATGATATGATATGATATGATATGATATGATAAGGCGCCAGCCATTCCCATCAACTGACACCCATACACAGGACAGGCAATCCAATCTAACTCAAGCATCAAGGAATCCTGAGGGAGGGAGAGGAGGAAGGCAGTATGTGCCAGGCAAGTCACCACCATCACCTTGCCCACCATGTCCTCTCATACCCTGATAGAGACAGCCCACCCAAGACCCTGAAACCAAGAGCCTTTAGAATGGCTATACTTCCAGCTCGGATCCCTTCATCCATGACCCTGGGAAGTAGCCCCTGTAAAGGTAGCGCCTGGCCACTGCTCCTGAAGGGGCTGCAGCCACAGCTACTGAAGACCCAAGAAGGAAAATTCTTGTCACCAAAGACACATCAGCACTGTCAAATGGTTCTATATAAAAAATTGATATAATTTTAACTGTAAAAATTACACTGGAGACATTACCATCTTTTTTGTACCCTAAGGACCATGGGATCTGGTTTGTAGTTGAAACCTTCTATTCGTTGATATCTCCCTTATTAGAATGGGAGTTCCTTGAGGGCAGGGACTGTCCTACTTTGGTATTTGTATCCCCAGGGTTTAAGATAGTACTTTGCACATAGTAAGCACTTAATAAATCCTTCATCATCCATCCATCCATCCATCCATCCATCCATCCATCCATCCATCTATCCATCCATCCACCCATTCATTAATCTACAACTTACATAAGGTTGTAATGTTTTGTAACATAATTACAATTAATGTAATGTAAACAAAAGGGTTTTTAGTTGGTAAATCAGGAGGCTTGGGTTCAAGTCCTTGCTCTGCCACTGACGTTATAAGACTTCAGTTAAGTCAATCTCCTCTTTGGACCTCAATTTCTTCTTTAATAAAGTTGAAGGGGGAAAGAAAGGGAGGCGGTCTAGAAGCTCTCTTATGGTCCTTCAAGCTGTGACATTCTATTGTCTCTGGTTCTCAGAGGTTCATGGGACTGTAGAACATAGGGTCATATAGTCATGTCAATCAGAGTTGGAAAGGTCCTCAGAGGCCATCTAGTCTGGTGAAGTTAGACTCAAAAAGAAATGGAGTCACTAAGCCATACATAAGGATGCCTGTGGGAGGTATTATTGACTTAGAAAATCACATATTAACATTATTTATGTTCTATTGTATTTTTATGTATTTTGTTAAATATGTCCCAATCACATTTTAAAAAATGTATTCCTTAATTATTTTTACAATTTTTAAAAATTTTGAATGTCAAATTCTCTTTTTCCCTCCAGCTCCTCCCCCTACTCATTGAGAAGGAAAGTAATATGATACCCATTATACAGGTGAAGTCATGAAGAATATCCCTAATAACATTTAATCTGGTTCTGGCCCCGCTCTGGAGCCCAGCCTTGTGCTTAACATATCTGGTCTAGATCAACTCTTGTGTTTACAAAATAGGAAACTGAGGCCCAGGATAGGTAAATGATTTGCTTCAGGTTACATAGTCATTATTCAGGTTACACAGTCATTATTAGTATTAGAGTTAGGACTTGAACCCAGAGCTAGTGGTAATAAAGGCAAGCATGGGAACCAGGAAGGGATGTTTCTAGCAGCAATCAGAGGCCTCCTATTGCCTCCAGGAGTGAATATAAAATGTGCTGTTTGGCATTTAAAGACCTTTGTAACTTAGTCCCCAGCTACCTTTCCAGTTTTCTTACACCTTGCTCCCCAACACATACTTTTCAATGACAATCAGTGACATTGCAGATGAGACATTGCTCTCTCTCTGTCCCTCAGGCTCAGAATGCTGTCCCTCTTCTGCTCCAACTACCGACCCTCCTGGCTTCCTTTAATTTCCAACTAAAATCATCCCTCCTATAGGAAGCCTTCTCCAACCCTCCCCTCCCAACCCCAATCCCAGTGCCTTACTCTGTTAATTATTTCCTATTTATCCTGTATATAGTTTGCTTAATACATAGTTGTTTGCACCTTGTCTCCACCATTAGACTGTAAATTCCATGAAGGCAGGAAACATATTTTGCTTCTTTTTGTATTCCAAGAGTTTAGCACAGTGCCTGGCACATAGTATGTGTTTAACAAACATTTATCAAATTGAGAACCAATGAACCCATTTCCTGCTCCTCTCACCAATGCCAGCAATAGGAAGAGACCTCATGGAAAGAGGAGGCAGAAGAAAGACAATAAGAAGTAATCACTTCACTCTCCCCAACCACAGTAATGTCCCAGAAGCTCTGAGACACTTCTATGCCCAGAGCAAACCAGGAAATGCAGACAGCTGTGTCTCAAACACAAACCACAAAGAAGAACAGGAAGCATTGTCCTCCCTCCCCTTTTCCTCTTGCTCTGTTCTTCAGACTCATTTAGCTCTGGGCTCAGGCAGATGCTACTGTTTGACACCAACACTTGTTCAATATCTGCCCCAGCAAAATGGTGGGGCAATGGGTGCAAATGCAGAGAGGAGGACAGTGAACATGGGCCCAGGCAGAGATAACCAGGAGTGTTATGGGGCAAAGCTGAGCATCACGGGCCAGGGAGTCAAAGGACCTGAGTGTGAATCTATGCTCTGGCACTCCCTGCTAGCTGTGTGACCCTGGGTAGGCCTTGGTTTGCTCATCTGTAAGATGGTACTAATAACAATTGTAGTGTTCACCCCACAGGATTGCTTAAACAATCAGCAGGTACTTATTAAGGCATCTGTTTCTTAGATAGGTGTGGGTGTGCAAATACAAAGAAGGAATCGATCCCTATTCCTGAAGAGCTTATATAGGAAAGGTGGAGAATCTAGTGAAAAGAGTGATAGATTTGGGAATTAGGCAAACCTGAGCTTGAGTCCTGCCTCAGACACTTATAATCTATGTGACCTTGAGGAGACCTCAGCCTCTGTTTCCTCTTTAGGCAAAACGAAGGGGTTGGACTAGTTGGCCTCAATGTCCTCATCTGTAAGATGGGAATAATAGTAACACTTGCCTCATCGGGTTGTCATGAAAAATCAAGAGAGAAGATATAGAAAGCCCTTTGCAAACCTTAAATAGCAATATAAGTGACTATATATATATATATATATGTATGTATATATGCAGAGACAGACTAAATGACTATACTATGACCATTATAGTCTAAAATAAGGAAAAGCATTTATTCTAAGGAAATCGCTTTGCAAACCCTCCAAAGCACTGCAGAAATGGCAGCTCTTATTATAGAAATGTCCACACAGTTAGTCAATGGTGCGCGCACGCGTGCAAACACACACACACACACACACACACACACACACGGGCACATAGGCACATTAGCCTTTACTAGGAAAGATTCTGCCTAAGTTTGCACGTTTCTCCTAGGTGTCTAATGACTCACAGTAATCCTCACCACAGTTACTCTGAAATAAGAATGATGGTGGTTGGGAGCCTAGCATAGGAAGCGTTGCATTTCCTATTTTCATCCTATCCTTTTCTGTTGCCTTTGAAAGGGCTTCAGGGAGTTAAGCCTTCTAACTAGGGATGGGGAATCCTAGGAGGGAGACAAGGCAGCAGGGTTTCATTAAGGTTCAGGCTTGCCCATGTTGGTCCAGAAAAAAAGCTAAGACTGGAATGGGATGAAGGGAGTGATGGGGGGTGGGGCAGGCAGGCAGGCAGCACTGCAGTGAAAATACAGTATCATCACGGAAAGAACCGTCAGGAGATCCATCAAACATCTGCAGAAGGTAGGGGCTCTCTGGAGACTCTCTTAACACTCCCAAAGCCAGCATCCAGTTTCCTCCCATTAGGTTGTCTGCAAGTATTAATAACAGAAGGACCCGAATCCCAGAAACTGGATGAGGAGGGGGGAGAAAGCACAGGGAGGGAAATAAGAATCCTAGATTTGGACTCAAAGGACCTGCATTTATATTCCACTTACTAGCTTCTTGACCAGGTCAAAAGACCTCAGTTTCCTAAATTGTTAAGTGGGAATAAGAATACTTCCCTGACTTCCTTCACTGGGCTTATAGGATGCTTTCTTCTCTGATAATAGTAGTTTGTAGTTGTGATACTGGGGAAGGGGCATTCAGTGGCTTGGGAGTCACTGGACCTGGGTTCAAATTCTACCACTGCCATAGTGCAATGATGGGAAAATAATTATTAATCTTTTTAGAACTCAGTTCTCTCATCAGTACAATGAGGAGTCTGGAAGGAGTCATCTCCAAGGTCCCTTCCTGCTCTACCAACACTCCATTCCTGATCATGGGACCAGGCTGCTCCTGCTTATATAGATCAGTCATAGTCCCCAAACAGGAGGGAGAAACTTACCCCAGCCCCAAGCAAAATGGGTGTCATGAGTGCTTCCTACCCTTCTTTTGGGTTCCTTTCCACATACTCATGCCTAAAGAAGGACAATTTCAGATGTCTGCCCTATAACTCCCTCCTGAAGGAAGTTTCATAGCTAGACCCTTGACTGGCAAGCAAGTTTATCCTCCTCCCCCCACACAAGTGACACTGGCAAATACTGTAAAGTCCCTGTTGATTCAATAAGTCTGACCTGGTGTACTGCTGATACTGTAGGAGCACTGCAGACACAAAGAAACACGAAACAATCCTGCCCTCAAAGAGCACATTTTTTTCTTTTTTTGGAGGGGGGAAGGTAGGGCAGTTGGGGTTAAGTGACTTGCCCAAGGTCACACAGCTAGTTAGAGTTAAGTGTCCGAGGTCGAATCTGAACTCGGGTCCTCCTGACTCCAGGGCCGTTCTCTATTCACTTTGCCACCTAGCCACCGCTCAGGATGGGATTCTTGTAGAATGTAGCACTTGAGTTGAGTTTGGAAGGAAGCTAGGAATTCTATGGTGCAGTGAGATGACACAGTGGGTGGAGTACCAGGTCTGGAGTCAGGAAGACCCAAATTCTAATTTAACCTCAGCTACTCATTAGCTGTGTGACCCTGGGCAAGTCACTTACCTCAGTTTCCTCATCTGTGAATTAAGCTGGAGAAGGAAATAGCAAACAACTACAGTATCTCTGCCAAGAAAACCCTAAATGGGGTCACAAAGAATCACACATGGCTGAAAGACAACTGAATGAAGGGATTCTGTGAGATGGAAGTGATGAGGAAGTGCATTTCAAGCATGGGGTCCTGCCTGTCCAAGGACATGGTGATAAGAGATGGAATGGTGAGTAGGAGAAAGCGTGGAGAGAATTTAGAACCAAGAATAAAAATAAAATAAATACAAAATAATTATGAAAAAAATACCTCTGATATCAATACCAATAATGACCAACCACAATTTCATAGGAGTCATAGTAAAAAATACCACCCAATTCCAGATAAAGAACTGATGGACTCAAAATATAAATTGAAACATTTTTTCCTCCTGCTTTTTCTTCCTTTTTTTTCCTTTTTCAGAACATGGCCAATGCTTGCATGACTTCATTCTGCAATGAGTTTTCTCGTCCTGGACTTCTCAGTGGGTGGGAAGGGAGTTTGGAACTGAAAATAAAATAAAATTGAATTTAAAAACATGGAATGTTTTGGAATGAATGGTATACCATGAACAGGAACAGCAAGCAAGAATGTTGGGATAGACCATAGAGTGTGTTTAGGGGAAGAATAGTCACCAAGACCAAATAAAGTTACTTCCTCTGCTGAGGTTGGGGTGACCTTACCCAACCCTCTCATTTCTCTTAGGACCCAAAAGAAACATTTCCTATCTTACCATGACAGGATGTTAAGTGTTACCCTTAGAGGAGGTACAATAAAGGGTTTTCATTTTCACAGTAGCATTTAGAAGCTGGAAAGGTATACTGAGTCCGTTTCAATGAGAAAAGAATGACATTAAGGTAGAGGTGACTTGCTTTAGTTCAATCAATAAATAGCTAACATTTATACAATCATCTATATAGGGCAGTCACTTACTAACAGTGTGATCCTAGGCAAGTCACTTAACCCTATTTGTCAAAGTTTTCCTCATCTGTAAAATGAGTTGGAAAAGGAAGTGGCAAATCACTCCAGTATCTTTGCCAAGAAAATCCCAAATGAGGTCATGAAGAGCCAGAAACGACTGAAAATATCCAACAACAATACTATGTCCATTATCTGAGAATCATATGTTTAAAGCTGAAGGGGTCTTTAGAGACCATCTGATCCTCCTTTTTCTTATAAGGAAACCGTGGAATTGATTTCTAAGTGACTTTCACAAGGTCACAAAGGCAGTAAAAGGAAGAGATCAGATGTGAACCCAGGTCTGATTACCAAACCAATGAGTGTTCTTTCCATAGCATCACAACCACAAATTTCTGCTGGATGGCACAATAAACCTGTAAAATAACCACTACAAAGTAATACTAAGAAAACTGAGACTCTGAGAGGTTGTATGATTTATCTACAGTCACAAGGCTAGTAAGTTGCAGAACTGAGATTGGAACCTAGAATTTCTGATTCCAAGTCAATGATGCACTAGTAAATAATTAAAAATTGGTTCTCCAAGGGAAAAAAACAAGTATGTACAACATACTTTTAAATTTAGTCTGTATTATTAATATTTTCTTCATCTTTACATCTCTTACATCTAGACAATGAACCAAATGATAAACCAAGGCACCATTTGTACTGTTTGCCAACTTCCCAAGTATAAATGCTAACTCTGGGGAAGGTGGTGCAGTGGACTAGTAGTCCCAGCCTAAAGTCAGGAAGATTCATTTTCCTGTGTTCAAATCCAGCCTCAGACACTCACCATATGACCCTGTGCAAGTCACTTAATCCTATTTATCTCAGTTTCCTCATCTGTAAAATGAGTTAGAGAAGAAAATGACAAACCAATCCAGTATCTTTGCCAAGGAAACCCCAAATGGAGCAGCAAAAAGTCAGACAATAACTAAAATAACCGAATAACAACAACACATTTTCAGGGTATTTTCACTCTATTTTTATACCTCTCTCAACCTCTTTTCCCCATTCCCCTTTCACACTTAGTTTTACTCCCCTCCCAAATTTTCTGATTCTCCTCCTTCTTTTCCCCACCTAACTCCAGAACTTAAGAAGATAATACCAATACCCTAGCTTAAAGACCTTCAGAGGTTCCACATCACCAACAGAATCAAATGCAAACTTCTTATGTTGGCATTCAAAGTCCTTCACAATTAGATTCATTTTACATCTCCAGCCTTATTTTTTCTTCTTCCTTCTTATGGGTTATACCTTCCAGACAAACTGGACTTATAGCCATTCTTTGATCTCATCTCTCTTCTTCCTATCTTTATGTATTTACACAAACCATTCTCTAGTCCAAGAATGACTTCTTCAGCATCTCTATCCACTGAATGCATGAAAAAGAAGAATATGAATGAATGGGGTGAATGAATGAATGAATGTTTATTAAGCTCTTACTATGTGCCAGGTGCTGCACTACTGGTGATACAATCACAAAAGAAACACAGCCCCTTCTCTCAAGAAGCTTTCATTCTAATGGAGGGAGACAGCACATACAGGGAAGTGGGAGCTAAAGAAGGATGTTTTGTTTTGGTGAGTCACAAGGAGGGTAAATGAATCTCTAGTAGAAGGAATGATAGAATTGATTTGGTTACTATTTCTAGAACAAAAGGTAAAACTCTGAGTGGGGGGATGGTAAGAAGGAAGCTGAAGATGAAGTATGGTCAGGGGTTTGGGGCTGTCTAGAGCTATAGGGCTCTGTGTTGGCATTCAACACTAAGGACACTATGGTCCCAGGGTGGTAGCTCCAAACCTGAGTGGCTTAGCTCCTCTAGGACATGCTCTCTGAAGGGTCTTTTCCATGGGTGGCAGCAGCAGCGATGGCAGAAATATGGTAAGAAGAGAGATGGAGCAAAGAATGGGGGACTAGAGGAGAAGGGTCCAGAACCAGCTAGATAAAGTGGGCTATGTGAGTTAGCACTCATGGATTGAAAACTTTCTCTTCCTTTGAAGTCCATCTCAAGTACCTGTTCCTCCTTGAAACCATCCCTAATCCATTCAGCTAGAAGTGATCAATATCGCTTCTTGGGATCCCTCTCAACGTATGCTTTACCTTTCCTCTGAACTTAAAGTAGAATCACAACTTGAGAGTTTGGAGGGAACTTTGGGGCCATCTAATTTAATCCATAACCAAAAGAAATCTCCATCATTACATGTTCAACATTCAAACTTTACTGGAAGACCTCCAAGGAGGGGGGAACTACCACCCCTTGTGCCCACACATTCCACTTTTGGACAATTGTGTTGTACTGTACCCACCAAGCTGGGTGGTGCTATGGATAAAACATAAAGAAGTTGTGAGTTTAAGTCTAGCCTCAGACATTTATAGCCGTGTTTGAGCAAGTCGTTTAAACCACTCTGTGCCTCAGTTTCCCCATCTATAAAATGGAGATAATTGTATCTACTCCATAGGGTTGCTGTTGAGATAAAATGAGATGTTAGTAAATTGCAATGTAGATGCTAGCTCTTATTTTTAAATGTTTCTCTTTGAAACTTCCATCTATTACTCCTGCATCATAGGACCATCAATTTTTAAGTGGAAGGAACTTCATCTATTTTGAAACTTTTTGTTTTACAGATAAGGAAACTGAGGTCTGGGGAGCTCAAGTGACTTACCCAAAGTCATTATAGGAGACCATAAGAGGTGAGGTTTGAATTTATGTTTTCTGACTTCATAGACAGCATTCTTTCTATTTTATCATATTGCTGCCACATTCTGTCTTGGATCATAGTTATTTGTGTAAATGTCTTACTTTTCCCACCACAGCACATTTCCCTCTGTCTCCTCCCACCCCACCTCCACCCCCAACCAGATTTCAAACTCCTTGAGTCAGGGACACAGTTATATTTCATATTTTTATCCCCCAAACCCCAGCACAATGCCCTTGCACATAGTAGGTTCCAAAAGAAATTTTAGCTGGATTGAACAGAATTGATTTTCCCAGTGTTTCTAAATCCCTGAAGCTTTATATTATACTCCCCCCCATTGCTCTAAGCCTAGGCAGCATATTGCTGTTTTCACAGAGAAAATAAAAGAAAAAGGATTATAATTACAGGTCAAATCCCAGGCCGGAAGCAGCTGCAGGCACTGGGGGCTCCCCAGCTCCAGCAGTATTTATGTCAATGAAGAATCCAGACACATTATGAAGCACAGTGTAATGGGATTTGACCTGTATTTTTGTTCTCTCTATTTCTTCCTCCTGTGGAACACAGTTCCTATTGGGTGTTCACATCCAGGTTACTGGATGTGAAGTGAAAGCACGAAACGATGCAGTAAATGCTTGCGCTTCTATTATTCTTGGCTGATGATTGAGGACTGCAAGCCCAGAGCCAATGCACCATCCTCCCTGCCCTACTTACATCCCAGTTTTGTATGCATCAGACCTCTCTGGTCTAAGGTCTCCTGCTCACCTGGGGAACAGGATGGCTCTCACGCCTACCTCTGGGAGCTGGTACCCCCACGATATTCTCACATGAGAGGTCAATTAGCTGCTTTGAAAGAGAAGCCTAGTGCAAATACCCAGCCAAGGAACATGAGCACTAGCCAGTTCTTGCTTTGGATACACAGCAGTGAAAGAGGCAGGGTCAGCATTCCCGCTGTGGGGTGATCTGAAGATCCTTTAGGATAATAGCTCTAGAGCTGGAAGGGATTTTAGGGTCTGTCTATTCCAATCCCTTATTTCACAGAAAAGGAAACTGAAGCTTCAAGATGTTAAATGATTGGCCGATGGTCACGTGACTTCAGAGGCAGGATTAAAATTTGGGTCTACCAGACTACTAGTCTAGCTTCCTACCAGTCCAGGACCTGCATTTGCATCCTTCCTCTGCCTGTGTACCCCTAAAAATTTAACCAGTCAGGTTAATGGAACCCTTGAAATCTTTCCATGGACACTGCTGTGAACCCAGGTAAAGAACTACTAGACCAGAGTATCTTGAATTTCCTTCTTATTCTGACATTATGTGATCCTATGATTGAGGCTAAATGAGAACAAGTAGAGTCACCTTCCAAATTCAGTTCAATTCAATGAACCTTTATTGAGCTGCTGCAAGGTTCAGGGGACTCAGTACTAGGCACTAAGCAGTGTATGCATGCAGATGAAAAACAGCACAAACACCCATCTCAAGGAGATACAATCCAGGAGAAAGAATGAGATAGAGATAGAGATAGAGATAGATTAGAGATAGAGATAGATGATATAGATACATATAGATATATACAAAGAAAGACAGTCATATATATGTTTGCATGTATACATATGTATATATGCATACATATACATACATACACACATGTATATAGGTACACAAAGAATAGGCAGTCATACAGGTAGGTGTATGTATATACATGTATGAATATGCATACACATGCATATATGTAGTGTGAGTGTGTGTATTGATATATACATGTAGACATACATCTATACATATACATATACATGTATATATACATACACATACATACAGAGAGAGAGACACACACACACATAGAACAAGCAGCTTAGGTGGCAGGACCTGGAGCCAGGAAGATTCAAATTCCTGGGTTTAAAGCCAGCTTAGGTCACTTACTAGCTGTATGACCCTGGGCAAGTCACTTAACCCCATTTACCTCAGTTTCCTCATCTGCAAAATAAGCCAGAGAAAGAAGTGGCAAACCACTCCAGTATCTTTTCCAAGAAAACTCCAAATGGCATCGCAAAGAGGACACAACTGAAAAAGACTGAGCCACAATATAAAAGATCATTCTGATGCAGATCGAAATGTGATGAACACTTAGGGAAGATCAGAATGGTCAGATCTTCTCAAGAAAGGAGATCTCCCTCCTAAGTAGGGGAATTAGGAAAGGCTTCACAGAGAAGGGAGCACCTGAGCCTTGAAAAAGGGAAGGCACTTTAGGTAGAAAGGAAAGTACTAGATAGGGCAGGGGAATCTGTTTCAGGCTTGGGAGCTGGGATGACAAATTCTAACAGAAGCCCCACTGAGCTAAGGTTGGCACAGCAGCAAGTCCAAGACTAATAGGGAGACTGGGCCTGGAGGTGACACCCAAATAGAAGAATTTTTGTCCTTTAAGCACAACTTTCTATGTTAACCTTAAGCTGCAGTTAAAAAACCTGATGTTTATTACCCAGAACATCAAGCTTCCAATTTCAGGGATAGAGCACTTCTTCACCAATTCTGCTAAATAGCACGTTGATAATGGCCAGACTCCCTGGATATTTCCCTGCAGGGGCAGGGGGCACTAACTCCATGGCTATACAAGAGAGTACAGCCACACATTCCCAACCTCAAATCTCTGGCTATCCTTTTCCACCAGCCAGAGTCTCTCTTTTCTTCCCCTATAAACTATAACTTTTTCTTTCTTCAAGAAAGAGTTGGAGGTATGATTGGCAATGGTAGTGAGAGTGATTTCTGGATCTGACTAGATGTGTATGCTGAAAAGTCATTTCCCTTCTCTGGGCCCTAGTTTTCCATCAGTAAAATGGGGACATAGAACACAGGTGATGTGTAAGGCTCCTTCCATTTCAAATATTTTACATTTCAATTTGTCCAAAGGGAAACAAAGGCGACACGTATTTACTAAGTGCTTACTGTGCCCTAGGCAGGCAGCTGCAGGACCATCTCCAGTTGTCCTGATCTGTATCTGGCCACTGGACCCAGATGGCTCTGGAGGAGAAAGTGAGGCTGGTGACTTTGCACAGTCCTGCCTCACTTAAATCCAATTCATTGCAAGTCAGGGCATAAATTTCCTGATATCATGATCCTCTTAAAGAACACAGGACAAAACACAAGGCAGGCAGTTAGGTGGTGCAGTGGCTAGAGCACTGGGCTTGAAATCAGGAAGACACATCTTTATGAGTTCAATACTTGTATAACCTTGGAGAACTTGGGAAAGACTCTGGGATTCAGCTTTCTCCTTCATTAAATGAAGGACTAGCTTGGCCTCTGAGGTCCCTTCAATCTCCAGAACTAGGATGCTCTGAAGCTTGTTTGAAAACCACCACCAACAGGTAACTCACCACCAAGAGACAGTGCCTTCTACTCTGGGAATTCACAGGATGGCAGGATTTATCATTGGAAAAGACCTCAATCCTTCAATTTTACAAATTAGGAAACTGAGGCCCATTTTAAAAAGGAAAGTTTTCCTCACATCAAACTGATAGCTCCGTCTCTACAGCAATCACCTATTACTCTCATTCTGTCTTGTGCGACCAAGTAGAACAAAAACACCTAAAACTTAGACCTTCACATATTTGAAAATGTCCATAATGCTCCCTTTAAGCCTCTTCTTTGGGTCAAACTCTCCCATTTACAGCAACTAATTCTTATCTGGCTCATGAGACAGCAATCACAAAGAGTCCAAATGCTGTCTCAGACTCTTTCTGTGAAAGTCACTTAACCTTGATCAATTTTATTTTCCCCACCTAGAAAATGGGAATGACGATGATAAACAATAGCACCTACCTCCCAGGGTTGTTGTAAAAATTAAATTAAATAATCCATATAAGGCATTTTTTAAATCTTAAAGTGCTTTCTATTACGTGAACTCAGTTCAGATGCCACTTTCTTAGTAAAGCCTTTCCTGATTCCCCAGCCCCAACAGTGCAGCACAGTGGGTACCTTTCATTTTGAATAGAATTTTATTGAACCAAATTGAATTACGACATGGTTTCCAGTCCCCTTGTCATCTTAGTCACTTTTCTTGGATGTACTTCAGTCTGTCAATGAATGTCCTTTCTAAGATGAAGGAAGCTGATTTCTGGCCATTTAGGCTAGCCAGTGTGTGAAGGACTTGCCCTCCTTCCCTCTTCCCCAAGTGCATGGATTGTACTGCACCCCGCCTTCAGCGAGAGACAAAAGCTATGCTACATAAATCTAGCCACTTGGTAAGTGTAAATTCCTACTAAGCTAATTACTGGGGGGTGGAGGTGGGAGGCTGGGAAGGAGGACTCTGGAATCCCAGAACGAAATGATTAGGGGGGAAATAGGGGAAGATGAATATCCTTTTCCCTCATTCCTTCTTTAACTCAATCAAGAGTAGAAGCTGAGCCTGCAGATTGTAGAAGGTGACCCAGGGCGGGTGCCTCCAGGAGAAATTATTTTAAGAGATTCTGGGTGTCTGGGAGATTTAAGAAGAACATTATAGGCTTAAACCATACGTATAGGCTATACGTAGTACTACACTATTGGGCTTTGCTTCCCTAGGAATCAGGGGCTGAAAGGGAGTCCCAACAAATAAGAGGGGTGCAGTGGAAGGGGTACAGTAGAACTAGGCTCAGAAGTCACACATGACACAGCATGGTAGAAAGACACTGGCCCCAAAGTTAGGGGACCTAAGTTCAAATCCTGCCTCTGATACTACTTGTGTGACCTTGGGCAAGTTGGTTAACCTCTTTGTCTTCTCATCTATGAAATGAGCTGATGGGGAGGGGGTTGTCAGTCTTCATTATCTCTGAGATCTATTGTAGCTCTGGAACTATTAAGTCTACTCAGGCTAAAGTGGACTGAACTTTTGAAGGTAACTCACTATATATTAAGTGATACAGAAGAGAATCTTCCTTGCCCAGCCTGCTAGTTAGGCACCCTACCCTCTCCTCTTAGGAGGCCAAGCTAAGGGCATTGTCATAAGCTAAGGGGCAGCTAGGTGACACAGCGGCTAGAGTGCTGGGGCTGTAGTCAGGAAGACCTGAATTCAAATTTGACCTCAGATACTTAGCAGCTGTGTGACCCTGAGCAAGTCACTTAACCCTGTTTGTCTCAGTTTCCTCATCTGCAAAATGAGCTGGAGAAGGAGTGATAAACCATTCCAGTATCTGTGCCAAGAAAATCCTACATGGGGTCATGACTGAACAAAAACATCAAAAGGCCACTACAATTCCCTCACCACAGATAAAAATGTGAATGCTGTGACTGGAGCATGACTTGGGCACTGCCACGATGGAAAGTAGTGAACTCGGCCCCAGGTAACAAAGGGACTAAAAAGGCGTTCAACCCTGATTCCTCTAATTCCAAATCTGGGGCTTCTGTCACTATGATCCCTGCTCCCAGGTGGCCCATCTATGACCCTACTAGCCTGAGTTCCAAGAGAGTGCAAACTTTTCTAGGGACTGGCTCTTCACAACCAGTGCTGTGCCCAGCATGGAACACCGCATGCAGGAATGAAGGACTTGGGCAGATTTCGCTATATGCCCCTACACAAACGAGTCATAAAAGATTGGATTTGGAGTTGAGATAGACCTTAGTTCTAATCCTATACCAGTTAAGTGACCCAAGTCAAGTCACTTAATCTGAGCCTGTCTCCTCATCTCTAAAATGGGAATAATAATAGAACCTACCTCCCAAGGTTGCTGAGAGGATAGAATGAGATGATATTTGTAAAGTGCTTTTGCAATCTTTAAAAGGCTATAAGTATTAGCTATTTTTATTACAGGCATGCTTCTCATGGAAATCCACCCTAAATCAGCAGCATAGGAGTAACTGATTAAGAAAAACTTTAGATAATAGTTTCAGTAGAAAAGGTAGACCCAGTTGGCCCCTAGGAAGCTAACGAGAGTGACTAACCACCTGGGATTGAACTCCACTGCTTGTCTGGGGAGAGCCCTGGACCTTCCTTGACACTCAGGCCCCTAAAGCTGATGTCCTCCACCAGAGCAGGTCCTCTTCAAATAACTGTCTCCAGAACCCTGGGGATTAACTGGGTTTGGGATTTCAGGTCAGGTTATCACAACTCCTTTTTTCACCTCAATTGCTATTCGGTTCATTTATAATGAAAATCCCACAAGTCATAAGGCTCATTGAGTTGAAACAACAATGCATCATTGGCAAATAAGGTGAGAGAGAGTGAGTTACCTTCATTGAAAAAAGCAATTGATTGAAGAATTTGTATTCTCTCTCGAATGCATTAAAGCTCTCCAGCCAACACCCAAGGCATGTTAAGTGTGTCACTCTGCAGGGGCGGAAAGCAATCAGGGAAAAGTGAAGGAAGGGACAGAAAGGGAAGGGGAATGAAGAGAGAAGACAAATGAATAAAAGGAAAGAGGAGGAGAGGAGGGGAAAGAGAGAAAGAGGACAAGAAAGGAGAAAGCTGAAGAAGTAAAAATAAAAGGGCAAGAGGAAAATAGGAGGAAGAGAGAAAGGAAGTGATGGAGATGAGAATGGGAGGTAAAGGATGAGACAGGGGAGGGAGGGAAAAGATGAGAATGGGAAGAAAAGAAGGCAGAGGAGAGGAATGAAAAAAGAACAGGAAAGGAAGAAAGAGAAGAGATTGAGGGGCTGAGCTTCCTGAATCAGAGAGTGTCTAACCACACTGCTATTCAAGAAAACCTTCAGGGAAAATACTTAGTTGGCACATGAAGAAAATATTTAAAAACTGATCTCAGTGCAATCAATCACAAAGCATTTCCTTGCAGTGGCAAAAAAAAAAAAAAACAAAGACAAAAAATGGACTTCAGAAGTGGTTTCAGATCCAAGCTTTGATAGGGCAGGCCACTTATGATTTCTGGGCTTCAGTTTCCTCATCTATAAAATGGGGAGTTTGGATTAAATGCCTCCTAGGTCCATTCCAGATCTATGACAGATGATCAAACTCTGGCTGCCTCATTGTACTAGAAAGTATGGAAAATACACAAAAGGAGATATGTTCCCTGCCCTCCAGAAACTTCAAGTCTAGTTGGAGAGATAGTCATACACAATGGACCATGCCAAATATCAATGGGACAGAATGTAATCAAGATGGAGAAGATTTCAGGGGTGTTTTAGGCGTTCAGAGGAGGGAGCCAAATTCAGGTAATGAATGTGTTACTATAGAAACTCTAACACACTCACTGAGTCTTATAAATTGGGTCCAAGAGGGTGAGATACTTCTCACCTCAATGACCTTGACAAAATACTACAAGACTCCCTGGAGAGTTGCAATTGAGTGGATCACAATAAAAAGGGCAACTCATGGGGTGGCTAGGTGGGACAGTGAATAGAGCACCAGCCCTGGAGTCAGGAGGACCTAAGTTCAAATCTGGCCTCAGACACTTAACACTTACTAGTTGTGTGACCTTGGGCAAGTCACTTAATCTCAACTGCCCAGCCTTCCCCCCTCCAAAAAAATCAAAACTATCCCCCCAAAAACAAAAACTAAAAAGGGCAGGTCAAGGAAGGTGATGGAATAACCACTAATAATAATGTTAAACCCATAATGTTCAATTTCTGAAATTGAGGGATTCTTTCCATAACTTCTGAGACCTCACTGAATAGATCCAGCCAAAGGATGCCTAGTTTCACATGCCACAAACCTGGGTAGGGGATAGGAAAATAAAACACCCAACAGTTAATAGTAGGGTGGGAGGCACATGGATGCCCATATGCCTACCTCTGCTTCAGATGGGCTAAAAACTATGGTTGGCCCAGGGCTAGCCCTGGATGAGAGGTCCATCACAGGGCAACTCTCAAGGAATAAGAATAGTAATGAAGGAAAAGTAGTTTGATGGTAAGGTAGCAAGCAGTATATTTGTTCAAGCATTCATTCAATTATTCATTCATTCAACTCATTCATTCAATTTACATTCATCAAGAGGCATGTGCCAGACACCACATTAGGCAGCCTGGAAAACAAAGACCAAAAAAAAAAACAAAACCAGTGCCTGAGTTCCTGCCCTCAAGGAATTTCTATTCTATTAGGGGAGGGAGAATATATACACAAAAAAATAAATAAATAAATACAAAATACATACAAAGTAATTTCCAGGGAGAGGGCACTAGCAACTTCTGGGATTAGGATAGACTTTCTATAGTATATGGCATCGGTTAGCAACTTTATCTTCCAATTGACTTGAATTCAATTTGATAAGTATTTACTGGATGTCCACATTATCCAAATCACTGTGCTATGCTAGTGGCCAGTCATAAAAATTACCAAAACAAAAGAGTCCCTGCCAGGTGAATGTTGGAGCTCACTTGAACCAGCTCTCCAGCAGACTGTTAAATTTCCATTTACTCCTCAGAAGCAAATACTACAAATCAGGACCTAATTTATTGCTTTTGTTGTTTGTCTTAGTTTAAGAAAGTGATGGATAAAATGTTAATGATGCAAATTAAACTTAAAAGTGTGTAATGAGTACATCCCTCCTCCCCAAGAACCAGCTGTTAAACTTTTACCAGCACATGACTGACTGGCCTATGACCCCAAAGGGTTTACATTCTACTTTTGTTGTTTGGTTCTTTGGACTGTGTCTGACTTTTTGTGACCCCTTTTGGGGTTTCTGTGGTAAAAATACTGGAATAGTCTGCCATTTCTTCTCCAGCTCATTTTACAGAGGAGAAAACAGAGGCAATCAAGGTTAAGTGATTTGCCCTGGGTCGCACAGCTTGTTAAGTGTCTGAGGTCAGATTTGAACTCAAGCAGATGAGTCTTCCTGTGTTGCCTACCTAGCTGCGCTATTCCCCACTACTCCCCATTGAATCCTCTGCTCTAAACAGAATGGTTTCACTCTTTCCCCAAACACAAAATAAATATTGCAATCTCTGTTGTGGATGCTTTTTGCCTTGTCTTTAATACCTCCCTGCCCCATAGCCTTTCCCCAGACTTTCTGTTTATTCCACACATTATTTAAAGTCTGGTTCAAATCTTGCCTCCCCCAAGAAGCCCTCCACTTCCATCTTGGTCCACAAACAGCTCTCCCCCTTCTTACTGTCTATCACTCATTGCCTGACTTAATAAATATTTCCTGAATGAATGAATTAGCTTATGACAAAACAGTGAAATGTACAGTCAAAGGAAGCCCTAGCTTGCCTGCTATGGATTGATGCCAGCACAGGATTAACATGATCCAGTTACTAAGATGATATACCCCAAATAAGCTCTATGACAAAGGTTGACAAACAAATTAACATAGGCCTTCAAGCATAAACTTTTGGGGTTTTTAGAAGACAGCTCCATTGAGAGGCAACATAGTTAACTGGAAAAGACTCAGAGTCAGGAGATCTAGGTGAAAATCCTCATTTTGACACCTATCATCTGTATGGCCCTGGGCAATTTATTTTGACTCTGTTTTTTCACCAGCAAAATGGGAATGATAACAGGATGCAGCATAATAGGATGGAAAATACTCAGGATTTGGGTTTTAATGCCAACCCTGATACATACTACCTTCACAGTAAATCACTTCATCCTTCTGTGCCTCGGTTTACCCTTCTGTAAAGTGAGGAAGTTGATCTAGATAATCTATAAAGTCTCTTCTGGCTCTAAACCATAAGCTCCTAAACCGGTAATGTCCCCTCCAACTCTTAACGTCCTATAATCATAAATACACTACCCACTTCAAATGTATTTTTGTGGAGAAAGTGATTTATAAGCCTTAAGCCACTATGTGTGTGTGTGTGTGTGTGTGTGTGTGTGTGTGTGTGTGAACTGTGGTTATGGCTATGTACCATGATAACAGACCAGGTAACACAAAGAAGCTATCTCAACAATAGCATTGTACATTGGAGAAAAGACTGGTTCTACAAGAGTTAGTAGACATGGGTTCAAATTCTACCTCCTACTCACTACCTGTGTGATTTGGGGAAATAATAGTAAAAATAATAATAGCTAGCATTATATAGCACTTTCATGTTTGCAAATACTTCACAAATATTTCATTTTGTCCTCATAACAACACTGTGAGGTAGGTGCTATTACTCTCACCATTTTACAAACGAGAAAACTTAGGCAGACAAAATGTTAAGTGACTTGACAGAGCACCAGCCCTGGAGTCATTAGTTCAAATCCAGCCTCATCCATTTGACACTAAATAGTGTGTGGCCCTGGGCAAGTCACTTAAACCTGACTGCCTCAAAAAAAAAAAGGTAAGTTACCTAGGGTCACACAGTAAGTGTTTGAGGCTGGATGTGAAATCAGGTACTGCTGACTCCAAGTCCTTTGCTACACCAATTTCACTTACTTCAGTTCCTTCATTTATAAAATAAGGTGGTTAGACTAAATAAATGACTTTTGAGGTGCCTTCAAACTCTAAATCTATGACGTTTCACTGTGAAGTCCAACACAGCCCAAGTCACAACAAATATCAATACCAGGATTTGGTTGATAGTGGGATATGGCAAGTCAAGGATATTTAAAACAAAAGACTAAACAAGATTTTTCCAGGATGGAGAAAGCACTGACGAAGATCTCAGTCATAGATAATAGAAAGAAATCTCTACATGTGGGTGTAGTGTTAAGGCTTTCTGGCAGTAGGCAGATCGGATAGACAGATGGTTGACATCAAGTGGAACAGAAAACCTCTTCTTGGCACTCACTATCATCACTACCGATGGGTGCTGGAGTTCAAGGCCAGAGCTCAGTTCCTTGAAAGATTGGGTCAAATAATGTAATGCCTCATTACTGAGAACACTGGAGTTCTGGACAGGAAACCAAGGAAGGGGCTTGAGTATGGGATGAATATAGGGATCAGGTAAAGAAAGGCACAGCATCTAGGATTAGGGAAGTGACAGTTCTGCTATGTGATCTTCTGGTCAGACCACAGTGGTCATTTCTGGGTACCACAGTCTGGGAAAGGTACTAACAAAGGTGAAGGAATCTAGAGGAACACAACCAAATGAGAAATCGTCATGAGCTCATGCCATTTGAGGGTCTGTTGAAGGAAGCAAGGGCATTTAGCCTGCAGAAGACAAGAGTATGGGGACTTGAGAAATGTCTCCAAGTATGGAGTGCTGATGTGCAGAAAAGGGATTTCACTTGTTGGTTTTGATCCCAGACGGCGTAACTAGAAGAAATGGGTTGAAGTTGCAAATGGAAAAACTAAGGCTTGAGTTAAAGAAAAATAAGAACCGACCCAAATTACACTGGCCTGCCTATGTTTGTAGTAGGCTCCCTGTAGTAAGTTTCCTTCCCAACTTTAAGGGAAATTTGTATGATCATGTGGCAGATATGGTATAGAAGGATTCATGTTGGCCTTTTATGTCCCTTTCAACTGTGATGTTTCACGATTATGAGAATCAAGATAAAGGCACAATACTGACACTAGGTTACAAAATAGGGGTTCAATTCAAAAGGTCAAAGCAAAAACTCACTTATGAGAAGCTAATGATGCCTATTATATGAAAGAGGACTTAGATGAGAGTCCACTGACCTGGGTTCTAGTCCTGCTTCTCCCATTGACAAACTTGTGCATATGAGAAACTTTAGGCAAGTCACTTTGTTTCTCTGAAACTCAATTTTTTTACTTTGCCAAATGGGGATAATAATATTTAACTACCTAATTCTAAGGTTGCTGGGAGGAAAGTGCTTTGTAAACAATAAAATGCTTCGTAAAAGTGGAGACACAGCAGTCTAGGCAGAGAGCCTTTTAGGCTTAGAAAACTCAGAGCCCTAAGGGAATACCATACCAGTGTTTATATAAAAGAGATCAATATTTATTCATAATAATAAAACATGAATTAGATAATTCACTTATCAGACCAAAGTAGACCAAGTAAGTCTCATAGAACAAAAGATGAAGGAAAGAAGAAAAAAAAAGGAAAGAAAGCTTCTAAGTACACACAAGTCTACTGTGTCTGTTCTTAATTTGACTGAAGAGATCATCCATTCTAACATTCTCCTCCACAAACTAGCTCCAGACAAGCTAGGTCCTGAATTCTAACATCCCCCATCCCAGTCCTGTGGCTTTGTTCACCTTGTCCTGTCCTCCTTTCCCTTCTTTGTCTGTTAAATTCTTGCCAATCTTTTAAAATCCAACTCAAAAGCCACCAGTTGGATGAGACAGTCTCTAAGAAGGTCTACCATCCTGGGTTTCTATGATCACTCCCTGATTCCACCTTCTCCCCTAAATTTCTACCAGCCATAATGACATCCCCCCTCACCCTTGGACACCCCCTGCACTTTGTTCAGATATAGATGACCATATACTTTCTTTAAATGATCTCTTTGTGTCTTACCGATTTCTAGACTCTAGGCTGTAATACAATAAGCACTTTAATAGATGTTTGTTGAGGTGAGTTCTACATTCCATACCAATTAACTCCCCCAACTTCTGTCTGGCCTCTCCAGCTATCAGGCATTTGCACAGGCTGTCCCCATACCAGGAATATGCTACTGCTTTGTTTCTGCCCTTCAAAAGTCTCCCCTTCAAGGCTCAGGTTTGGCATCATCTCCTCTAGGAGCTCTTCCTTGATTCTCCCAGCTGGAAATATTCTCTCCCTCCTCTGATTTTCATAGAATATTTCTTCTAAAGCTCTTCTTTGCCCCAAATGACACTCCCTTGCCTTGCATTTATCTGATATCTGTATAACATCTTCCTGAAGGAGAGAATTCTCTGGAGAAGGAACAGAGCCATTTTTAAATCCTCATATTCCTGGGTGTCCAAGGCAGTGCCTTACTTTACATGGCACTGTATGTACATTGGATCATCATGCCAATCCTGTGAAGCAGGCATTTTTTCTAGCTCCATCTAAGAGATGAAGAAACTGAGAATCATCTAGGATGGAGTAGATGGTACGTTCTGGAGCCAGAAAGACACAGGTTCAAATCCCGCCTTAGACACTTGCT
This sequence comes from Petaurus breviceps papuanus, assembly GCF_028583685.1. NCBI lineage: Eukaryota > Metazoa > Chordata > Mammalia > Diprotodontia > Petauridae > Petaurus > Petaurus breviceps. Next base: position 17,397,737 of record NW_027187367.1, read on the forward strand.
AGCTGTGTGACTTTAGTCAAGTTGCTTACTCCGTGTCTGTTTTCTCATGTGCAAAATGAAAGAGCTGGGCTCCATGGGATGGATTCTGTTGCCCATGATCCTATTTTGCTATGGTCACACTGAAAATGTGTCAGAGGTGAGGTCTGAACCCAAGGCTCTCCTGATGTCAAGTTCCACCAAAGTTCTTTCTGTTATGACATGCTGTCTATACCATATCAGAGGTGCTTAATAAATATCTGCTGAATTGGATTAAATATGAATTTGTTTTAAACGAAGTCAGGGTATTTGGTGGTGCAACAATACTGACTGCTATCATGAGACCCAGGGTCTTTCTTCTATTCACCTGGTCTGATACTTTCTTGCAGTGCAGAACTGCTAGTGACTATACAGTCCTGTCCTTTCTTTCTAAAAATGTCCTTGCTCTGGTATTTCTGGAGCAACTCTCTCCTCTCTGGACCTGTGCCAGTTGCTTCCTGGCATAGATTCTCCTCTCCCTGGCTCTCTAAGAAGCCTGATTCCTCTCTTTGGTTCTGCCCCCAGAGTGGTCCAGTGCTTTTTTTCTCAGTAATCTTGGCTGCCAGAGCAATAGCTAGGAATTTTTATACTGGGGGCAATCACTGCAAAACCAAGCCTAAAGCTGGCAAGCAGCACAAAGGACACCCTTAGCTTATGATAGGGGGTGGAGAGGGGATGGAGAGACAGTACCCTTTGGGAGAATGAGCTACCACTGGGAAAGGTTACCCTATGGATCCCCCAATGATTCATTTGATAGTTTCTTTTTAAAATTACTTATTCTTTTAAATTCTTACTACTAATTCTTTAAATTACTTGTTCTTCTGTTACTTATTCTCATAGGATCATAGCTCTAGAACTGGAAAAGACATCGCAGGCCATCAAGTCCAGCCTTGCTCATTTTATAGATGAGGAAACCAAAGTTTGAGGAGTTAAAACGATTTGCCCAAGGTCACATGAGCAATGGGATTTGAACCCAGGACCTTTGATAGCAAAGCCTCTACCCTTTCCATGTTTCTCAAAAACTAGGCATTAAGCTAAGTTATTTCTTCACACTTGGTATAGGGAGGAGGGTTAGTGGTAACCTTTACTACAAATAGATAGATATTTGCTTTTGGGAAGAAGGATGAAGAGAGCTTGAAGACAATCCTCCCATACCAAATCTTCAAAGTTTCGTATTAAAACTTGAAGGGTCCTTAGCCCCTGGACTAAGTACTTTATTTATAGATAAGGACAATAAGATCCATGACTTTCCCAAGGTCACAGAGAAAAGCTCATTCAGTTTTTACTGAAATTGAGACTGAGCTGAGTGGTCATCAAATGGATTCCAAATTTCATAGACTTATAAGCTGTTAGAATTGTAAGGGACCTTAGAGACCACCTTGTCCAACTGGCTTCTTTTACAGAGAAAGAAAGAGGGACAGATTAAGTTTCAGAACAAGGACTAACTAGGATGCCGTTCTCCCAACTCCCGAGCCATTATTCATTCAGCCAAGATGTTGAAAACTGGCTTCCCACATAGATTCAATAAATAAGACATATTGGAGAAACGAGCAGAGCAAAGTACTTGGAAGTAGGAAGAGCTGAGTTCAGATCCTTTCTCAGACTCTTACTTGCTGTGTCATTCTGGGGAAGTCACTCACCCTCTCTGGATTTCAGTTTCCTCATCTGTAAAAGAATGGGATGGATTAGATCATCTGTGAGCTCCTTCTGGCTTTAAATCTTCTGTGTGTGTGTGTGTGTGTGTGTGTGTGTGTGTGTGTGTGTTTTACTATTCTATGGTCTGAGATTCCTTCCAACCCTAACATTCTGCGATTCTAGCAAGTTCTTTTTGGTTAACGTTGTTGTTGAGGTTGCTGTTTAATTGGCTCCCCAGGCTCAGCTGTAGCATGTTTGACTATCTGACTCTTCAGGCCACAGTGAGCACAGTCAGAGAATAACAGAATGGAAGAGAGAGAAGGGACCATGGGGGTCATCTAGGCCAACCTCTGAATTTTCCATTGGAGAGTAGAACCTGAAGTGGGAAATCCAGGGAGGCACTGGCCAAAGACAGGGCACGTTGGGGAGAAGAAAAAGTGGCTCAACAAGTGACATATTTTTAATTGTTTTGCATAAAAGTATATATTTCAATGCTAGAAAATTCTATGGGATATAGGCAGGTGTTTTATTCCAAAGGAAACAATTCGTCACTTACAATCCATGTGCCAATGAGAAAATTGCTTAACTTCCCCAGTTCTTACTTTGCTCTTTGAAAAAAAAAATTGAGTAGGGAGAGGCAAGGTGGCACAGTGAATAGAGCAACCGGCCCTGGAGTCAGGAGGACCTGAGTTCAAATATGACCTCAGACACTTAACACAAACCTAGCCATGTGATCGTGGGCAAGTCACTTAACCCCAGTTGCCCTACCTTCTCCCCTCCAAAAAGCAAAATAAATAAATAAATAAAATAATGTTCTCTATTTTAAAAAAAAATGAAGGAAGTGGACTAAATAATCTCTAAAGTCCATTCCTCCTGTAAATCTACAATCTTCTCTTCTCCTCTTTAACTACTGAATTCATTTCCATCCTTTAAAACCCAACTCCTATACTTTCTCTTCCATGAAGACTTCCTTTATCCTTCCTGTCTTATTATAGAAATACAGATTCTCAGAATTTGAAGGAACTTCAGTCAGAAAGTTATATGGTCTCATCCACTTCTCAATGCCCTCTACAATTTACCTAGAAGGATTTTTTTCAGGAACAGGCGGGATTAGAAGGGCTCTGAGATTCTATGATTTGGACTAAGTAGGTCTAAAACTTTCATACTTGCTGGGGACAGAACAAATGTGTCCTCTTTATTCTGCCAGTCAGTCAACATTTATTAAGCACCTACTATATACCAGGCACTGTGCTAAACAATGGGAATTTTTTATAAAAAAAAAGGCAAAAGACAGCACCTGCTGTAAAGGAGTTTACAATCTAATAGAGGAGCCAATGAGAAATTATGTACAAAGCAAGCTATATACAGGAAAAATAAGAAATCATTAAAAGAATGAAGGCACTAGAATTAAGGGGTTGTGGAAGCCTTCTTGTAGAAGGTGGACTTTTAGTTGAGACTTAAGGAAGTCAGGGAAGGTAGGAAGCACAGAGGATGAGGCAAAGAATTCTAGGCATAGAGGATAACTAGAGAAAATGTCTAGACCCAAGAAAGATGAAGATACTTGTCCAAGAGCAGCGGTGGGGAACCTGTGGCCTTGAGGCCACATGTGGCCCTCTAGGTCCTCGGCTGTGGCCTTTTGACTGAGTCCAAGTTGTATAGAACAAATCCTTTTATTTAAGGGGATTTGTTCTGTGAAGTTTGGATTCAGTCAAAGGGTCGTACTTGAGGACCTAGAGGACCACAGGTAGCCTTGAGGTGACAAGTTCCCCACCTTTGTCCAAGGCCATACAACTTATTAATGGCAAAGCCCAATTATTTAGCTAACATCTTCTCACTCCTCTTTTAAAAATATATTTTCAAAGCCTCTGGTTTTACTCACTGTTTTTTCAGACACATTTTACTATAACTTCCTACTTTTCTTTGCTAATATTCTCCCTGGTTTTCTCATTGAAAATGGGCATATACATCAATCGGTGTATGGCTGAACAAAGTGTGGTATGTTCCTGTGATGGAATACTACTGTGCTATAAGAAATGACGAAAAAACTGGCTTCAGAAAAACCTGGCAAGACTTATATTAATTGATGCAAAGTGAAGTTAGCAGAACCAGCACAGCATCATACACAGTAACAATGATAATTGTAATGATGTTCAACTGTGAAAGACTTAGCTACTCTGATCACTGCAATGATCCACAAGAATTCCAAAGGACTTGTGATGAAAATGTTATTGACCTCCAGAGAGAGAACTGATGAATTCTGAGCAGATTGAAGTATGTTGCTCTTCAGTTTATTTTTCTTGCTCTTTTTTTGCAACAAATATAACATAGAAATATGTTTTGTATGACTTCACATGTATAATGGGTATTGTATTGTTTGACTTTTCAATGGGTAGGGGAAGAAGTGGAGGGAAGGAGAGAAACTGGAACTCAAAATTTTTAAAAATCCAATTAATAAAAAATTAAATTAATTAAGAAAAGAAAATGGGCATATATAAGTACAGATGTTTTCATATACTGGACAAAGGATTATGTATCTCTAAGTAGCATACCATTAAAGCTGGAGGCTGAGGCTTGTTGGTAAATGTTTAACAACTGGCAGTCCAAAAAAAGTATTCCTGACATATTTTTAAGTTTATTCTGCATTATTAACATTTTCTCCATCACTTTCTTAAGTCTAGACAATCAACAAAACAATAAATCAAGCCCTAATTTGTAGCATTTGACATTTATGAGATGTGAATGCTCACACTGAGAATTTAGCAATCAGCTCTCTAGGCTGGTTTGAGCTGACACCACTAGTTGGAAGGGAACTTAGAGGTCATTTAGTGGAACCCCCTCTCCTTCATTTTTCAAGTGATAAATTACAGCCCAGAGAGCAGAAGTTCAATGAATTTTAATTCCATAAACATTATTAAGTACCTACTATGTACCAAGCTCTGTGTTAAGTGCTTGCCCAAAGTCACATAAATGGTGAATGAAGGGGCCAAGATTTGAACCGGGGTCTTCTTATTACAAATCTATCAATCTTTCCACTGTAACAAGATATTGAGTCATAATCATTTTTAAACATTGGATCACAGATTTAAAGTGAGAGGTTATGTAGCCAAAGTCCCTCATCTTTACAGTTGGAGACACTAAGGCCTAGAGAAGTTAAGAAATGCATCCAAAGTCAGCAGTACTAACTGGCAGAGTATTGATTTGAACTCAGCTCCTTTGACTCCAAATCTAGCACCTTTTCCACTGTATAGACAGCACATATAGATGACAGAATTACTGAATATTAGACTTAGAAAAACCCTTAGATTTCCTTGGAGAAGGAAATGCCAAACCACTCCAGCATCTTTGCCAAGAAAACCCCAAACAGGGTCACTAAACTGTGCAAACCTGGGCAAATCCCTTTTTCCTCAGTTTCTTCATCTGTAAAATGAAAAAAAACCAAAAAGCCCAGTCATGAAGAGTTGAACACGACTGAAAAACAATTGAACTGTAACAACAATAGATTTCATTAAGTTCAAGTCCTTCATTTTATAGATGGGAAGCCTGTGGCACACAGATGGTCCAAAGTCACTCAGGTAATAAATAGTGCTGGCATTAAGACCCAGGATATTTGGATCCAAATACAAAGAATGGTGCTAGGAGCACATTAATTGTCTCCTCTCACAGACATTCTTTGAATACGACTGATTGTAGGTTATTGGGAGCATCCACAGAGAATTTGTGCCCCAAGCTGAACCTCCCTCTCCCCGCCCCAATTCAGAGGTGCCACAGCTGTGAGGTCACCCTTGGCAAGGACCTGGAACTCAAGAGGCAGAGCCTAGAGAGGGGGGTGATTGGAGGAGGGGAGGAGGGAGGGAGGAGGAGAGGAAGGGGATGGAGTGGAGGTCAGGAGGAGATGAGCTCACCCCTAGGGTGAAGATGCTCCGTCCCTCCTCTTTCTCTTCTGCTTCTGAAACTGAGCCGACAGGATGCAGGAAATCTCTGCCTCTCTCTCTCTCTCTCTGATGTATCGATCGAGGAGAGGAGGGGGAGGCGGGCACTGAAAAAGCGTCTGATAGCTCTCCGGTGGCAGTGCTTATGATCACCCATTTGCTGGTAGCAGAGATGGGGTAGAGGGCAAAGGAGAGGGAGAAATAAAACTTTATGGCAGGTAAGCAGTGAAGGGACTAGAAGCAACATTATAATTCCCCCAGTACCTCAGGGAGGGAAGAGAGAGAGAGAAGAGACTTAAGTCAATGATAAACTTATTAACTGTGTGACTCTGGACAAGTCATTCAACTTTCTCAGTGAGCCTCAGTGTCCTCATCTGTAAAATGAGGGTGGCCTAAATGCAGGTGTTTGCTGGAGCCAGTTTGGACTGGCTCTCCAGACAATTATTAAGCATCTGTTGCTGTTCAGTCATGTTTGACTCTTCATGACCCCATTTGGGGTTTTCTTGGAAAAGATACTAGAGTGGTTTGTCATTTCCTTCTCCAGCTCCTTTTACAGATGAGGAAACTGAGGCAAAGTTAAGTGACTTGCCCAGGGTCACACAGCTTGTAAGCATCTGAAGTCAGATTTGAACTCAGGAAGATGAATCTCCTTGACTCTAGGCCCAGCGCTCTATCCACTGTGCCATTTAGCTGCGCCTAAGGGTCTATAATTTGGAAATGGGCCTGATTTATTATTTTGTTGATTGTCTAAGCTTAAGAAAAGGATGGAGAAAATGTCATGATGCAGATTAAATTTAAGCGTGTCATGTGTACTTTTTTTTTTGAAAGCCAATTGTTAAACATCATACCTCTACTTAGGTGGTTTCTAAGGTACCTTCTAGATTCCAACCTATGATGTTAGGAACATCTGTTAAAGCCCTCCTATGTGCAAGGTCTTATGCTGGGAATTGGAAATAAACAAATATTTGGAAGAGACTGAAATCTCAAGGAGATCAATTAATCTGTCAACAAGCATTTATGAACAGCTTACTATGAGCCTAGATAGTCTAAGCTCTGGGTATAAATACAAGGAGTGAGACAATCCTAACTCTGAAGGAGGTTATAGTCTAATGGGGGAATAAGAAATATACATTTACACATAGATACAGAATAAATATAAAGAAAATAAGTGAAAATAAATACAAAAAAGTTAAGAGAGAATAACATTAGGAAAGCCAGCTAATTAGGGTGGGTCCTATGGAGCAATACAAAGAATTATAATACCAAAGCATGTGATGAGTCTTATAGGGCAGCAACAAGTCCTGCTTCTGGGACTGCCTAGTCTAGAGGGAGAGATACAGTTCCAGTTCTCAAGGAAATGCCTGTTTGATAGAGAAGACCTTCTTTGTTTCCAGGGAGCTCCCAGTCATATACATAAAAAACGGACTGATAGACATTTCATTCACAAACACAGCATTGAATAAAAATACAAACTGCATTTTGGGGTTAAGTGACTTGCCCAAGTTCACACAGCTAGCAAGTGTCAAGTGTCTGAGGCTGGATTTGAATTTAGGTCCTCCTTACTGTATTCACTGTACCACCTAGCTGCCCCCAGCTGCATATTGTGCAAACCACACATGTAAACTCTGAGAAAAGAAAAGAACATTTATTAAGCACCTTCTGTATGCCAGGCATCTGACAAATTTTATCTCTTTTAATTCTCACAGCAACCCTGTGAGGTATATACTATTATGATCCCCATTTCTCAGTTAAGGAAACTGAGACCGAGGTTAAATGGCTTGTCCAGGGTCACATAAACCAATTATCTGAACCTAGATTTGAATTCAGTCTTCTTGACTCTAGGCCCAGAGCTCTATCCACTGAAACACCTAGCTGTCTCAAAGAGTATTTAGTGCTAGGTGGGGTTACCCTACCTTGGAAGGTTGCTTGAAGGTGATGAGCTTTGGAGAAGGTGAGGGATGAGTTGACAGAGTGGAGGTGAGGGAAGGTCATTACATAAGGTAAGAATAAACACGATGGGAGGTCAGGAAATGGGAAAGACTAAGAGAGTGAGTAACAAGTGAAGGTGTTGTTGGTAAGTCCAGGAAAGGATGATGCTGGTTAGCATGAGGAGAAATGCTATTGACTGAGTCCAGGGGGAAATAATACTGGCTGGATCCACGTAGAGTGGGTGAGACCCAGTTGGCAGAAGACCTCAAGTTAAAAATCTCTTTCTTTTCTCAGAGTAATCATTCACTAAGTTATAGGAACAGGCCTCTACTCCTGGCCAGGTGGGGTCAGGCACTAAATGATAGTTCTACAAAGAACCAGGCATCTCCAGTTTCTTGATGATGCTGTAAATCAAGCCTCATAAGTGAAGCTATTACACGCCGAGGAGCGACTCAGTCTATTGCCGGGTGCCATCATTTGAGAAATGTTACTTCGGTTTTAGTTTATGGCTCTGCTGTAAATTGTGCTTAAATAATCCTGGAAGGCAAGTGGGGAAATCCCCAAGCCCTGGGAATCCCAGGCTGCACTGGGCAGAGTCCTGGTCCCCAGGAGAGAGAACGCTGGGTGAATGATCCGGTATTCAAGAAGTGTCTACTGTGGGTTCGACATGTGCTATACATGAGGTATAGTAAAGTCCACAATCTAAATATCTCCACTGCCACCCCCCTCCCCCAGGGAAGTTCTGCTCAAATACTGGTGACGGGCCAGTTTTATGTACATGAAGTAGATGTTGGAAAATTTACTGCCAAGGATGCTTGTAATTATAGCTAAGAGATAGTGTATATCTCTTATACATATCTTCATATAGTGTATATGGCACTGGACTTGGAGTGAGGAAGACCTGGTTGGAATTGTACATCAGATAATTCCTGTGTGACTGCGGGAAATTATTAAACTTCTCTGTTCCTTGGTTTCCTCAACTATAAAATAAGAAGGTGGATTGGAGACAGGTAGGTGGCACAGAGAATAGAGCACTGGCCCTGGAGTCAAGAGGACCTCAATTCAAATCCAATCTCAGACACTTAACACTTACTAGCCATGTGACCTTAGGCAAGTCATTTAACCCCAATTGCCCTGCCCTCCCCCTTCCAAAAAAAAAATGTGGTGGGATTCGATGGCTTCAAACCCTAAGTTTCCTCCAAGCCTTAAATCTATGATCTTATATCTCAATTACACTTCATGGTTTGTGAAAAAATTTACATAATTCTATGAGGTAGAAGCTATTATTATCCTGGTTTCAAAGGTAAAGAACTGAGTCCCAGAAAGATTAAGAGACTTGCCCAGGGTCACACATCTATGAAGTTGTCTGAGACAGATTTGAACTTGTATCTCTCTGACTTCTACATCCAGTGCTCTATTATGTGACTTACCTATACCCTAGGATATTGTATTTTTGAACCTCGGAGCTCACTCCTGGCTCTCTGAGCTCATTCCAGATCTTGAGAAAAGGGAAAGTGAGGGAGATGTGAACTCAGTCTTGCTTCTTCCTTCCCTCCTCCTCCCTTACCCCATTTCACCAAAATCTGGGCTTTTATTTATATAAATAATCCTTGGTGGAGAAACTCCATCCGTGGAAATCATCAACTTTTCTTCAATTTTTGAAGTTGCTGGGGCACACAGTCAGTATGTGGCAATATTTGAACCCAAGTAGTCCTCATTCTGAGGCCTGGTACACACACACACACACACACACACACTCCCTCTCCCTCTCTCTTTCTCTCTCTCTGTCTCTCTCTATCTCTGTCTCTGTATCTCTCTCTTTCTGTATCTCTCTGTCTCTCTCTGTCTCTGTCTCTCTCTCTGTCTCTCTGTCTCTGTCTCTCTCTGTCTGTCTCTGTCTCTCTCTCTGTCTGTCTGTCTCTGTCTGTCTGTCTGTCTGTCTGTCTCTGTCTGTCTCTCTCTCTCTCTGTCTGTCTCTCTCTGTCTGTCTGTCTCTCTGTCTGTCTGTCTGTCTGTCTGTCTGTCTGTCTCTCTCTCTCTCTCTCTCTCTCTCTCTCTCTCTCTCT
>NW_027187367.1:17407410-17445395 GCF_028583685.1 Petaurus breviceps papuanus
CTCTCTCTCTCTCTCTCTCTCTCTCTCTCTCTCTCTCTCTCTCTCATTCATTCACTATGCCACAATGCTTTTCCTAAGCCTACTAAGAAAATTTTATTTATTGAAAAAAAATGTTAGTAGCACCAGTAGAGATCTGGATGTAATACATGAAGATTATAGTATCACAGATTTAGAGCTGAAAAGGACCTTAGAGGCCATATAGCTCAACCCACTTATTTTACACTTGAAAAAACTTGGTCCCAGAAAGAGGTTAAGTGACTTACTCAAGGTCACCTAGCTAAAAAGAGACAGCACTAAAATCTAGGACTGTCTCCATTACACCCTTCCTTCTTGGTTTGTTCTCTTGACCTCCTCTGAGCCCCTCCTTCCACATCAGGCTCATCTGTTCCCTCCTCATCCTTCTTTCTTTTCTCCCCAGCCCTCCACTAATATCCTCCTTCCATTCCCCCTTTCTCTTCGGGATGCCTAGTTCATCAAGATCTGCTCTTGCTTTGCTCCCGTTGGCTGTTTCCTAGTCCTAAATGACTTGTTTCTATCCCCTTCCACACCCCAGAGCAATGAAAATTGATCCCTCGATTTTTTTTTCTCCCTTCATGCATCAGATAACTCAGCCTAGTGATTAAGGTCTCATGTCTTGACCCAAAGGCTACAGAGCCCTGAGTGGCAGACTCTAGAGCTACAGAATGGGGTGTATATGTATAGATGTGTCTAAGGAGTTGATTGTTTTTCTGGGACACATACACACACAGAGAATAGATATTTAGATAGATACTCTTACATATATAATGTATACCTATATACCTATGGGATGTTGATTAATAAGATAACATAATGTTTTAACATAATATGTAACATATAATTATGCAATTATATTTAGATATAATATTGATATATTATATAATAATGTAATTGCACAATTATATTCCCTTATACTATAATTATATAATATATACAATATATACCTAGTACATGTATTTTATTATGTCATATAACATAATAAATGCATATTATATAGATATACAATAAAATATTTTCAGTATACAGAAAAAAGTACAGATGGGGACAACACACAAAGTAATTTTGTTACTCTCACATTAAATTTTATATGTGTATATACACACACACATATATATATAACACATTCTATTTTTTTCCCAACTAACAAGCATTTATTTTCTCTTTCCCATCTCCCCATTTCTTAAGAAATAAAATGCACATAAAAGAAGTGTACAGGGGCGGCCAGGTAGCACAGTGAGTAAGAGCACTGGCTCCAGTGTCGGGATGATCTGGGGATCGAATCCCGGGCTCAGACACTTAGCACCCACCCAGAAATAACTGGCCGTGTAACCTTGAGCAAGTTACTTAACCCCAATTGCTTAAAAAAAAAAAGAAGCATACAGTTTCTTATATAAGACTCTTATCCTTTTTGTAGTTTGTAGTATTTGCATTTGCAGATAACTGTTAAATTCCCAATAACTTTTTTCAAATAAAATCATCTATATTTAATTTTTTTTCTTTTCTGCATCCTCTTAGCATTTAAATACCTGGTTTACACAGAATGCTTCTATAGCCAATATTCCTATTCCCCAATGATATTGCTCTAATCATACTGAGCCACAGATTACTACAAAGTCTCCTCAATGAAATTCAGAGACATAGAGGATAGTCATTCAACTAGAAAGACAGAAGGAATGAAGAATGAATATTGCCCAGAAACCAAAGGGCAGTGGGACAGGCAGCACACTGAATAACCGCATCAATGTATCTTTGTTCTTCCCAGATCTGCCTGTGAACCATCTACTGGGCTTAGAATTTATCAGGAGGAAAATTCGGAAAACCGGATCATGCTTTCACAGAATGGCAAATTTGTGGCTAGAATGGACCATAGAGGTGATCTTTACAGATAAGGAAACTGAGGTTCAGAAAGATTAACTAATTACACTGCTAACAGGGGTGGGGAGGGAGTAGGGGGTAGAGTTAGACTTCAATTCAGCCTGATTCAATCAAATCAATCAATATTTAAAAAAAATTTTCTTAAACTCCAACTAAGTGCCAAGAACTGTGCTAAGTATTTGGATTCAATAGAAAGGTCTCTAAACTTCAACTCGAGACAGCTTCGCCATGATCTCACACAGGTTTATTTTTACCACTCACTCAACTTACAAAGGAGGAAACTGAGGCCCTGGAAGTGGGATGGGCTAGCCTAGAGTCACACAGTGAGTTAATGGCACAGCTAGGACTAGAACCCAAGTCCCCAGGGGTGGCTAGGTGGCACAGTGGATAGAGCACCAGTCCTGGAGTCAGGAGGACCTGAGTTCAAATTTGGCCTCAGACATTTGACACTTAACTAGCTGTGTGACCCTGGGCAAGTCACATGATCCTGATTGCCTTGAAAAAACAAAACAAACAAAAAACCCTATGTCTCCTAATTTCTAGTCTAGAGTCTTATCCATTATGCCATATAGTAAAATGGTATCTGAGTAATTATTCTAACCTTATGTGCTAAGATGAAAGAGGTGACCTAGATGATCTTCAAGTTCCTTACAACTCTAATGACATTAATCAATAAACATTTATTAAGTGCCTACTATGTACCAGGCACATATATGGAGGCAACTAGTTGGCTCAGTGGACAAAGGCTCTGGGTCTGAAGTCAGGAATACCTGAGTTCGAATCCAGTATCAGATATTTCCTAGCTGTGTGACCCTGGCCAAGTCACTTACCCTCTGCTTGCCTTAATCCAATGGAAAAGGAAATGGCAAATCACTCCAGTATCTTTGCCAAGGGAATCTCATAGAAAGTAAGGTACACAGGGTCACAAAGAGTTGTACGCAAATGAACTACTGAACAACAATGTGGTGGGCACTGTGATAAATTCTGAGGATACAAAAGTTGGAGAAGACAGTACCTGCTCTCAAAAGCTTACAATCTAATGATCTCAGGCCCTCTAACTTCCCACTTTTAGGTAAAACAAGGAAGGTGAAGTAAATGATCTCTAAGATCTGTTTGTACTAGAACATTCTGTGATCTGTTATCTGCCCCCTTGCATGTGGTCTCATGGCAAATCAATTAAAAGGATCATAGTTCTAAAGCTGGAAGGATGTGTGGAATTCATCTAATCTCTTTTTAATTCTTTTATTTTAATTCTTATTTCATTATTACTTCATCCATTTTACCAGTGAGGAAACCGAGGCCCAAAGATGTTAAATGATTTGTCCAGAGTCATATACCTAGAAGTAGAAAAAGGGCTTAACCCAGATGCTCTCAGTTCAAATCCAGTACCCTTTCCAATGTACCAAAGGTGCTTGCTTCCATGAAAACCCATCTTTTCGACTCTAATATTTTCCTAATGATATTCTGTGGTTACCAGCCATGGAATCCCATGGTGTCAGAAAAATCAAGACTTCAGGTGACCAAACAGACAATGGGAAGACACAGGAGCATGTAATTAGATTGATGGAGTCAGGAAAACTCATCTTCCTGAGTTCAAATCCAGCCTCAGACACTTACTAGCTATGTGACCCTGGGCAAGACCCTGTTTGCCTCAGTTTCCTCAGCTGTACAATGAATGAGCTACAGAAGGAATGAAAAAACCACTCTGGCATCTTTGCCAAGAAAACCTTCAATGGGGACATGAAGAGTCAGACACAACTGAAAAGACAACAAAAATAATGCCACCAGGGAGAATGGCATAAGAAGCAACGTCAAAAACAAATATGTTGGACCAGGAAGGACTCTGAACAAGAGTGCAGCATTCTTGTCCCTGGACACAAAATATTTAAAGAAACAGGGGAGCAGCTAAGTGGCACAATGAATAGAGCACCGGCCCTGGAGTCAGGAGGACCTGAGTTCAAATCCGGCCTCAGACACAACACAAAAACTAGCTGTGTGACCCTGGGCAAGTCACAACCCCAATTGCCCTCCAAAAAAGAGCAAAAAAAAAAAAACAGAAAGAAATGGGGACTCCCTTTGGGGGTAGGTCCTTGATGGAAGATGTATGAAAATTGTGCAAGATGAGAAGGTTTGGGTAGCATGTGAGCTGCACAGTTGGAAGGAGGGTCTGCTCACAGCAATGAGCAGAGGTACCCACCATCTAGAGATCAGGATAATGTTCATGTTCTCCATGTGTAATCCATGGGAGGCATTTAACAATTCATTTCCAAACAGCAAACATTTATTAGAGGGACATCTAGATTTAATGTCAGAAGACTTGGGCTTGAATCCAGTCTCTGCTACTGTGTATCCTTGCTTAAACTGCTTGCCCTCTCTGGGCCTCAGTTTCCTCATCTGTCAAATAAGTGAGTTGGATAAGATAACTTCAGATGAACTCATTTCCAGTTCTAAATTTGTGATGCTATGATCCTAAGTCAGGGACCTTCCCTGGGCCTCAGTTTTCTCAAATGAAGGAGCTACAACCAAAGAATTTTTTTTTTTTGGCTTTTTGGAGGGGGGAGGGCAGGGCAATTGGGATTAAGTGACTTGTCCAAGATCACATGGCTAGTAAGTGTTAAGTGTCTGAGGCTGGATTTGAACTCTGTTCCTCTGGACTCCAGGGCCTTGAACTCAGGTCCTCCTGACTCCAGGGCTGGTGCTCTACTCACTGTGCCACCTAGCTGCTCTATCCAAGGACTTTCTGAAGTCCTTTCTAGTTCTAAATCTAAGATTGTATTTTATTATCAAGTCTGTGAAAGATAGCAGCATTGCACAGTGGATAGAAGGCTGGCTTTGGGATCTGGAAGACCTGAATTTAATTCCTTCTTCTGACACATACAGACCAAATTACTTCACCTCCCAGGGTCCCAGGCAATTCCCCAAGACCATGTGAATTGCAGCATGGGTACTGATTTGCATTGGTAAGGCATGGGGGGGGGGGGATGGAGAAGCATGGATTCTTCACCAGGAGCTCCCTATACTAATGAAATCTCAGGTGTGATTTTTGTAAGTGAAAATTTTTTTAGGGGGGGAGCAATGAAGAAGAAAGACATGGCCCCTGTTAAGAATGAAGATGCCAGTCACCTTTCTTGCTACTTCTACCCAGCATGGAAAAGACTCCAATTATCTCAAATTATTCATATTACCCTTGAACAAAGCTTTAAACATACTCTAGCCTCTTCCCACCCCTAATTATCAAGATAATTGCTTCAATTTGAAATTACAAATACATTCAATGGGAATGCAAGCTGTTGTGATAGTTGGTGGTAGTGGTGATGTTTACTTATTTTTCAGTCCTGTCTGACAATTCATGACCCCATTTGTGGTTTTCTTGGCAAAGATACTGGAGTGGTTTGCCATTTCCTTCTCTAATTCTACAAATGAGGAAACTGAGGCAAAAAGAGTGAAGTGACTTGCCCAGGGTCACAGCTAGCATCTGAGGCCAGATTTGAATTCAGATCTTCCTGACTCCAGCGCTCTATTCACTGAATCACCTAGCTTCCCAGGACATGTTCACTCTGGTCCAAGCCCATGAGGCACTATTCTCTCCACAAATCCCACATCATGTCCAGTGATTCAGGCTCCTACTGTTTGCTCCATCTGAAGAAAGGGCAGGCAGAGGCCTCCCCTCCTATTCTCTTAAAGTCTCACACCCTAGATTCAAGCCTAGGGAAATCTCTCCTCTCTAGGGGATGGGAATCTAAATTAAATGTCTGGTGTGGGTGTTGGCAGGGGGAGTGCTGGCCTCCTGCCCATCAAGCCACATCGCATGCATGGTCCAAGAGCTTCTTAAGAGGCTGGAGATTCTGATCTGACAAGTGCCTGGCCTTCTACCCTTGCTGCTTTGCAGATGGGGGCCTACTGGAACTGATTAGCCATAGGGTATGATTCACATAGGTGATAATCCCTTTTCAGGGGCTTAAATGGGGAAGGCTCCTCTGGATCAGGGGGAAACACACACACACACACACACACACAAACCACCACAACAACAACAACAACAGGAAACCTGCTCAGAGCAGAAGGGTCTAAGTAAAGGAGAAGCAGCTTGTTTCCCAGCTTAGGAAAACAAGAGTCCTTGGTTTTTCCACATTTAGCTGTAGAGGGGGAGTAATGACTGGGGTTAGCATTTCAATGAAGGCAGACTGGAGAAGGTGGGCTGGTTAAGCATGGAGGCTAGAGTGGAAGGATAGACCTAGGATCTGGGCCAGGAGAGAGCCCACACTGGCAGCTGCTTACCTTGTCCCTCTCCCCAGAATTCAGTCCCTTATCTTCCCACCCTTCCCTTCCTTAGCATCCCCTGGCCAAATAGGAGTAACGCATCCACTGTGTGTTTTATAAGCATCCTCTATTCTGAATCACTATATAAAATATGTTCTATAAATCCTGATCAGAGCTATGGAATCCGAGAATGTTACAGCTTGAAGGGACCTTATGAATTATCCAATCAAGTTACCAGTCAGCCCTACCCCTGGGGTGGGAGGAGGTGATGGTGGGGTAGAAGTAACAAATAATCCATGAGCATCAACAGTGCACCTGCTAAATTCAGACCTGGTCCCTGCCCTCAAGCGGCTCACAGTCTTATAAGGGAGGCAGCACGGCCCAATGGAAATAATAACAGCATTTCTTCAATACCCTAAGCAGTTCCTAGCTGTAATCTCATTGATCCTTTACAACACCTCTGTAAAGCATGTGTTAATATTATGTCCATTTTATAGGTGGCAATATTGAGGCTGAGGGAGATCAAATGATAAGCCCGGATTCGTACAAGTGAATAAGTACCTACCAGAGAATCTGAACCAAAGTGTTGATTCCAACTCCATCTTTCTATCCACTGTGCTACCTTATCTGCCATGAGGCATTAGCTCTCAGACTGGAGGACTTGGGGTCTGACCACCTCTCAAGATGTTACTTCTGTTAGGGAGACCACAAAACCTGCCTGGGACACAGATCCCTCCTATATAAAGCGAGAAAACGGTACTAAATGTCCTCTAAGGTCCTGTTACCAGTCAGGGTCGCACTTGAGAACCTAGAGGGTCACATGTGACCTCAAGGCCGCAGGTTCCCTAATCTAGGTCTGAGTCCTGGTTCTATTGCTGTGTGATCCAAGGCAAACTACTTCCCCCCTTTCAGCCTTAGTTTACTCATTTGTAAAATGGGCAGGTTGGGCCAAATATTTAAGGTTCCTTCCAATTTTAAATCCTAAATATCCTGGACACATGTATATGATGAGACAACCAACCAGGCAATATATGCTCAGGATCACATGAGTGTCATAGATGGAAGGTACAATAGGGATTAAGGGGAGGGAGAGATTACTATGGGGCCACTAGGTGGCACCACAGGGCATAGAGTGATGGGCCTGGAGTCATGAAAACTCATCTTCCTGAGTTCAAATCCAGCCTCAGACACTTACTAGCTGTGTGATCCTAGGCAGTCACTTATCCTTGTTTGCCTCAGTTTCCTCATTTGTAAAATAAACTGGAGAAGGAAATGGAAAACCAGTCCAGTATCTTTGCCAAGAAAATCCCAAACCGGGTCACAAAGAGTTGGACACAACTAAACAACAATCAGAACAAGAGATTCCCCAAGGACTGGAAGAATCAGGAAGTCTACATGGAGAAGGGCCTTGAGAAAGATTTGAATGACCATAGAGGACACAGGGAGGTTATTTCTCAAAGGAAAGCTACCAACAGGTCAATGTTAGCCAAGTTAAGGAGGTGGAAATGAATGTTCAGAGGACAGTGAAGAGTCTCGTCTGTCTAAGGGGGAAATCCAGAGAGCAGAATTGGGTGATGAATACAGAGCCATAAGTTGGTTGGGGTTAGCAAAGACAAAGGATTATATAGACACTCTGATAGATGATTATACCAACACCCACGTACATGTCACTATAAGAAAAAAGACTAGCTGAGAACAAAATAACAAAAATGTAAGTGGCATTCAGTAAGAAGAGTGGTATAAACATTCCTTGATCAAGGAAATTGTGAGTTATAGGACCAAAATAGGGATGTATTTGTGTGTGAGAAAGAAAGAAACAGAGAAGAGAGAATGATCATCTCATTACTCATTCATAGGATTATAGATTTAAAGCTGCTAGGGCACTTATTGGCCAAATAGTACAATTTCTGCACTCTATAGATAAGAGAACAGAAACACAAAGAATTTATGCGACTTTTCCAGAGGCACATATCTAGCTACTAAGTGTGTGAGGCAGGACTGGAACCCAACTCTTCTGACTCCAAGTTGGGAGCCCTTTCCACTACACCATACTGCCTCCATGGAAGGGTTCTTCTTCGAGAAGTTAAGGTTTTTGTTTTTTTGTTATTTTCCAAGAGATCTTTGAGGGAGATAGAGAGAGGAATGGAAATGAATGGTAATGATAATCATGCTGATGACAATAACAATGGCTTCATTAAAAAAGATAATAATAACTGACATTTATATGGCACTTTAAAATTTGTAGAGTACTTTATTTACCTCATTTAATTTTGACTAAGAACAACCCTATTACTCATCAATTATTATCCCTATCTTTCAAGTGTAGAAACTGAGTCTCAGAAATGTTAATTTACTTGTCCAAGGATTGTTCCTTTCTTCCTTCTTTCTTTCCTTCCCTCCCTTTCTCCTCTTCTTTCTTTCCCTCTTTCCCTTCTCTCCCTCTCTGCCTCTCTTCCTTCTTCCCTCCCTTCTTTCCTTCATTCCTTCCCTCCCTTCTTCTCTTCTCCCTTTCCCTCCTTTCCTTCTTTATTTCCCTCCTTCCCTTCTCACCCTCCCTCTCTGCCTCTTCTTTCTTTCTCTCCTTCCTTCACTTATTTTTCTCCTTCCCTGCTCTCTTTCCCTCTTTCCATTCTCTCTTTCTCTCCTTCCCTCCCTCCCTCCCTCCTTTCCTTCTTTCTCTCCCTTCCTTCCCCCCTCCCTTCCTCCCTCCCTTCCTTCCTTCCTTCCTTCCTTCCTTCCTTCCTTCCTTCCTTCCTTCCTTCCTTCCTTCCTTCCTTCCACCTCTCCCTCTCCCCTTCCCTTCCCCCCTCTGGCCCTCCTTTCTTTTCTTTCTTTATAACTCCCACATATAATAGGCACTTAATAAATGTTTATTGATTGGTTAATTGCCCATAGTCACACAGATAGTAAGCAGAAGTAAGGACAATAATAATAATTATAACTAACATTTATAGATCGCTTTAAGGTTTGCTAAGTGCTTTACATAGTCTATCATCTGATCTTCATAATAACCCTGTGAAATAGAGACTATTGTCCCCATTTTATGTATGAAGAAATTGAGGCACAGTTGCCTGGAGTCACACAGCAAGTAAACATCTCAGTTAAGATTACAACTGAGGTTTTCTTGACTCCAAGTGCAGCAATCTATCCCCCACACAACCCAGTTGCCTCTAATAAGGATATGGCTTGCAAGAGGAATTCATCAATTTCTTTTTCACTGGTGACTATGGGACCACAAGTCATCCTGCTTAGAGGCCAGTCTGACATTTTGACTGTGGGTTTCAGTTCAGTCAATTGACAGTATAGCTTTCTGCAGTTTCTGAAAACCCCAACTAACCACACTCAGGGAAAAAACTGCAGCAATGGGGGTAGGGACCTTCTAGTTCCACCAACACACGAATGGATTAACTCAATATAGACAGAGCTCCAGGAGGAGGAAAGAAAGAATGTCTATTTCTGTTGCTGCTTGGAAGTGAATACATTCCTGGAAAATGAGATTAAAGAATCCTTTTTCACAGTACATGTGTGCTCATGCTCACCCACAAACAAATATATACACATGTATGCATATACACATGCTCTTAATTAAGCTACAAGAAGATTACCTGATGAGTGGATTTTCCTTAGTAACCTTCTACCCTCTACTACATGGCTGTATCTCAGGATATACCAAGAGAATCTGAAGGGGGTCTCAGTGTTAAGTTTTGATGGGTGTTTGTATGCATGTCTGTGCAACATGGCAACGTGACATTTTAGGAAGAACACAGAATTTGGAGTCATAAATTCACAGGATTATAGATTTTGTGCTAGAAGAAAATTTTGAGTTCATCTGGACCAGCACACTCATTCTGTTGATGAGAAAACTGGGACCCAGAGAAATGAAGTACCTTGCCCAAGGGCATATATCTAGTAAGTATGCAGTGCTATGTTTCAAACTAATGTCTGTTATCTCCAAATCCTGTCTTCTTCAAACTGGGAGTCCTGCCCTTCAATTTATTACTTGTGTGACCTTGGACATGTCAATTCTCTTTACCGGCCTCAGTTTCCTCATTTGTAAAAATCAGATGGTCCCTAAGGCCCCTTCCAGCTCTTATACTCTATGATCCTATTTATATGTGTGTGACTGTTATGTCTCTAACTTCATTCCAAAGGCAAAAGTAAATCAAATTTCTAAAGTGTTTCTTGCTCTTGATTGCCTATGTCTTCCTTCCCCTCCATTACACTTGCATGGAAAATTTGGAGTTATTGCTAAAGAAAGTCAACAAATCAAGAAGGATATAATAAGCACCTACTACGTACGAGGAACCGTGTTAATTGCAGAAATGTACCCAACGCTGCACAATAATATCCCTGTTGAATTATATCCAAATACTACAGCAACATTGCAAAAACCATGCTACTATGTCATTTCTACTATTTATAATATTGTTCCTGTGGAACCACTTGTCCCCTGTAATGTCATTTCACCTAACACCATGCTTTCAGGGGATCCATTAATGACAATAAATAGGATTTTCCTATTTATAGAGCCCTGAAACCCTTTTCTCCAGGCCAGGTTCACAATAGAGGTGTGTTTATTGTTCTATAAGTATCTGTATATATATACAGTCATGCACACATGTGCATGTATATACATACATACAACTATATATATTTATATATACATACTGTGTGTGTGTGTATACACATGCACACTCTTGGCTTCTCAATCCAAATATCCACTCAACCCTCAACCCTCTCATTCTGTGGTTATAGGTCTTTTTACTCCCTATACTTCTGCACACATATGCTAGGACAGCAGGTGCAGTTACTTAGGCCATGAAAAGCTATTCTTCCTCTTCCTCCTCCTCCTCCAGCGAGCCCTCCAGACTCTTAAGATTTACTGATTCTTCACTTTTCATCAAAGAGAAGAAGCAGAATATAGCAGTTGCCTGGGGCTGCCTGTCCCATCAAAGATAGTTATCATGGTGCAACGACCAACATGGAACAGTTGTTTAAAGGAAATTTTGTTTGGATAAAATCACCTGTTGCTACTTCAAAGACATATTTTTTGTGTGATGAGGTCATGTTTATGTCAAAGCAAATTCAGACATCAGAGTAGGTGACCACTCCCTCCTCTATTAGGTTATTTCTTTGTCCACAGGCTTTCATGACAATCAGCCCCCATGTCTCTCTTCTTATCTGTCTGAACACTCCTTAGTCTCCTCTGCAAGACCATCATTCATATCCTAGCCTTTACACCTTCATGTACTCAGGGCTTTGTTCTGGACTCTCCACTTTCTCTCTTAGGGATTTCATCAGTTTCTATGATTTATCTCTAATTTCTATGAAGATAACTTCCAAATATACATCTCCAGCCCTCATCTTCCATCTGATTTCCAAGTCTGCATCTTTAACTGCCCACTGGACACCTCAACACTTTCATGTGCCATACGAATCCCAAATCAACAAAACTCACCTTTCTTCCCTAAAACACTCCTCCTCCTCCTAACTTCCCTGTTTTCCTCAAGGGTGCTTCCATTTTTCCAGCCACTCAAGTGTGAAACCTAGGAGTTATTCTTAATTCTTCACTTTCCAATCAGGTAACAAATTTTATTGATTCTACCTTAAGAACATCTTTTGTAGTTTTCCACTTCTTTCTATTATTAACACTATAATCACTCCCTAAATTAGGCCCTTATTACCTCTTTCTGGGGTTATTGCATTCTCCTTCTAAAAGGTCATCCTACATCCAACCACTTCTTTCTCCAATCCATTTACTATATAATTGCCAATTTATATTCCTAAAATTCAAGTCAGACCATATCACTCCCCTGCTCAGAAAGCATCAATAGCTCACTAATTCCTTGAATATAAAATACAAAATCTTCTGTTTGGAATTTCAAACCCTTGGTAAAATCAGCCACTTTCTTTGAGTCTTTTCCTGCATGTCCCATTTGTGAGTGTTCCCCTCGAAAATTACTTTACATTTATTGTGTATATAATTAACATTTACTTGTCTATGGACATCCCCTTAGGATGAAAGCTCTCTGAGAACAGAAGTTATCTTCTTAACGTACTTAATATATACTTGCTTATTTGTTGACTAATCATTACCTTTTTTTTTTCTTTTTGGAGGGCATTTGGGGTTAAGTGACTTGCCCTAGGTTACACGGCTAGTTTTTGTATTGTGTCTGAGGTCGGATTTGAATTCAGGTCCTCCTGACTTCCGGGCTGGTGCTCTATTCACTGTGCTACCTAGTTGCCCCTAATCGTTACATTTCTGTCAAAGCCTTTGTGTCCTCATGAACATTACTACCTTATTCAGCACTAACCATCCCCATCCCCATCAACAGAATCACCATCCTCATTATTAGTACTACTTCCAATTGAAAAGTAGTCATATGTCTTTCCTAACTTTGGGTCTGAATAGTATATCAGATTGGATTTTTATCTTTTTGAGGTAATGGGAATACTCTCTCTTTTTTTTTTTCTTCTATTTCATGTTCTAAGTGGGAAGTTAGTTATCTAGTCAGTCAAATAAACAAAGCAGGACTTTTCAATGGAGTGTAACAAGGTGATCATGCATCAGGAGGCTTCCTGATAGGCTGAGAGTGAGCCTATGTTGGAAAGAATGAACCAATGAGATTATTACAGAGGACCCCGATAGGCAAATACCAAAACTGAATGAGGACACCATCATTGTGTGGAACCATAAGGGGAACAGAATTCATTGTATGTAGCCTTTTAGAGGGAGAATCATGGGCCAGGATAGGATTGGGGACTTTGGTAAATGTTTAGGCGAAAAGGTTTAAGTGCCACTCAGTTTGGTACTGGAGAGATCTTTTTCAAACTTTTATTTCATCTTCTCATTTTACATTCTTTTTATTGAAAATAAACAGTAGAAAGTGAACCCTTCTGTTCTGAAATGTATATAAAGACAGGGGGCCACAAAGAAAGGGGAAGGGGGCAGTAGGTAAGGAAACTTACAGATAGAATCAACATCAGGAGTGAAATAAATTGTTCCCAGGTGTAGCACATCTCTGAATCTGGACAGGAAACCAAGTTACTTGTAAAAGTCAGCAAGGCACATGGGTCCAGGATGCTTCAATGAGTCAATGAATAGGGTCATTTCGGAAAACATGAAAGACTTCTTTGACCAGAAGCTCTGAAAGGAGGAGGTGGCACTCCAGGAAGCTGGTTCAGATCCTTTGCATGGTTTGTACCATCATCATGACTGCCCTTATCATCACCATCCCAATTATGATGATCATTGCTGTAAATGTCATCACCACCATTGCTAACACTATTAACATACCCTTTGTCATCAGTATATTACCATCATCACCCCCTGCTGTCACAATCACTGCTGTTCTCATCACCACAAAGAGCCTCATCATCACGAACAGGCATCACAGTCACCATTGTCTCCATCACTATGACCATCAACATTGCTAACATTATTAACATGCTCATTATCAACAGCATCACAGCCACCACCATCTTTATCACTGTTATCATTGACATTGCTGCCATCACCATCAATTGTCAACAGCATCCGATTTAACATTACTATCACCACCATTCTCATCATCATCCCTGACATAATTTTCACCATCATTACCATTATCTTCCTCATTATCATCACAGTCAACATCATCACCACCATCAATATCATCATCTTCACATCACCATTTCCATTCCCATCACCAATAGCATCAGAAATAACATTGTAATCACCGCCATTGCCATAATCATCCATATGATGTCCATCCATCCATCTTTGTCATAACTATGCTCATCCCCAATAGCATCACAGTCACCACAATCCACATCACCACCACCATCCCTATCACACAATCAAATATTAACTTCCTTTCTAAGTATGATGTTGTTATAGATATCAGACAGAATGATATTGGTGGCAGATACTCTACCCTCAGGGGTCTTAGAGTCTGAAAGAGATACATATGTGAAGTACACACAGATGAAGAAAACAAAAGTAATAACCAAAATAGCTTCCTGTCATTTCCAACCCACATAAAAGAACTGACCATTTATTTTTCCCCTTTATTTAGTCCATGAAAGCTAGGATCATCTTTGGTGAGAAGGGGTGGAGGGAAATAAACCTCTGAGATTACTCTAGCTCTAAGATGTTTACGGTTCTATGTTCCCCAAGTACCTTGCATCCTTCAGTGAAGAGTGTAGAAGAGAAATCAATGGATTATGAGACAGGTGTTCTGGCATCTTGTTCCAGCTCTGAGACTCACTGTGCAACCTGGGGCAAGTCATTCCTCCTTTCTGAGCCTTAGTTTTCTCATCTGTAACTGATTTCTAAGATCACTGCTGGCTCAAAAAGGTTTTGATCTTATCTCATTTTCTCCATGAAGTTTTCCTAGATGAATGAGAAGAAAAATAATATATCTCTCTGGTCTTCATGTACAACTAAAAGGTTCTAAATGTTAATGCAGTTGTTTTGTAAGCAATTAAGAGTCCATATGTGCGTGGGAGTATCACCGTAATAATAGAAGAAAGATGAGTTGGCACCTGAGAAGAGCTAGAGGGAGGGAGTTGGTATCCACCTGAAACCCAAGTGATCAGAAGAAATTAAAATAGACATTCATGTGTAAGCTGGAAGCAGAGCCACCAATGAAAGTGGACCATCCCAAGGGGCCGTAAAATGAAAGGCACAAAATGTATCGCTCCAATATAGAATTAAAACAACTAACTTAGAGAATATGGGAGTGTGAAGAGTACACTGTCAAGTGTTACCTAATGAGTTGTATCCAGAATTCAGAAATAAAGGATCCAGTTTCATCGAGACTGGGCCTGAAAATGGGAATATAACAGATTGAAACTGAAAAAGTCTTACATAATGGGTATTAAAGCATGTCAAGCTGGATTAAGTGACTAAGCTATGTACTTGT
Source organism: Petaurus breviceps papuanus (assembly GCF_028583685.1). Classification (NCBI taxonomy): domain Eukaryota; kingdom Metazoa; phylum Chordata; class Mammalia; order Diprotodontia; family Petauridae; genus Petaurus; species Petaurus breviceps. Next base: position 17,422,470 of record NW_027187367.1, read on the forward strand.
CAATTCCCTTTTATATATAGTTTTCAACCTGAGATCTGCTCATAGGATTTTAAGTGTTTACACTTTACCCAATTGACTGTATTGAACTAACAACTTGCTTTGGTAGGGAATGGGTCCAAGAAAGCACAAGAAGTAGATCAGAAAGGGAAAGGGTTGCTATCTCCCTCAGGATGGAGGCAAGGTCACCTTACCAACTCACCCTGTACCCTCCACTTAAGGGTTCATATCCCAGTTGCTTCTGTTGGAGAAACAATAGTGAGTCAAAACTGAAGTAACAAACAATCCCTGAACAAATAATTTGAGTGTATTTTTTCCTTCGTGAAGATATCATTAGAAATGGGTGAAGGGAAAGGAGAAGGAACAGGAATACAGAGCTTTCCTGAAATAGCAGCTTCCCAGAGATTCCAAGCAGCACTAGGGACTCTTTAAATAGCTGGATTAATTAACAGGAGATTCAGGCACAGTCTGCTCTTCTGGCCCCTTGATCCTCTGCACCTGGTGATCTGGGATGGCACATAGCAAGTGGCTGGGATATGGGCAGTGAAGTAGGGGACAAAAAACAGCTGGGGGCAGGCTAGGGGAAGATTGGTGGGAACATAAGGTCAAATATCAAATTTATATGGGTTCAAAGTCAAGATGAGGCCACTCTAATATGTAGTCCTACTACCACCAGCAGCACCACCAGACCATCCCCAAACCACATAACTTCTCCTAGTCATCCTGATGAATATCTGGTCACTGGATCTAGATGGCTCTGGAGGAGAAAATGAAGCTGGTGACCTTGCACAGCCCTCCCTCACTCAAATCCAAGTCAACTGCAAGTCATGTCAACATCTCCCTGATGCCATGGTCCTCTTCAAAAATCAAATTTAGAAGCAGTGTGGTATACTGGAAACAACCCTGGACTGGGAGTCACAGTCCTTAATCTGACACTGACTCTCTATGTGACTGTGTTGTAACTCACTCCCCCTCCTGGAGCCCCAGATCTCCCTTCTATGAAATAAGGGGCTTGGACTAGTTGATATATCAGATTCCTTTCAGCTTGACACTCTATAGTGTTTTGGTGCTTATAGAATCAGGCAGTGGTAATAATCCAACTGAGCAGCTAAGAAAAAAGAAAACAAAATGGTGCCCCAGGATTCCCAAACTTTTCACTGGTGTAACTCCTAACTTGATCAAGCCCAACAGGATTTAGTGGAAAGATGATATTTCTATGAATAATGAGCTTGAGGATAGAAGTATGATCCTACCCCTCTTCCCACCAACCTGTGATTTCATCAATGTAGGGAACAGCCAATGTCCAAACGCTCTCGTAGGCAGATTGTCCATTGCTTTGTAATTTACACTGTTTAGAGGCCAGAGAGCTGCCTGGGGCACTGTGAGTCTGAGAGCCTGGCTCAAAATCATACAGTTACTAAGTGTCAAAGGCATGACTAACATGGGTCTTCTTGACTCCCAAGGCAGCTCTCTAGCCAGCATACCCCATTCCTTTTCCTTACAACATATAAGCAGTCTGAAAGAAAGAGGTTCTCTAGTGTGGTGAATGAATGCTATTTGGAATCTCAGGTTTGATGGGCAAGGGGCGTTGAGACAGAGGCGAAAAGACATATGGAACTGCCTACATCTCCAGTGTGGAGAGCCTGAGGGCTGGCCCTGTTTTATGAGTCTCCGGGACACAGGCCATTTTTGTGAACTTTATTCAGAATTTATAGACTCATCATTGTCCTTCCCACCACTTGTATTCAGCTGCCTTAAAAGCAGGTAGAGGATGGTTAAAGTCCTTGCTGCCTGGCCAGAAATATACAGTCAATACTACATTTCTAAGACCCTCGGGAGAAACAGAGACTTCTATTACAGATATATATCCATGTGGAATCCCAAACTTTCATTCTAAGACAGCGCTTCCAAACAGAAACAATACAGTATGCTTGTGGAGAAAGGGGGTACCCTCTTCCTGCTGCTCATCCAGTCTAGGTCTAATAATTAATAGTAATGATGATGATGATAAGATAGTATAAGTTCTTTGAGAGCAATGACTGTCTTTCTTTTTTTGCTTCTATTTATATTCCTAGCCCTTGGCACATAGTAATTACTTAAATGCTTGTTGATGACTTAATAACAACCCAATTTACATTTAAAAAGATTTCTCTCTCCTCTCTTTTTGTCTCTGTCTCTCTCAAAAACCTTCAGAGATTGGAAGTACAACTATTATTATTCCCATTTTACAGATGAGGAAAATCAGTCCTAAATAGGTGAAGGGGCTGGTTCAGAATCATATAGCTAAGAAGCACCAAAATTAGGACTCCAATGAAAATCTCCTAGTGTTCTTTCCATGTATCATATTGCCTCAAGACCCTCAAGCAGGAAACAGGAAACACAAAAGAGTCAAGGTCCCCCCAATAAAGCAATCCCATGGACTTTGGGAGATGATCATTTAGGGGCCCTATACCCCTCCAAGTGGATAGAGTGCCAAGCCAGGAATCAGTAAAACTCATCTTCCCAAATTCAAATCTGGCCTCAGATACTTAGTATCTGTGTGACCCTGAGAAAATCACTTCACCCTGTTTGCCTCAGTTTCCTCATCTGTAAAATGAATTGGAAAAGGAAATGGCAAACCATTCCAGTATCTCTGCCAAGAAAACCCCGGAGAATGAACAATATCCTTTAACTGCACTGGGAAGGAAAGACAGAGATTAGAAGCCTATAGAATTAAAATTGAATCCAATTTAATTGAAGGCATGCTAAAACTAGATGGCACCTTGGAAACCATCTGGTCCAACCCCCTGATTTTATAGAAGAAAAAAGGGAGGCCAAGAGCATCTTGATTCAGTGGAATGAGCACTAACTCTGGAACGGGAAGGATCTTCACTCAAATCTACCAGCTGCATTTTATCACCTGAGTCCCCAAGGGCAGATCACTGTAACTCCTTCAGGTCTCTGTTTCCACAAGCATAAAATAAAGAGGCAAAACTAAACAACCTGAAGGCCCTTCTGGTTCTAAATTTAGGATCCTAAGAAATGGCTTGTCCAAGGTCCCCCAACTACCGTCAGGGTCAGGACTGTCAGCATTTCTCACTCTTGAATTCAACTGTTGGTTGAAACCCCATTTGAGGTTTACTTGGCAACGAGACTAGAGTGGTTTACCTACCATTTCCTTCTCTAACTCATTTTACAGATGAGGAAACTGAGGCTAACAAGGTTAAGTGACTTGCTTAGGGTCACACAGCTAGTAAGTGTCCTGAGGCCAAATTTGAACTCAGGTCTTCCTAATTCTAGGCTGGGTGCTCTATCCATTTCACCACCTAGCTGTCCCAACCCAGTAAAGGGTCTTTTCCATTATTCATTTGCAGTAACAAATTGAAATTCTGCAAATTGCAAATTACACTACCAATTCATCTAATTATTTCAAATGTTGTGAAACGATGCTATAAATGTGGTGGAATGACCAAAAATTACAGATTTAAAGAGTAGTGGAGAAGACTCAACTTTTTCCAATCAATTGTATTATAGAATTAATTTATTGGATATAAGAACTTTTTAAAATGGTCACCCTACATCAAGATGCTATATGCAGTAGGACTGCCTAGGAAGAAGTACTTTTTTTTTTTTTTTTTGTGAAACCTGGAAAGTCTTTTAAATGCCCAGGGGCTCTTTTATCTCAGACTATCAGCCCTCATTAGAATGAAAGGTCCTTGGGGGCAGAGTCTTTTTTTTTTCTTCTCTTTCCCTTTGAATTGCCTCAGCTTAACACGGTGCTTGCACTTTAATAAACCCTTGTTGATTGTTTGGGGGGTGGGGAGGAACCCTCTAGATTTCCAGTGGGGAAACAGAACCACTGGGCACTGCAGACTTGCCCTATCCTTGTGGAGTCCTCATTAAAGCCTAAACTTAACCTAGGAGTATTTATCTAGTAGGCTTCTAATGAGGATACCTAGACTGGAAGTATTGAAGAAGAGTTATATGATCTCTTGTTGATGATGCAAGCAGCTAGGTGGCATAGTGGCTATAGTGCTGGACCTAGAGTCAGGAAAACCTTGAGTTCAAATCCAGCCTAAAACACTTACTAGCTGTGTGACCTTGGGCAAGTCATTTAACCTCAGTCTGCTTCAGTTTCCCCATCTGTAAAGGGGATAATAATAGCACCTACCTCCCAAGATTGATGTGAAAATAAAATGAGATATTTGTAATGTGTTTTGCAAATGATAGTGTACTAGCTATTATTGTTACTGTAGAAAGTATTGCTGTTGAACTACTACTACTGTTACTACTACTTCTACATCTACTAACTAGTATTTGCATAGTGCTTTAGGTGCTTTTATATAGTAGTTTTAAGTAAAGTACTTTACAAATATTACCTAAGTTTATCTACACAACTGATGTGAATACAAAGGTGTCCTAAGGGTTAATTGTAAGGAATACTTTCCCATGTCCCCTGAGAAGGTTAGAGGCTTATTCTTTTTTTTAAAAGCAATGGGGGTTAAGTAACTTGCTCAAGGTTAAATGGCCAGTTATTTCTGGGTGTGGTGCTGAGTATCTGAGCCCAGATTTGATCCCCAGGTCATCCCCAACACTGGAGCCAGTGCTCTTACTCTCTGAGCCACGTGGCCACCCATAGAGGCTTATTCCTAGCCCATCCTGTAACTTGAGGGTGCGTTAGTGCCCCTTCCCTTTATCATTATCGAAATACCATCCAACCTGTACTAAAAGAATTGCTTTTGTCCCCCCCTTATCCTATGTTCCCCATCCTGTGTCATTCATCTTCACCATCCTGTGTCATGACAATCTTTCCTTATTTTGCAAGCAACCACCTTCCTCACCTTGTTTGTACTTATCCAGTCCCTAAATCTCCAACCCCCATTAGAAACCCTAAAATTACATCAATCATCCTATAGGCTATGTAACTTTCTGTGTTTATAAGTCTGGTCCTTTTCCTATATCAATGCCTTTGTTTAGCTCATTGCTAAGTCTCAGCCCTGCATGCTTTTGCGTCAATAAAGTTCCCTTTGGCTAAAGAGAAGGTCTGATTGAATTCTTTCAAAAATTCTGAACCAGCTCTTACAACCCTGACTTCATTAGCAACCATCCTGAGGTAGATGCTATCCTCATTTTACAGATGACAAAGGCTAGGCAAACTAGTTACTTAGATACTTACAAAGTTAGATACTTGCCCAGTATCAAAAGATAGTATCATTTGAGGACAAATTTGAAACCAGGCCTTCCTGACTGTAGGTCAAGCATTCTATCCACTGGGCTACCTTGCTGCCTCTAAAATCTCCTATATATTAATGAGTAATCATCTCTGCCATGTTTAAAGATCTGCCTTGGAGGTTGGAAGAACTTACTAACTACCTCCTAAAGGAGACCATCACACTTGTGTTAGTTTCAATTGTTAGGAAATCTTCCCTTACATCTCTGCAACTTCTACTCCTGTCTCTTAACTGTCTTCACATACCAATATTTCCAATCCCTCTTTCACATGATAGCTCATAAAATTCTCAGAAATAGCTATTGTGTATCCTGTCCCAGTGTCCTCTGCTTCAGGCTAAAAAAAATCTCTAATTCCTTTAACTAATCTTTATATTGTATTGAATGTTCAGTCTCCCCACTCTATTGGTCACCCTCCTCCAGATATGATTAAGCTTCATAAAAACATGTCACACAGGATTGAACACAATACATAGCCTGATATGAGTAGCATCTAGGGGGGTCCATGAGACTTGCATTGTGGACACTATGCCTCAGTTAATGCATACCAAGACTAGGTTTAGTTTTATCAGCTGAAATTTCACATTTTTCACTCATATACTGAGATTTCTACCCACTGAAATTGTTTAATGTTTCTTGGGGGAACTTTATTTAGTCATACCTCTCCCATTCTATGCTTGAACCCTTTTTATAGACTTCATATTTATCACTCTTTATTTCATCCCATCTGATCATTTGCCCAAGGCATTTTCTTACCATTCTCCTTGATACTTCCAACCACTGGTCTTGCTGAGATAATACCTTGGGTGATTTATTCCACCCACCTTTGGAAAGACTGCCTTGGGGTTATCCATGCTGACTGATGATTCAGCCAGCACCAAAGCTCATGGACTATTGTACTTATCTGGCCTGCAACCCTCTACCATACTTCATATCCCACACAAGCATACACTCTTACAATCTCCTTGGCATCCACTGACCACCCCTCCCACCCACCCCTAAAACCTGCCATTTCCACTCTTTGTTTAGCACAAGAATCAAATTAATACTATCACTACTTCTGGCTACCTCTTCCTTACATGGGCTATTTCCCCTAAATATAAATCCCTTGGGACTGTCTCGCTTTTTGTGTTGTTTTTTTTTTTCCCTTGAAAATTATCACAGTGGCATATAGCGTTTAATAAATGCTACTCATTCATTCATTCATTATTAGGGCTGGCCCTTTTATCTGTCAAGATCTATGTGGACCCTGTCAATCAACTTGTTATCTATCCCTTTCATTTTCATGTCATCTACAAACTAACTACATTACCTAAGTCTTTATCCAAATCATTCATTGAAAAACATGGAACAACATAAGAACTTCCTTATAAGACCTGGGATAAATCACTGGGACTCCCCACTAAAGCCTTCTATTTCCTTCCCTCCTCCAAATTTGGCATAGCACCATTAATACATGACATGTACAGAGTGCTCTAAATTGTATAAAAATACTTTAAAACATCATCTCATTTGAGTCATACAATAATCTCATGAGGTAAGTACTTACAGATATTGCTCCCATTTTACAGATAAGGAAACATACTTCAATGTGTTCAGAGACCCAGTTTAGTGTCAGAAGTGAGATTCAAACTCAAGTTCTTATAGACTCGAAGTCTAATATTTGATTTTGGGGTACGACCTTTGTCCAGCATTTGATTCAACTTTAGGTTAGTTCAGTTCATTCTTCCACTTCCTAACTGACTTATCCTAATATCCCACACCCTTCTGTCCACAAGGATAGCATGAGAAGCTTTGTCAAGCTTCTTTCCTGTTATATCATTTAATGCCCCATATGCCTAGCTTACCTTCATCCTGGCTCCTACACAAAGTTATGATATTTACTCAATGGAGGAAAGGCAGGGAATACTTAGAGTCCGTTTCTACAGAGGAGAACAAAAAATCAACAACCGTCAAAGACCCTCTTCATAGCCAATCTAGCTAATTAAGGGAAAGGCAGGTTGTTTGGACTTAAACTATCTGAATGCATCACGTCATGACTGGAGAGGCCCAAGGAAGCCACAAGGCAAAGTATGCAGGGTGTCAGGATATCTGCTGCTGCTCCCTCTTTGATTTGGAGAAGGGATAAACTGGGGCTGGTTATTTACTTGGTTTATCACCAGCATCTCTGTCTCCTGGGGAAGGCAGATGACAATAAAAATTTCCAAAGCACCAGGGAATTTGGATATTTTACTTTTTTAGTGACTGTGAGGTCTTCTAAGTCATGGAAGCATGTAGGATTGAGCATTCAGGAAAGGAAACTCTGTATTGTGTCCTGGGAGGCCAAGTCTTCATCTGCCCATTTTCATAGACAAAATGAAAATTCATGACTGTCCCTGGTCACTTATAACAGATGGCTAGTTTTTCTTCTCAGGACAACGCAGTGGTCAGAGGCAAGGGGAACAGAATATTCTGTATGTCCCCTTCATACAGTAATGGCTCCTCTCCTGCTGTTAAGTGACATTTCTAGCTACCTCTATTTCCTACCCACCCTCCCTATTCCCTCTATACCTACACCTTCTTTGAATTTGGCCTTGGCTCAAGGAAGCTCAGTACCAGTACTGCAGGAAGGTCAATAAGGGCTTTTTCCTGTCTCCAGCCTCCTTGTGTGTTTTTTTTTCTCTTCTAGATCCTCTCCTACTCCTCAGCCCTCTACCCAACCGTTCCAGAGTTGGCACAGACAGAGAGACCTAGAAACAAAGAGGGGGAAAGAAAAAAGGGTGTATACAGAGAGGGATATAGGTAAGGACAGAGACAAAGACACAGACATAGAGAAAGACATAGGTACAAAAGTAAAGATAACAGCCTGGAGGAAAAGAAGCAGAAACAAAGCAGAGATGCAGAGTTGACCAGAGAAAGGCAGAGGAGTATAGGTATAGGGGTGACAAAGGCACAGACAGAATATAGAAGACAGATAGGTGCTGAGGCGGAGTACCAGAGCCAAGCAAAATAGGTAGAGATGTGTAAAGAGAGGCAAAGACACGGAGAAAGATACAGACTCATAAAGTCAAATAATGAGAGGTGAAGAGAGAGACAAACAGAGGAAGAAATCCAGAGGCCTGGAGACCTCCAGAGCCACAGCCAAAACATGGCCCAGACAGACAGACAGGCCTAGGGAAATCCCAAGGCTCTTGCCATCACCCACATAATCCTATGCTTTTCAGTCTGCCCTCTACCATCTAACAAGGTAGCAGCAAATGCTATGTGAATACTGAGTCTTTTAGGATGGAAGCCAGCAAACCAGGAAAGTGACCCCTCTTTCCCAACCATATCTCCTCCTATTAGAAGAAACTCCCACACCCTCAGTTTCCATCCTTCCTTTGGCATAATGGAGATTAATATTATAGAAGCAAGTGTACTAGAAGCTGGAGAAAAGAAGGAGAGGCAGAATATTAACACCCACAAACTCTTACTGTGGGCTTCTTTCCCTGAGGACTTCATGGTTCTCCATCCATGCCCAATACCCACGATACAGTGAATGGCATTAGAAGGAGAAAAACATCTTAGGTACCTAGATACCATACTATAATGGGGACATCAATAAATAGATGCTAATAACCTATGTTTAATGTCTAGAGATTCTCTGCTTTACTACAAACCCTCTTGATTGTGCCCAAGTATTCAATGCTCCCTATTTCTGTATTATCAAGTTGGAAATATTTAAGTTCATTTTTTTTTAAAATAAAGCATTTAAAGATTCACTTAAGCTCATGGTATTACCCCTCCCCCCCCCCCCCCCCTTGTATAACAGAACAGAACAGATAATATGACTTGACCTTGCTCAAGTTACTTCACTTAATCTGACTTCAGTGGCCTTTTATGTAAATTGGAGATGCTGCTGTTGCCCTTCCTACATCTCTGGGTTGCGGTGAGGAGAAAATACATCTGTCTGACCACATATGAAGCATTGTGACCAGTCCATTTTAAACACAGACATTGAAAAGATAAGCATTTTAAAAGATGCTTATCATTTCTATGTCTGTTGGCAGAGATGAGGATGGGGAGGGAGACCGAAACCATGTCACAAGAGAAGGAACTAAGATTACTTGGAAGAGAAGACTTGAGGGCAGGGAGATATGATCACTGGCTTCTTGAAATGCTGTCATGTGAAAAAGGGATTGAACTTTTTGCTCTGCTTGTCTCCAAAGGGTAGTGATATTCGGGGGAAGAGGGGAGGGCAAGACTGGGAGTCGTTTAGGGAAGAGGAATGAGGAGGTGCATACTAATTCAAAGGTTGAACTTTCTAATACAAAAAAGCCCAAGGATGGACTTTTCCATGGATTGAATCCCCTACAACTTGAAGTATTTGTTCAAGATATAATAGATGATAAGTTCCTTGAGGGAAGGGATTCTTTTCTTTTCATCTTTTATATATACCAGCACTTAGCAGTGTCTAGCACAAAGCAGTTGCTTAATAAATGTTGGTTGATTAATTGTTTGGGTAACAGCTGGACCCAATAACCTTAAAGGTGTCTTCAAATTTTGTAATGTTATAAAATTAGGTGGGCAGTAGGGGAAGAGGTTTCTTCATTGGTATAAAGAACTCCCATGAGGAAATTCCTTCTAACAATATAAATAGATAACTGTTCTACAACTTATAGTCTTACAGAGTTGACTGCTGGAGATGTTAAGTGACTTTACTCAGGGTCACATAATAGCTACAGGTCTGAGAGAAATGATTATTAGTAACCAAGGATTTAGGGAGATCCAGAGTTTCCCCCCTTTTTCGAAAGTCCTCTTTGTAGGATTAATATTCTCTTCAATCTAGGTATTGCTACGCCATCCAACTCTACAAGAAATTTAATCTAAGGTGAAATTCCCATTCTACTCAGGCTTGAATTGGGGATATAGATCCTTTATCTAAATTGTCCAAGACTAGGGGTGATTTGGAAGTAAATGACTTAACCAAAGTCATGTCCCTTAGCCTCTCATTAGAATAGATTCATCTCTCATTATAATATTCATTCTCATTAATTGTTAACCAATCAGAGTTGAGTTGATTGCCATCCTAAGGAACACCCACTCTTCCAACAGTGAGTCCACCAACATGAGTTATCTTTCATCCAAGAGAGATGGTCAAGTGACCATCCCTTTTATTAATAATATGCTAGCATTATTAATAAAATGATCAATTACCCAGAAGCTATGTCTCTCAAACGTTTTATATGTCATAGGTCAGAAGCACAATCATAACCCAAGTCTTATCAACATTAAGTCCATATGTCTAGTCCTTCTTCCATAATGTCTTTGATAACGTGAGGTTCTCCAGCAAAATCTTCTTATCCTTCATTGTAGTATGGGGGAGACTGAGTTCTCAAAGATTTTAACACTGGAACAGCTGAGACCACCACAAGACCAGACCAGGAAAGCTCAGAAAAGTGGTCACCTAAGACCTAAAAAAGTGGTCACCAAATGGGGAACATTTTTGGCCATGAAAATTCACAAAATCAGTGTGAAATGGTTTATATTCTCTATTGGCAGAGGGAGTGTCTATAATGAGGAGAACATTTATTCTTTGAAGTGTGTATGAAATGAGGTCATAGGTTTTGAAAGGGTTGGCATGGTATAGTGAAGAGATAGATGTCTTCAGAGTTAGGATGAACTAGGGTCAAATCCCTAAGGACAGCTAGGTGGTGCAACGGATAGAGGGCTGGGAATTAGGACGACTTCTCTTCATAAGTTCAAATCCAGCCTCAGACACTTACTAGCTGCATGACCATGTTACTTAACCCTATCTGCCTCAGTTACCTCTCTGTAAAATAAGCTAGATTGGTTGGGTAAGCCTCAGTGCTGCCAAGTAACTCTCTGGAACAGTGGTTCTCAAATTTTTTGGTCTTGGGCCCCATTTAGACTGGTAAAAATTATTGAAGACACACCCCCAAGATCTTTTGCTTATATGGGTTTTAATCTATAGATGTTTACCATGTTAGAAATTAAAATGTCTTAGTATTATTATGAAAAGTTTTGGTCTAGTGGACCTCTGAAAGAGTCTCATAGACCCCTATGATACCTAGATCACACTTTGAGAACCACTCCTCTAAGAATATGTTTTAGGAGAGGGGGATTTCTCACTAGTCTTCTAGAAGAGGGGTGGGCAAAGAATGGTCTGAGAACATCTGTCCCACCACCTGTTTCTCTGTTGTTTTTTTTCACAGTCCTCAAATAAATTCAATAAAACATTATTTTAAATGGACACTATACTATACTATACCATACTATATTATACTATACTATGCTATACTACGCTATACTATGCTAGGCTATGCTATACTATACTATACTATACTATACTATACTATACTATACTATACTATACCATACTATATTATACTATACTATGCTATACTACGCTATACTATGCTAGGCTATGCTATACTATACTATACTATACTATACTATACTATACTATACTATACTATACTATACTATACTATACTATACTATGCTATACTAATACTATACTATACTATACTATACTATGCTATACTAATACTATACCATACTATACCATGCTATATAGTATATGAGTAGCTAGGTGGCATACAGTGCTGGATCTGAAGTTAGGAAGATGCATCTTCTTGAGTTCAAATCTGGTCTCAGACACTTACTAGCTGTGTGACCTGGGCAGGAAACTTTGTCTCAGTTTCCTTATCTGTCAAATGAGCTGGAGAAGGAAATGGCAAACTACTCCAGTATCTTTGCAAGAAAACTCCAAATTGAGTCACAAAGAGCCAGACACAACTGAACCAAATGAACAACATAATCCAATGTAGTATTATATACAATAATATTTTTAGTATAGTTTTAGTATAACAGTAACATAGCCTGGGATAGGATTTTATAGTCTAGTTTCATTATTCTAGTATATTGCAGTGTTAGGTATAGTAGTTAGGTATATTCTAATATAGTATATAAATCAATGAAAAAGCATTTATTAATTACCATAGATTCCTAAAGTGATCAGTACCCCTCTGGGGAGCACTGGATTGACCTAGGGAGGGCAGTAGTAGCCTCAGGTACAATTGGGGAGTATCGAATAAAAGTAAGGGGATGGTGGAAGCATAAGGAAAGAAGAAAAGAAAATTCTGAAAAATCATTCATACAGTTTTCATCTGTTGTGTAACAGAGTTAAAGTCATAGTGATTACATTATTTTCCAAATAAACACAAAAGATGCAAGTTATTACCCATCAGTGCTCTTAATAAGCAAGTGTTGGCAGGAGAGCTTATTTACAATACAATACTATACAGTCACACTCTGTAATATCACATCATCAAAATTTCAACACATTAAAAAAACACAAATTTATAGTAAATTATTAAATTTAGCATGTGTCATTTTTTAAAAACATATTTTATATTTTTAAAATAATGTAAATTTAAAAAAAAACATATTAAAGGGTTAAAGAAAGTAGATTTCCCAGGCATTGAGTAATTTTTTTTCAAAGGGAGTGGTAGACCTTATAAATAAGTTTGGGGCTGAACTACACTATGCTAGATACTAGGGATGCAAAGACAAAAAATGAAACAGGCCTTAGCCTCAGGGAGCTTAAGATCTATTAGGGGAAGCAACATATAGAGATGGACATAGATACACACATACATAAATATGTAGTTAGGGAGAGAAGGCACTAACAGCTGGTGTGATCAGGAAAAGCTTCATTTACAAAGTAATGCTTGAGCTCAGTATTTAAGTAAGTAGGGGAATCTGTGATACAGGGTTGAGGAAGGAGTACATTCCAGAAATGGGAGATGACCACTGCATGGTGGAGAAGGGAAACAATGCCATGTGTGAAGAGAAGTAAGAAGATCAGTCTGGAAGGACCATTGAGTTTGGGAAAAGGGAGTCATGTATTAAAAAGGCCAGAAAAGTAATTACTGCAGTGTGTGTCATGTTATAGCATAGCATGTTATAGGTTAGCATAGCATAGCATGGCATAGTTTAGCATAGCATTAGTATTAGTGCAAATTAAAGAGAGAGAGAGACAGAAATAGCACCATAGGGACAAAGATCGAGAAAAAGACGGAGGGAGGTATAGTCAGAAAGAGTGTGCTAAAACTGAAGTTAAAGCACTAGGAATCAATGCTGTACTGTAACTGAAAAACCAATATACAGTAAATATCAGGCAAGCACAATGCTGCTGCTGCTGCAGTAGCAGCAGCAGCAGCGGTGGTGTTTCCTAAGCCTCAGAGAGATAACTCACCCAACAGGAGCCCAGCTGTCAATGTCTCCAAGAAGTCCCCTTCCTTGTAACTCACACACCCGCCCTCCCTGCAGCTCTGGCCAGGCTCCCTCCTCTCTCCCTGGCCTGTGACAAGAGCCTGCAGTGCTTCCCAATTATCTGCCATTTTTACATAGTCCCAGATTTATGAGCACCAGTGCATCATGTATCCATGGAGAAGAATGTAGGCACTTGGCTTCCTCCTTCGGGGAGGAGGAATTGAGCGGCAGTGATGGATTTTGGGCTGAGCTTTCCAAGAAGGCTGAGAGGAAGAGTAGAAGTCAGGACAAACCACAAGCTCTGATCTCACTAATTGGGGCTCCACCTTCCCCTTTTCCTTCTGTGGTTATTATAGTCACCATGGTTTTTTGCTAACCAAATGAAAGGGTCTCCAGTTCTTTCCTTGGTTAGGACCCTCTATAAAGACACCCAAAATTCTTTATTCTACTAGCCTATTCTTGAACATTTCCCACTATTCCTACCCCAGTCAATTACTCCCACCCCCAAAATCTATCCTATATCCTAGTCTCCTATCCCCTCACCACCCCAAACATCTCCACTCCCTAATTTTATTCCCATCGCAAATACCTAGGGCCATATTCCAGTCCCATGTTACTCCCCTAAAGCCCTCCAGATACATTACTTCTACACTAAACACCTACCCAAATTATCTCCCACTATTTCTTCATTTTGTTATTGTTTAGTCATGTCCTACTCAGTGACCTTATCTGGGGTTTTCTTGGTAAAGATACTGAAGTAGTTGGTCTGCCATTTCCATCTCCAGCTCATTGTACAGATGAGAAAATTTAGGCAAACAGGGTTAAGTGACTTGGCCAAGCCCACACAGCTAGTAAGTGCCTGAGGCCAGATTTGAAATCAGGAAGATAAGTCTTCCTGACTGCAAACCCCACCCTCTATCCATGGACACCTAGCTGCCTCAGTTCATTAGTAGATGCCTAATAAAAGTTTGTTGTTGCTCTTGGGCAGAGAAACAGAATTCCTCTCAGTCTGAAGTTCACTGAAAAATGTGGGATTGAACAGCTAACCATAAGCCTCTTACAACCATACTCTTAACTCCTGGGTTAACCACACTCTTATGTAGGTATTTGGGTGCTTACTTCTATAATGCTTCAGTACTCACAGAGGTCCATTAATTCATTGTTGTGAATGTTCCCCCCACCCCTTCCCATCAGTGCCTCAGGTCACTGACTTTTTATGCCTGAGGCAATTTCTTAAGTTGCTGTGGCCAAAATTCCTCACCACCTGGGAGCCAGCCTTCTGGTAATGAGTTGCTTCCATGACAGATGTAGGAGACTAGTTTCTTTATATTCCCCAAGCAGGGGAGGGAAGGAACTTGAACAAAAGACATGCACAATCTACTATCAGGCCTATTTAAAAAAAAAAATCTTTCCAACTCGTTAGGACATTTCAGAGTCTCTGCTCCACCAGTATGGATTTTGGGAGTTCAGACTCACTTTCACCCTGGAACAAGGGTTCTTAACCTTTTCTTATGTCACAGTCCCTTTGAGAGTCTAGTGAAGCCTGTAGCTCTCTTCTCAGAACAATGTTTTTAAATGCACAAAGTAAAATACACAGGATTACAAAGGAAATAAATTATATTGAAATTCAATAACCAAAATTAAAAGAAATAGATACCCCCTGAAATCATCAAACTCTAGTGAATCCCTGCTCGACATGTATTAATCAAATAAGTAGTTGAGTCAGTATTGTATAGTGAACAGAGGCCTGAACTTAAAAAGTCAGGCAGACCTGGGTTCAAATCCTACTTCTGATGGTTGTCCTTCATTCTCAAAGAGGACCAAAATGATATCACTATGTTAGAGTCAAATTACAGTGTGTCCCACTGTGGCTGGTAAGATCAATGAGAACTCGGAATGCTCTACCACAGATCGGGCACAGATAGTCCATGTGAACATTTGGGGTGGATTCTCTAAATCTGCTCATGTCAAGTTTCTTTCGAGCTACTTCAACTCTGCCTTTCTCCCAGAGCACAGCACCTTCGCTGATGAGCGTGGGCCATGCTAGGTGGTCCTGCAATAGTGTCTCCCACATCACACAATCAATTCCAAAGTTCTTAAAAGGGACCTTGAGACTGTCCTTGCATTGCTTCTTCTGACCACCATATGAGTTCTTGCCCTGCGTGAGTTCTCCATAATACTTAATATTATAATGATAATACTTAAGAATTACTCCATAATAACGACATGAAAGCCTGACGTGTTGTTATATACAGGTGAATTTTTTGCTCATGATAAGGTTCTTTACCTGAGTCAAATTCACTGGGTAACCAATTTTCCCTACCACTTGCTTCTGGATCAACACAACTCCATTGGCACATTTACTTATATTTGCACCTGTCACAAATGTGCATTACTGCAATGACTTAGAGTATAATTTTGCTCTGGGGATTAAACAAATCTCCTTGCTGGGGGCTCACCACATTTCTGAAGCTGGGTCAAAATATCTTCTTTGATACATATACTTAAATTTGCCTTTGCATTCTGTAGCACAATTTTACTCTGTGTCACTGTGCTGGATGGATAGGAGATTGGCACGGGCCAGAAGAAGGTATGAGGAGTTATTTAACTTAGACCCAAGTAGAAGCAGGTGTCTGGGGAAATATCCATGTGCAATGACTTGTCTTAGGTCTTAAGAACATGAGATGATACTTGTCCATCCCCTCTGCTCTAAATGGCTCCAGGTTGTGGGTAGAGTATTTTCAAGCCAGCTGGAATTATATTTCCAAGTTACCAGCTGGAATTATATTTCCGAGTTATTTTCCCTCCATGGGGAAGTGAACTAAGAAAACATTGGCAGATTATAGGCCTTAGAGCTGAAATAAAGCAGAAGGAAGAAGACGAAAAGTGGGAAGCAAGAGTCAAGACAGAGAGAAATTTCCAATGGATAAATGAAGAGGGGACAAAGGCTCCTGTAAGTGATAGAGTCTGGAAGGTAATGGAAAGGAAGATGTAGGAGCAGATGCTTTAGTTAGGGATAGGCTATGGAAGAGAAAGGGTAAATGATAGAGAATGAGGATGTAGGGGTAAATATTTGCATGAGTTTAAGGTATATGGGGTGCCTGTGGAAGTAATGAAAGGAGTCAATAGACAGAGAGAAATATATTTTCTCTCTATCTCTCAATAGGTTAGAGAGAAAGTATGACAGCTAGGTGGTACAGTGAATGGAGTCTGTAAAATGAGCTAAAGGAGGAAATGGTGAACTACTCCTGTATCTTTACCAAGAAGACCCTAAATGGAGTCACGAAGAGTCAGACAGGACTGAAACAATTAAACATAATGGACAAGTGTGGTGCTTGGGGTCTTGGATACAACAGTAGAAATGAAAACAATACCTGCCCACAAGGAGGGTTATATTCTAGAGGGGAACAGGGAGGAAGATGGGATACGGCATGCACACAACAAACAAGGATAATATTAAGTAACTTGAAGAGGGACAGAGGTCTAGGAACTAAAGGGAAATCCTATGAGGGAAGGCTTCCATTAGGAGGTGAGCCTTGAAGAGGAACAATATCCTCAGAGAGGTGGAGATGGATGGAGAGTATTGTAGGCCCAGAGACAGCTCAGGTTGGAGATGGAGTGTCAAGGTCAGGGAACTGGATGGAGCCACTGAACTAGAATGAGCAGTTCTTGACTTGAGTATGAGGATGGAGGAAGTTGTATTTTCTAAAGGAAAGGGGAGTCATGGAGGATTTCTGAGCAGGGTAGTGACAGCCAAATTTGTGCCATTGGAGATAGGATGAACTTGGGGCAGGGAGAACAAAAGCAGATGATTACAGGCAGAATACCCGTGCAGATTTCTACAGCACTTGAAGGTTTCTAACACACTCTATAGACTTTATCTTATTTGATCCTTACCACAACCTTGTGCAGTAGGTGCTATTATTTATATCCACTTCTGTAAAAAGGAAACCAATTCGGTGACATTAGACTCTCCCAAGCTCCTACCACAAGTAAGTGTTGAACTCAAGTCTTCTTGATTCCTAAACCTAGTTCTTCGTTGTTGTGGCTGTTGTTTAGTCATTTCAGTCCTTCTTGACTCCATTTTGGGGTTCTCTTTTCTTTTTGCTTTATGGAGGGCAATTGGGGTTAAGTGACTTGCCCAAGGTCACATGGCTAGTTTTGTGTTAAGTGTCTGAGGCTGGATTTGAACTCAGGTCCTCCTGACTCCAGAGCCGGTGCTCTATTCACTGTGCCACCTGGATGCCGTTGGGGTTCTCTTAGCAAAGATTTTTGAATGGTTTGCCATTTCTTCCTCCAGCTCATTTTACAGATGAGGAAACTGAGGTAAACAGAGTTAAGTGACTTGCCTAGGATCACACAGTTATTAAGAATCTAAACACCAGATGTGAACTCAAGTCTTCCTGACTCTAGGCTTGGTGCTCTCTCCACTTTGCCACCTGACTGCCTCAGCCCTCTATTATTATATACTCATTAGGCCAAGTAAGAGATAACAAAGGCATGAACCAAGGTACAGGTCATGTAGACAGAGAGACCTATACTAACTTGGTAGTCTAGGTAAGAGGTAATGAAGGTATTATCCATGTAGATGGGGAAGGAAATGGCAAACCATTCCAGTATCTTTGCCGAGAAAACCCCAAATGGGGTCATGAAGAGTCAAACAGAACTGAACATAAAATGAGCTGGACGAGGAAATGGCAGGAACCTCAAAGACCATCTAGCTTAGCCCCCTCATTTTACAGATGAGGAAAATGAGGAGCAGATAAGTCAAGTGAATCGGCCAAGGTTACACAAGTAGTAAACATCGGAATTCATTCAGAGATTGCACCCAATTCTTCTTACCCCAGAGTGAAGAGATAAGATATATTAAAGTGCTTTGGACACTATGAAGTACTCTACAAAAGTGAGTCATTACTTACCAGGGGGGTGGACACTATCAGAGCTGACACTATATATTATGACAGTAACATAAGGGTGGGTAGGACCTTAGATATCATCTAGTGCAACCCCTTCACTTTACAGATAAGGAAACTGAGGCTCCAGGAATTAAATTGCTTGCCTAAGGTCTCATAGGTATTGAGTGGCAGAGATGGGATTTGAACCCAAACCATCTGACTCCAAATCTAATGTGATTTATACTGTTTACCACATCGTGTGAATACTATTGTTCAGCTGTTTTAGTTGTGTCCCACTCACCATGATCCAATTTGGTGTTTTTTTGGCAAAGATATCAGAGTGGCTTACCATTTCCTTCTCCAGTTCATTTTACAAATGAGAAAACTGAGGCAAACAGGGTTAAGTGACTTGCCTAGGGTCACAACAACTAGTAATTATCTGAGGGCAGATTTGAACTCAGGAAGATGAGTTTTTCTGATTCCCAGCACAGTGGGAATAACTCCATGCAATTCAATTCTAGTAAAGGAGATAATGTGAGATTAAATGGGAACTGAGAGCATGTCTCACGAGTGTATGTGAAGGATAACACATTTATTCATATTAGTGCCTCATCTTATCTGTTCGATTTGTCTTATTTGAGTTACTTATCTGTCCTATCTCCCTTCACCTTATGGAAGGGAGTAAATGTCTCCCTTATCAGACAGGGAGCTCCAGAGATCAGATGTTTCATCAGATGAGGGTGAGGATTGTATCTCTCTCTATATTCTGTGATTCTATCCCTCTTCTCCCTTGCCCACTATGGCCAGTACAATATTAGGAGCATAGGTAATCCCTTGGTAGTTTTTAAAAGCAGCCAAATTATGTGTCTTCCTTGGCTATTGAATTATTTCAAAGTCCAAAGCTTTTCTTCCCCTTTCCCTGACCTTGGTGACAAGGTCAAAGCATCGAGGCCCACACGTATGCACTGCTTGAAAACCCACTGGTCTCCAGGCTTCAGAATCATGGATTTATCTTCTATTTTGAGGTCTTTCCCTCAGTTTGCCTTCTAACCAGCTCAGGGACCATGATGTCAGAGTTCAGACTGGAAAGGGATTAAATGGTTTCTTTAGGGTCAACCACCCATAAAGTGGGACCTTGAACACCAAATCTCTTCATCTCATCAGCTCCCATCTGGATGAAAACTTAAGTCGTTGGCTTAGGGCCAGACTGAAGTGCCTTGGAAATCGGCTCATTAGCACATTCCTCTGAGCAGGACTTCATCATCATCATTAATATCATTATCACCATCATCACCAAACTTAAAAAAGAACAAATACTGAGTCAGAAAAGGGACAGAGACGAGAGGACAGGTTATAGAGTCAACACCTATAGAGGATTTAGAGTAAGATGGTACCTTTAAAGATCTTCTGACCTTACAGGTAAGGAAACTGAGATCCAAAGAGGGAAAGTGCCCCATCCAAAACTACAACTAGTAAGTGGTAGAGTCATAGAGAAGGAAATGGCAAAGCACTCCAATATATTTGCCAAGAAAACCCCAAATGGGGTCGCAAAGGGTCAGACACAACTGAAATCAACTAAGCAACAACAATTCAACCAATTCAGTTCAATTCAATGAAGCTTTATAAAGGATCTACGCTATGCAATGGAGCAGGTAGGTGGCACAGTGAATAGAGTGCCAGGACTAGAGTGAGGAAGATCTGAGTTCAAATCTGACCTCAGACATTTACTAGCTGTGTGACCCTAAGCAAGTCACTTAACCTTGTTTACCTCAGTTTCCTCATCTGTAAAATGGGCTGGAGAAGGAAATAGAGTGGTTTACTCTAGTATCTTTACCAAAAAACAAAACAACAATAATAAAACAAGCAAAAAAACTACAAAACCCAAAGGGGGTCACCAAGAGTCAGACATGACAAAAAAATAAAAAGACTGAGCAACAAATTCAATTGGTAGGGTCAGTTCTTTAACAAATGGGAAGAGCATTGGAGAGGACCTAGGAGCAAGTCCTGGCTCTGCCCCTTATTACCCACTGGTTACTCACTCTGGGCCTCATTTTCCCTATCTCTAAAATGAAGATTTTGGACTAGATGCCAACACTAAATTAATAGACTCAGAAGCATAGATAATATGATCCTATAATCCTGTTTTCATGTGGGAGAGTCCCAGATAATGGAGCCCAAAGAGCTCACAGTTTCTCATCTTAAACTGAGTGTATATGCTTATCACACACACACACACACACACACACACACACATATATACATTGACCATGATCAGGAATCTAGCAACAAATCAGCAAACCAGATGTCTCCTGTTGCAAAGCCTTGGAATGCTATACTCAAGTCTGTTGGCTTCCCACCATAAAAGACAAAATGGAACCTGAAAAGACCAAAAGGAGGGTCTGTCATGAGACAGGTACACCTATGCAATGTTCTTGATGCTGTGAATGGACCAACCTTTCCGGAGTTCAGTGTGTTATTGTTGTTGTTGTTGTTGTTATGAGGCAATTGGGATTAAGTGACTTGTCCAATGTCACACAGCTAATAAGTATCAAGTGTCTGAGACTGGATTTGAACTCCAGTCCTCCTGACTCTAGGGCCAGTGCTCTATCCACTGTGCTACCTAGCTGTCCCTCAGTGTGTAATTATGCAAGTTATTAACTTCATCATAACCTTGAATCCAGGGGTGCCACTGCTAGAAATATACCCTAAAGAAGTCAAACAGAAACCAAGGTCCAATATCTACTAATATATTCAGAGCAGAATTCTTACACTTTTTTTGGTAGCGAATAACTGAGAAAAAAGTGGGCACCCACCAGTTGGGAAATGACTGAAAAAAAATTATAGTACATAAGTGTGCTAGAATACTATCGTGCAGTCAGAAATGATGAATATGAATAAAAGAATAGAAAAACATAGGAAGATTTGGATGAAATGATGCAAAGTGAAATAAAGGTATAAATGTCCACATTGAAGATTTAAAAGCAAGAAAAGATTAGGTTCACAATACATAGCAGTAAACGAGCATAATAACCTAAGTATTCGATAAATCCAAAGATCCCAGCTGTTGGGACAAGACCTCATTATTTGACAAAAACTATTGCGAAAACTGGAAAACTGGTCTAGTAGAAACTATGTCTAGACCACCACCTCAAACAGTATACCAAGCTAAGATCAAGAGGGGTACATTATTTAGCCATAAAGGGTGATATCATAAATAAATTAGTGAAGTACAGAAAAAAAAATACTTGTTAGATCTATGGATAGAGGGAGAATTCACGACCAAATAAGAAATAGAGAGATTCATGGGAACTAAAATGGATAATTTTGATTAAATAAACTTCAAACAAAACCAATGCAGCCAAAATAAGAAAGAAAGAAAAAAGCAGGGAATTAGATGGGGGGGGGGCAGGAGGAGGGGATTGCAACAAGTTTCTTTGATAAAGGTCTCAGTTTTCAAACATATAGGGAACTGAGCCAAATTTATAAAAAGAAAGGCCATTCCCAAATTTATAAATGATGAAGGGATATGAAAAGTTTTCAGAGTAAGAAATCAAAGCTATCAATAGTCAGAAGAAAAACATATTCTAAATCTCTAATAATGAGATAATGCAAATTAAAACAACTCTGAGGTACCACTCTCAGATTGGCTAATATGGCAGAAAAAGAAAATGACAAATTCTGGAGAATACATGGGAAAATTGGTACACTAATGTACCGCTTGTGGAACTCTGAACTAATTCAAACATTCTAAAGAGCAATTTGTAACTAGGTCCAAAAAGCTATAACAGTGTGCATACTTTTTGAACCATCAATACTAGTATTAGTAGGGTGGCTAGGTGGTGCAGTGAATAGAGCACTGGCCCTGGAGTCAGGAGGACCTGAGTTCAAATCCAGCTTCAGACACTTAACACTTACTAGCTGTGTGACCTTGGGCAAGTCACTTAATCCCAATTGCCCTCCAAAAAGCAAATAGATAGATAGATACTAGTTCTAGTTCTATACCCCAAAGAGATTAAAGGAAAATAAAAAGGACCCCTATGCACAAAAATATTTATAGCAGTTATTTTTGTAGTAGCAAAGAATTAGAAACTAAAAGGATGCTCACTAATTGAGGAAAGGCTGAACAAGTTGTGGAGTATGAATGTGATGGTATTTCATCTATTATGCCATAAGAAATGATGAAGGTACAGTTTCAGAAAAACTTGGGAAGAATTATATGAACTGATTAAAAGTGAAATTAGTAGATCCAGGAGAACAATATTGCTGTGTGCAGAAACAGCAATATTGAAAAGATAAACAGCTGTGAAAGACTTAGTAACCCTGATCAAATACAATGGTCCACCCTGATTCCAAAAAAATCATGAAGAAAAATGCTATCCACCTCCAGATAGAGAACTGATGGACTCAAAATGTAGATTGAAATATTTTTCTTCCTTCTTTTTGTTCTTCCTTCCTTCCTTCCTTCCTCCCTTCCTTTCTTCCTCCCTTCCTCCCTCCCTCCCTCCCTCCCTTCCACTCTTCCTTCCTTCCTTCCTTCCTTCCTTCCTTCCTTCCTTCCTTCCTTCCT
>NW_027187367.1:17445405-17458403 GCF_028583685.1 Petaurus breviceps papuanus
CCTTCCTTCCTTCCTTCCTTCCTTCCTTCCTTCCTTCCTTCCTTCCTCCCTCCCTTCCTTCCTTCCTTCATCTTTTTTTTCTTTTTTAGAACATGACTAATGAGAAAGTGTTTTACATGCCTTCATATCATAATGGGTATTGTATTTCTTGCCTTCTCAATGGTTGAGAGAGGTGGTAAAGGGAGGGGGAAAATTTGGAACAGAAAATGAAAATAAAATGGAATTTTAAAAAATGAAAATTTAACAACCGGCTCTCCAGAGTTTGTGGAAGCTGGCTCTAGCACACTCCTGGCTAGGGTCATTGTTTTGTGCTGCTACAGAGCTGACATAAAGCATGTACTGGAAATGAAAAAGTAAATGAGAAAAGTTGTGGTCATATACAACTTAGAGTTGCCAGTCTGAATGGCCTTACTCCCAATTTTCCATCCCTGGGGAAGGGGGCCTGGAAATGAGAATTGAATATTTATAACAGCAAAGGTATATAAAAGACTGCAAAAATGAAGCTTTTTCAGTCTAGAAAGATGAAATGATATGTGACAGCATGAGCACTGGTTCTGCAGTCATAGGACCTGTGTTCAAACCGCACCTCTGGGGTTTGCCTCCTGTATATCCTTGGCTAAGTCACTTAATCTCCTTGGGCCTCAGTTTCCTCAACCATGACATAAGAGGTTAGGAAGTGATGACCTCTGAGGTCCTTTCTGGCACTAAATCTGTGATGTTGTGGATAAGATCAGAGTACATAAAGCAACAGACAAGATGGAAGGAGAGGGGGCAAATAAGTATGACATGTTTACCAAATCATAGAAGATTAGAATGACCCCCTTACACACATACCTTGCCTTGAAGCTCAAGTGTATGTGTGTGTGGGGGGTAGAGAAAAACAAATATTTAGTACAAACAAAAGGAAGTCCTTTTCCATTCCATATCACAAGAACTAAGCATATGGTGTTTGTTACCCAAGAGGTGGTACAAGTTAAATATACAAATAGATTCAAGGAGGATTTAGTTTAATTAATGAATGAATACTTGTAACAGAGTATTAGGAACCCAGAAGACACTCCTCCCTGTTCTCCCACAATCTATCTCTGGGGACATCCTGGAGACACCACCTGTGCGAGAGGATCATGAGACTGGCCCAAGGTGGCATTTCTTATGCTCTTATGTTCTTACATAAGTAACAGCTGCAGAGTGATAAAGATCTAGACAGCACATTGGCATCAAATCTGAATCACAGGTAAGTGCCATGGAAAGGTGGAGCTAAGGGGCCATGGTTAACAAATGACCCAAGGCAGCCAGAAGGAAGACAGCTCAGAAAAAGTGCTAGTTTTCAAATGACTAAAGGGGGAACTGAGGATGAAGACTCATAAGGAGGCCATATGCTGATCCCTGTATACAGGAAGCATGGAGGATGACCATATGTGGTCTGGTGGCTAAGGGTAGATGGGAAGGGGAAGCTAGTTAGGCCAAGATGCTTTGCTAGCCACTCATGGTTAGAGTAGGGATATCTTGGAAAAGATACCCTCTACTCTATTAGTCATCAATTTTTTCTGTTTTATTTTATCCTCTTTCTTTTAGTTATTAGTCATTAGGCATATGTGCATATGTCAATATACATGCAGATATTTATTTACAGTCAACCTCTGTCCCAAGTGCATCAAAGTGAAGAAGATTCTATGTTCATACCTAAGCCAAAAGGGCTGGTGACAGAGATAGAGAGGAGGAGAGAGAAAAGATAAACAAAAGATAAAGACAGACAGAATGTGGCGGGGGGAGGGGGGAAACAGAGAGACAAATAGAGCAGCAAAGACAGACAGAAACACAGAGAGAAACATGGGGCAAAGAGAGACAAATAGAGAGAGACAGAGAGACAGACAAACAGAAATAGAGAGAGACAGAGAGAGATAGATAGAATGGCAAAGAGAGACAGAAAGACAGAAGCACAGAGAGAAACATGGGGCAAAGAGAGGGCCAGAGGGGCAAAGAGAGACAGATAGGGAGAGACGAAGAGAGAGAGAGACAGACAGAGAGAGAGACACAGAGACAGAGAGGTGAAAGACTCTATTTCTTGTGACCTCATCAGCATAATTGAATTCAGTGATCACCTCTGTGCAGGTGACTCTTAAATCATTGTATATATCCAACCCTAGCCTCTCTTCAATAACCAGCTACCTATTGTACATTTTGAACTGGATGGCCATTTCAAACTCAAAATGCCCAAAAGAGACTTCATATTTTCCCTTCAGACGCAACCCTCTTCTAAAATTTCCCATTTCTGTTGAGGGGACCACCATCCTTCCAGGAAATCAGCCTTGCATCCTCTGACTCATTCTTGACTCCTCACTTTCTCTCACCCTCCACATCTTCCCAAATCCTGTCACTTCTGTACCACAGTAACTCTAGCATCTGTGGCCCACTCTGTACCACACTTGTTCAGGATGTCTTCACTTCTTGCCTGACTCAGATTTCTCTCCTCAAATCTACCTTCCACACAGCCACCAAAGTGATATTCCTAAATCACAGGTCTGACCATGTCATTTTCCCTGCCCAATAAATTTCAACAGTTTCTTAATACCTCAAATACCTCTGTTTGGCATTTAAAGCCCACTTACCTCAGACCTATCTTTCCTGCATTATTGTACATTACCCCCTTTCCATATTCTCTTTGACACAGACTAACTTGTCCTCCATGCTGCTCTTCACAAATGACACTCCATCTACTGTCTCTGTGTCTTTTCACAGACTGTTGCCCATGCCTAAAATGTGTTCCCTCCTCACCTCTGTCTGAGGTTTTCTTGGCAGAGATACTGGAGTGGTTTACCATTTCCTTCTCCAGCTCATTTTACAGATGAAGAACTGGAGGCCAACAGGGTTAAGTGAATTGCCCAAGATCACACAGCTAGGAAGTGTCTGAACCAGATTTGAACTCAGGTCCTCCTGACTTCAGGCCCAGAACTCTATCCACCCCTCCTGGTTTGTTTTAAAGCTTAGTTAAAATGTTACCTCCTACATAAAGTCTTTCCTGATCCCCCTTGCTGCTGAGACTTTTATTCTAAAAAAAAAATCACCTTTTATTTATTTTGTATATATCTGTATATTTCACTCTATTGAATGTAAACTCCTTGAAGGCAGGGACTGTTTCACCTTCTTATCCTTAGCACCAAATAGGTGTTTAATAAACATTTGTTGATTGATTAATAAACACCAGGTATAAATCATATGACTTGCCCCATGTCACTCAGACATTAAGTAGAGTACCAGAATACAAGCCCAGGTCATTGAATCATAGATTTAGAACAGGAAGAGACCCCAGAAGGCATCTTATGTGCTCCTTCCTGTTACAGATGAGGAAACTGAGCACCAGGGAAGTTGTTATTTTATTTTGGAGGGCCAGGAAAACAGAGGAATGTGTGAACACTACAGAACAGCTAGGTTATGCAGGGGACACAGCATCAGACTTGTAATCTAGAAGACTCATCTTCCTGAGTTCAAATCTAGCCTCAAACATTTACTAGCTGTGTTACCCTGGGCAAGTCACTTAACTCTATTTGCCTCAGTAATTTGCTTCATCGGAATCTGTAAAACTGGAAAAAATGGCAAAATCACTCCAGTATCTTTAAAAAGAACCCCCCCCCCAAATGTGGTCACGAAGTGTCTGAAATGAGGGAATCATAACAACACGTATGTGATATATGTAGGAATGGGATATATTCTGTCTGTCTGTCTGTCTCTGTCTCTATCTATTTCTCTCTTTCTCCTTCCTCTCTGTCTCTGTCTCCTTTCTCTTTCTCTGTCTCTCTCTCCATCTGTCTCTGTCTGTCTGTCTGTCTCTCTCTCTCTCTCTCTCACACACACACACACACACGTCCAGATAGGAGTGCTGTAAGCAAGAAAGATGATTACAACCACTTAGGACAGTTTCTTAGTGTCATGCAAATAGTGTTATATAGAATTTGAACCTAAGTAGTCTGACTCTAGAGATCATACTGTTATCATTTTGATCCTCTGTCTC
This sequence comes from Petaurus breviceps papuanus, assembly GCF_028583685.1. Taxonomy (NCBI): domain Eukaryota; kingdom Metazoa; phylum Chordata; class Mammalia; order Diprotodontia; family Petauridae; genus Petaurus; species Petaurus breviceps. Next base: position 17,449,415 of record NW_027187367.1, read on the forward strand.
CATATCCCCTTTATTTTATTTAGGAGGAAACTGAGTCCTGGAGAGGGTAAGGGCTTTTCCTTTTTGTCTAGAGAAAATTCACAAAGAGATTTCCAGGCTCGGTGTATTCACCTCTTGTCACTCCCATAGCCAATACCCATGGGAACTTGGAGGTTTCTGTCTTTGAGATGGAAGGGCGGCAGCTCATTAGAATTGGCTTGGTAACCAGGGCTTCCAGGCGCAGAAGCAGGTTGGCTTAGACAGTGAGGAGAGGCAGAAGACAATACACAGCTTTCGAGGACACTAAGGTCGTCAGAGAAGCAACAGTTGCTGGGTGTGGGCAGGAAGCAGAAAGGCAGGTGAGACCAACTAGAGCCAAGGCAAATAGTAAGAGTAAACTGTGATCAAAATCATGGTGAGAGCAAAGGCAAAAGACCAGGACCAGGGGCCAAGGTAGAGAGGGTTGGCAGATTGGTTGGCAAAGGCCCAGGCTAAGGCAATCTCTGGACCCTGGATAGCAACATGGGAGGAAAGAGGCTCTGGCACGATTTTCTGGCTAGTTGAATGCAGGGTTTTTTTTTTAATTTAAAAAGCATTACTATTTGAAAAAAGATGCAGGACTATCCACTGGACTCATCTCTCATCAAAGGGGCAAGTATGCCATGGTGGGTAGAGGGTTGAACCTGGAGTTAGAAGGATCTATTTGGGTTCAAATCCTGCCTCTCACACTTAGTAGCTGTGTGGTCTTTGGCAAGTTGCTTAATGTCTCTGGGACTCAGTTTCCTCATCTGTAAAGTTCAGGTAATAACATCTGCAGTATCTCTATCATAGATAGGGTGGTTGCAAGGTATAAGATAGGGAAGGTGTGAATAAGCATGTATCAAATGCGTACTATGTACCAGGCACTGTGCTAAGCAAGTGCTTTTCAAATATCTCCTGTAAGGCACTGTGCAAATCTGAAAGAGCTATAGGAAAATGGGTTGTCATCACTACCATCATCATCATCTTCATCACTATCACCATTGTCATTGTCATCATCCCCATACTCCTGGTTAAGGTGGCCTCACTTAAATGTGACAAACTACAGATGTCCAGGAGTCTGAGCTCATAATCATTTACGACACTTCAAGTGTCCACAGTAGACAAAGGGGTTACAGCTTCTGGCCTATCACGGGGCTTGTTATAGGGTCCCATGTCCTCAGGATGTTCACAGGGTCTAGACCACAGAAATATTGGTCAGATGTGGCATCCTCTTCCTCATCAGACATGTCCATATCTTCCTTTCGGTCAGCTAGATTGCACAGTAGATAGATTGCCAGGTCAAGAGTCAGAAGCACCTTAGTTCAAATCTGACTTCAGATACTGACCCTGAGCACTTAACACTATTTGCCTCAGTTTCCTCATCTGTAAAATGAGATGGAGAAAGAAATGGCAAACTTCTCCAGTATCTTTGCCAATAAAACTCCAAATGGGGTCATGAAGAGTAGGAAATGACTGAAAAACTGAACAGCAGCAACATTTTTCTCTTTCCCCAGGCAACGAACAAGGGAATGGACAGGAACCAGGACCCTAACACAGGTTTTGTTCCACTCTTATCTCCTATACTCCAGGTTCTCAGCAGTGGGCCATTAGTACATCACATACTTACTTAACCATTTGGAACATAAATTCAGCTTTCACATTCTCAAGGAATGGGATATCATTGTAAATTGTGGGATGCCTTCAGTAACACAGCTTCACACATTAATGAAAATCTGTGTGGCCACATGGGTACCATGAAATTATAATATTCAAGGTTGGCCCCCAAAGAAGAGATATGAGAAGATATCTCACCCCACTCCTTTGCAGAAGTGGGCAGGGGGGAGAGATATCCCTGGACATAAAGTAGCATTGTGTATAACATCAATTTTCTTTTCAATGTATTGATCAGTTTTACTAAAAAAAAAAATTCCTCTTTCTTCTTTCATTTCTTTTTTTTAAACGTCTTTGTTATGAGGGATGACTGGGGGCTTGGGAGGAATAGAGGGGGAAATCTATGTGAAGTAAAAACAAAAGATATCAATAAAAATCTATTTAAAAAAAACATATGTGTAACCATAGGTTCAGGGTATAGGTGAAACACTGGCAATCAAGCTAGTGTCAGAGTAGCTTTCTGATTGGCTGAGGCTGTGATGCAGAATTTTAAATCAGCCAATAGATTAAAACCGAGGGATCTAGATGTTGGGCAGAACCAAGACTTTGCACAGGGTTGGTCTTCAGCAGAAGGATAGCAATTCTGGGTCAGAAAACAAGGAAGTGAAGACCCATGGGATGAGCTCCAGGTTCTGGTAACATAATGGTGAACAGCGAAAGGCAACTAGGCAGGCCTGGGGAAAACAAGATAGATTTAACAAGTTAGAGGACCAGTCACTCCTACCTATCAGGTTATTTTCACAGCATCTCAGTATCTCAAAATTGGAAATGAACATTAGAATTCTATCTAGTCTAATCCCTACCTGAACAGGAACCTCCTTTACCATATCTCTGACAAGTTGTCATCCAGTCTTGACCCAAAGACATCCAATGATGGGAAACTCATTGCCCCTGGAAGGCAGACCATTGTACTTTTGGACAGCTCTCTTAGAAAAATCTTACTTATACAAAGCCAAAATTTTGGTGTGGTGGAAAAAAAATTCTATCTCTCCCTTTCTCCTTCTCCCAATATATTCCTCTCTCACCTCTTAATTTTATTTTTAGACATCATGGAATTTAAGTTTCTTAAAGGTGAGGATGATATAATTTTTGTATTCGTATCCCTGGCACCAAGCACATAACCAGTAGTGGTTGTTTAATAAATGCTTGGCTATTTATTGGTTGGTTGGTTGTTTGGTTGATTGACTCCAAGCTTAGCACTCTTTTTTACTACAACATGAGGGAAAACCAAAATATACCTGCTTCCCCTAGCCTGAGAGGAAACACTATTCATATTGCATAAGTGAGACAACAGGTCTTTGTCTGGTACCCTATGAAATTCTCTAGCTCACCCCCTACACTACTTCTTTTTGCCTTCTATCTCCACCCCAATGGCCTTTAACACTTGAAAACAAGTGAACAGACAACCAACTAAATGTCACACTTTCTCCATAAAGTTACCCCCAATTGGTCCAAGAACAGTTAAAGGTTTCCTCTTATCCTGATTGGTCAGGATATGGTGCACCCAGGATACTTCCCTGATTCTAGCCTCTATTTTTGTCTTCTCCCTCCCTTAAAATGCTCACCATCCTTCAAGGTCTGGAGCTGCTCATGGTGTAAACATATCCCTGTCCATTTTCATCTTTGCTAAACAGCTGAGTTAAATTCTATAACTGTGTGGCAATAGCCCCTACATAAGAGTTCAACCACAGACAAGCAGGTAAATAACTCAAAGTAGGATCATAGATTCATATTATGTAGAGATCAACTAATCCAATGTCTTTGTTTTACAGATAAGGAATCTCAGAGAACCTAAAAGGATAAATGATTTGTCCAGGGTCACACAGGTGGTGTAAAATCAGAAGTTGAATTTGAACATATGTCCTCAGATTCCAACTCCAGCTCTCTGTTCACATTGCCCACATTGGTAAACAACTATGAGCTTCTATAATAGGAATGAAATAAATTATAAAAATGATATTTCTCTTGCCATCATTACTAAACTGCTCCCCTGCCCCTTCCCCATCTCCCCTACACCAGGATCCTCATGAGTTGTTGCTAGGAGATTGGGTAAAGGGTGGGGCCAGAGATGGAGGAAGGGGTTGCTTTCTAATCCCATGTATTAATAAGAAACCAATGAAGCTTGTAAAAGGTAGAGTGACTGTTTCCCAACAAATGTCCTCAGGAGATAAGAATTCAAAAAGGGACATCAGAAAGGCAAGGGAGTGGAGCTTCTACAAAAGAGGCAGAACTAAGTCTCAGAAGAACAATTTTCAAAATTTTCAGGGGGGCTCCTAGGGAGGTCTTAATGACCTGTTTACATCTGTTTGCTTCAAACACTTCTGGCAGACCCCCGACAGAAAATCATTCTTCTAAGAAACTGAAAGGTCATGTTTCTTTTACTCCCCCTCACCCAGCCCCCGTATTTCCACTTTATTCCTTCCTCCAGTCTAATAAAGATATTACTGGGGACCAATTGGGCCCAAGTAGAATGAAACTTCTCACTTAGCACCATCAGAGCTAGCCAGGCCCCTCCCCATCTTTCCTACCACCAGAGGCCAAGCTAAAGAGCACAGCATCCAGAGTGGGTACTTACTGCAGCTTTCTTTGTGCCCTTGGGGAAATCCAGACAGGCTAGTCTCTCCTGGCCTCTAGTTACCTTCTGGGGCACAAATCCATTACCCCTTGGGTTAGGAAAGAAGTTGATGCTTCTTAAAATAGTCCAAGGGGTATAATAGAGCATTGGATTAATAGGAAGAAGATTTATGTGCAAGCCCTGATTCCTCTACTTATTAGCTACAAAACCTTGGGTAAGTCACCCTCTCTTGAGTCTCAATTTCCTTACTTCTAAAACAAGCAATAAAACAAAAAACCAGGAAAAATCCCTACTCTGCCTACATTACAGAATTGTGAAAATCAAATGAAATAATGAATGAAAATAGCAAAGCACTATCAAATATAAGTCATTTATTGTTATTATTATTGCTATTATTATATTGATATGACATATTGATATTATTAGTAATATGTTGTTGTTATTTTCAAGACTACCTCTCCCCAGATAAGTGACAATAAGATCATCTGTAGCTCACAGCATTAGAAGAAAGTAGGGCTTTGCCTAATGGAAGCAACCACCTGACAACCATGTTCACTTCTTTACTCTCAAGTCTCCAGTTCCCTCTCATGACTTTCTCACTTTGTCTTCCCTCCTTCATTCAATTATTGTTACCTTGGTGCAGTGGATTGAGTTCGGGACCTGGAATCTGGAGGCCCTGAGTTCAAATGTGGCCTCAGGTACTTACTAGCTGTGTAACCCGGAGCAAGTCACTAAACACTGTTTGCCTCAGTTTCCTGATCTGTAAAATGAGCCGGAGAAGGAAATGGCAAATCACTCCAGTATCTCAGTCAAGAAGGGTGACAAAGAGTAGGACACAATTGAAAATGTTTGAACTCTATCCCAGGCCAGAGTCAAAACCACCAGGGGCTCCACAGGGCTTTTCACAAAGGCACCGATATCCCATTGGGCACTCCACAGGGCCCTTTCTCACAGCTTGTTGGCTTCTGATGGTATGGGCTGGCTAGTAATGTAACCACCTATTGTCTCAGGGATCCTATGGAGAGGGTGGCCCTCTTTTACCAGGATATCTTGTCCAACCAGCTCTCATGGCAGCAAGTAGGGAAAGGTTATTCTGACTCCAGTAGTTTCAAAAAACTGTTCTATCTCAGGCCTAAATTTAGAAGTTTGAATGTAAAACTCCAGTCTTGTCCTCCTATCCTCCAAATAAAATCACAAAATACTGAAAAATGTAGTCTATGTTTCCCTTCACCATTTGGTTACATGTAGATGCTTTCTTAGTTTCCCAAGTCAGAAGAGAAGGCTCCTGAGGTGGACTATGATTCCTCTATCAGACTGGGCAAGCCCCAAGGATGGGCTAGTGTCAGGTCTTCTACCCAGTTCAGGAAGCAGGAACTCCCCCAAGGTAAGCCTAATTGACTCAAATTCCCAGCTGCCTTTCAGCTGAGGGGTTCTGGGCAAGAAAGGCCTTGGGGGCTCCTGAAAAGGAAAACAGATGGGAGTGGGTGGCTCCTTGTGCTCCAATGATGGCAGGCTGAAGGTGGAGCTTGAGAAATCTATGTACTTGTTAGACACCTGGTTTTCCCCACTACCAGCTCTGTTCTGTAATAGAACTAGCCTCTAGCTCAAGGTTACCTAAACCTAGGGCTTTGGGGGGAGGTGGAGGATTATTCAATTCAATTTGATTCAACAAACAGCTATTAAATACTCACTATGTGCAAGACACTGTTTTGGGCATGGGGTATACAAATACAAACATGAAAAGTAGTCCTGCCCTCAAGGGGCTTCCATTCTACCAGGAGATACAACATGCAAACAGACAAGTAAATATAAGATAACGTGAGGAGAAAGAGTGCTAAACATCTAGGGGATATTTGGTTCTCTACCCTGGCCCCTCATCTCCTGTTTCTCAGTTTTGTCCCTAGGAAGCCCCCAGCTTCCACCCTCATGCCTACTAACAAGACATCTCTGCCTTCCCTTGCTACCTCTCCCCCCAATCTTTCCTTCCCACAGTTATCTTTGGGCCCATGCTCCAAGGAGCATGGTGGGGTGAGAGGGTGTTCAGGCTCAGGGAACAGATTAGGCATTTAGGGGAAGGAAGAGACCAGGGCCAGAGAGGAGCCCCAGGCTGCTACAGAAGCCTGGCAGCAGACAGACCTGTCAGTCTGATCCAGAGAAGCAGTGCCTATAACTGGTGCAGAAATGCCAAGTCCGCTGTTTGTATTCCCTGGGGCAGGAGAGGAAGATAAGTGATCGTGTTCCTCATCAGAATTTAGACAAGAAGCACTCAAGACAGGAAAATCATGAGGGGGTTGGGTAGAGGTATGGGATGGGGTCTCACAAGGGCTTGCTTAGGGACAAGGGCTGGCCAGGAAGCAGGGCCAGGTGACATGTAACACAACTCCCAGCCTAGGTCCAGAGAGAAATGCAGTGAGCTTATTGTCAAAAGGAAGGGACACGATCCATGGCAGAGCCATGGGAAACTTACTCCTTCGGCTAACAAGGTTTTGTGAATGGTTTCTGCTTTTTAATTGCATTGGGATACAGATCTCCTTCAGCCCAGCCCAACCCAGCCCCTGTCAAGCCCATATCCTGCTGTAAACATTTAAGCACTACCAGTTACAGTATTAAAGAGGACTGCACCTCCAAAAGAAATGAATGACCACCGGAAGGCACAATCAGAATCATTAAAGGCAATGCCCCCCAAGCTCATTGCCCCCATCTTTGCTATCAAATTAGGTCTTCCAAGGCATACACTGGTTCTAAGGCCACTGAGACAGCCAGAAATGAACAAATAAACCCAACTGGGGAACTCCCAGTCAGGGTGAACTTCTTTCATGCAAAGGAGCAATTTTCTGAGGGCTTTACCCTTCCTCTACTATTGCTGGAGCCCCCACCCCCACTTCAGGCAACAAGGGGCTTGTGATTCTCTTTCCTACCCTGTACCACTTTTTCCTTCCCCCTTAGTTCCCTACCCCAACACACACACACACACACACACACACACACGGAGCTGTTTCGAAGAAATAGAGATGTGTCTGCAGCCCTATCCTACAACTCCCAGCATATAGGGGGCATGACTATGTAATGTACATATGACATGTACCATTTTGAACTACTGAATGTGTATGTATCTAATGTCCAAAGATAATATGATGTCAAGATCGGGGGCTCCCTTTCTGACTCTTTCTCTCAATTTGTCTCCCTGTTTTCTCCATCTCTCTCTCTGTCCCTTTGCCTGTCTCTGCCTTTCCCAGCATTTGTCCCACTGTCTCACTCTTTCTGTCTCTCCATCCGTTTCAGTCTCATGACTGCCTCCTTTGCACCCCTGGGCAGGGAAAGTGGAGAGATGGGCCTCTTCTGACAGCGCTGCTCTGCGCAGGGTTAGAATTGCTAGCTTTAGAACTGGTCCCTACCAGATAGAGAAAGAGAGCAGGGCTGGACTGGCAGGAGGGTGAGGGGCAGGGACTGGGGGGTACCACTGATGCCAGTGTCCACAACTGCTTCATCATGCTACTTGAGTGCCCCTAACTGTCCCCAGGTGCCCTGCTTACCCTCCTACATAGAATGGCCAACCCCCGCCCCCATCTGCCTCCCTAAATAAAATCAGCACCTCCTCCCTCCCACCTCCAAACACACCCCTCCCACACCCAGTCCCATATCCTACCCCATCCAGGCCCTAAATCTAAAGGATAGCCCAAGCCCCTACCTGCCTCCTTCTGCTATCTTCTCCTCTCTCATCCCCCATCTCTCCACCCCTTTGCCCTAACATAAGCCACCCTGGCCAGACAGGATCATGCCCTGAAAGATCTGGAGATGCAACAGAGTGGTTCTGGCCAGCAAAGTTCTTCTCTGGCTCCCACCCGATTCCCAGATTCTGCCTCTTCTCCGACTCTCCCATCTCTCTTGCTCCCGATCTGACAGCGCAGAAAAAACACTGACGATCCTTGCACTCCTATTCTTAGCAGTTCCGTACCCCTTTTCACCCTATAAAATCCCTCCCTATTGAGGAGTGAAGCAAGCCCCAAGGGACATGGTCGGGGGGAGGGGATCAACATGTCTGCTAGGAGTGAGGGGGGTCTCGTTCCCCACCCAGTATCCTAAGCCCCGCAGCCAGAGAAAAGGGGATATAAAGTTGTCGTTTTCCTCTTACGGCTTTAGTCCACCCGTTTCCTCCACCCCCACCCCCCAGCGACGGCTCCCCGGGACAGCATCGACAACAGTCCAGGAGTGGAAAAAACAACGGAGAGGAAAAAAAAAAATGATCCTAACACTCACCTCCGAGAGGCACCATTTATCCCTGGGTGGGGGGAACAGTCTTCGCCAGGCTCTCAGCTCTGCTGTTCATCCTTCCTCGCCAAAGACCGACTCAGGGAAAAATCCTCCAGCTCCCCCCCAAACGCAGAGGAGAATTTGCAGGCAGATGGACTCTGCCTCCGTCAAGTCCAAATCCCTGAGACGGCTTATTCAGTTATATCCATGGCATTTAAAAAAAATCAAAATGGTTTTTAAAAAAAGAACTTGTTCTTTTCTCTTTCAGACTCCACCAAAATCCCTCCCTGGGAAGCTTAGGAAGACGCCGGTTGGATTGACCGGAGTGCCGAGTCCCAAGTCTTCCCAGAGACCACGGTCATTTCGGAATTTACAAGTCCCCAAGTTCAGATGGGCAAGCCGGTTGTGTGTGTGTGTGTGTGTGTGTGTGTGTGTGTGTGTGTGTGAGAGAGAGAGAGAGAGAGAGAGAGAGAGAGAGAGAGAGAGAGAGAG
>NW_027187367.1:17458413-17505758 GCF_028583685.1 Petaurus breviceps papuanus
GAGAGAGAGAGAGAGAGAGAGAGAGAGAGAGAGAGAGAGAGAGAGAGCCGCACACCCTCACAGACACGCATATACACAGACACAAGCAAGCAGCCACACACAGCCGCGCGCGTGCGAGCGCGCGCCCTCTCTCTCTCTCTCTCTCTCTCTCTCTCTCTCTCTCTCTCTCTCTCTCTCTCTCTCTCTCACACACACACACACACACACACACACACACACACACACACGCACGCACACGCAGATACACGCCGCGGAGATTCGGGAGGTGTGGAACCTAGCGAACTACCGTGGTCTCCTAGATCAGCGCTCTTCTAAGATGACCAGGAGTCTCCCTGGCTCAGGAAGCAGCGATGCGCTAGCGTGGGAATGAGAAAGGAACCCTTCTTTACCCCACCCCTATCCCCCCACCCCACCCCCCACCCCTCAGCATCCACCCGCACTCAAGCCCAATACGAAAGAGATTCGAGCAGGCAGGCAGGCGGGTGGGCAGGCAGACCGGCAGGCAGACAGACCCTTCTCCCAGCCTGCCTCTCTGACACTGCAGCCTCCCTCCAGTGGCGGCCGCTTTGTGCTGCAGGAGGCTCAGTGCCTGCCTTCCAGCCTGCCCCGCGGAGGAGCGGCAGTCCTCCTCCCCCTCCTCCAGCTCCTCTTCCTCTTCCTCTTCCTCCTCCTCCTTCTTCTTCTCCCTCCTCCCCTACCCCCTAACAATGGTAAAAAAACAACAACAACAAAAAAAAGAAATGAAAGGGATTAAATCCCGGGTGGAAATGGAAGTCAAGCTGGAGGGGGATGGGGGCCTCCGGGCTGGCGCCGGGGCAGGGAGCGGGACCCTTGGCACCAAGCGCGGTGTTAGGGAGCCGGGGCTCTGGGAACGGCGGGGCAGACAGGACAGGACAAGCCATTGCGTAAGAACAACAGCCAAAGCTGCTGCGTAGTCGCGGCTGCTGCTCCCTCACGTGCAAGGGGCTGCCATGCAGCCCGGCATCTCTGCACCTGCTGGAGGGAAACAAGTCAGTCTCCACCCCAAGCCCCACTCCCCTCCACCCCACTCCAGCGGGCGTGCAGGACTGGGGTGAGGGGAAGAGGGAAGCTGGTATGGGTAGTTACCCCTGCTGCCGGGACTGTTGAGGTGGAAATGCATCCATGCTGTTATGGGTCACATAGATACCCCATGTGCACCCTGGCATACATACAGACTAGTCTACATGCACACCCCCGTACAGCCTTGTACCAGTATGAAGGGTCCATCCGATGCTCAGGCCACATATATGCAAGGGGATGATCACACGATGCAGATATTTAGGGATGCAGTAGGTGTTTTTACATATAGGTGAAATATGTAATGTGTCTTCATCATCAAGTTTGTGACATTACAGTTGTAACATGCATGTCACATGTAGAATGAAAGTGTCCGTACATATGTATGTACTTGAACACGTCTGGTTCCTATACATGATACTGTGGAAGAAACAGATTCATTCATGGGCTGCTCAGACAGAATATTTTTGTCTTAGAGGGATGAAGTCCAGAGTCAGCTCCAGGCCTGGAGTGTGTGTGTGTGTGTGTGTGTGTGTGTGTGTGTGTGTGTGTGTGTGTGTGTTGGGGGAAAGGATGTAGTGGAAGGGGAATTAGGGTACACTGCATTGTGCTGGGTTGACTGAGTCTTTATGTGTGGGTGTGGATGACCTGGAAAGTAGAGAGGGATGTGGGATGAGAGGGAGAGAGGAGAGGGACAAAATGGACTGAGGAAATTGTGAAGGAAAGGGGGGAAGTGAAAAGTGATAGGGAAAAGAGTGTAAGAAAGACAGAAAAGGAAAGGGGGGGTAGAGGACAGAGGGAGACTGCCAAGGGAAGGGAAGTTTCAGAACACTGTAAAATGGACAAGTATAGGAATGAAAGGAAGAGGAGGAGGTAAGAAATCAGGCAGTAGACCTAGGCTAAGCCAAATCATCTTCTCTCCTCTCAGGAATTGATCTATTCTCTTCCACTTGAAATCTTGGTGTGAGGGTTCTCAGGAAAGTATGAAGTGGAAAAGGGGAAGGCTCCCTCAAGCCCAAAGGGTCCAGGGAAGCAGGCTCCCCTTTCCTTTATTTTAGGCTCTGGGGGTCCTTGAAGCTTGGACACAGTGGTGGAACAGATTTTTCTGGAGCTGTTTATGGGGGAAAGAAAATGGAAACTAGAGTCAAAGTATGGATTGTGTTTCTGGGAGTAGGAATAAGAAGGAATAAGAGAAATCTGGAAGCCTGATTTCCCAGCCCCAATAGAGCAAATTATTTTCCTCCTTTGAAGTCCCTCTTTTCTAAGCAGTCCTTAAGATAATCTGTTACTCCTCTATCTCCTTCAGTCTCCCTCAAGTAATGTCTTCAAGTTCTCTTTATCCCCACTAAAATCTTTCTGATGACCACACTTTTCCTTACCAATTTTTCCTCACCAACCCCACCACAGCATTCTGCACTAGCCATGCCATGCCCAACCTCACCACTATTCCATCGGACTTCTGTAACAACTTGATAACTTCTCTCCCTAACTCTAGTCATTCCTTTCCAGTGCTTCCCTTATGAAACTGAAAAAAATAATTTTCATAATGCACCATTCTGACCTTATTATTCCTCCAAATCAAAACATCCCTGCTACCAAAAGGATAAAGTCCAAACTTCTTGTTTGCATTATCAAAGCCCTCCATAATCTGGCTAACCTACTTTTCTAGCCTTATCTCTCACTACTCTCCCTAATGTATTCCATTTGCTCCAACCAAATTAAATACAATTATCCTGCCTCCATTTTTTTTTACTTGCTTCATTTTCTGTACCTTCCTCTTCCCATCTCTAGATACTTACAACTTACTCATCCTTCAAATAATTCAAATGCTTTGGTTGTTGATCAGTCATTTCCAACTTTTGTGACCCATTTTGGGTTTTCTTGGCAAAGATACTGGAGTAGTTTGCCATTTCCTTCCCCAGCTCATTTTACAAAAGAATAAACTGAGGCAAACAGGACTAAGTGATTTTCCCAGGGTCACACAGCTAGTAAGTGTCTGAGGGCACATTTCAACTCAGGAAGATGAGACTTCCTATGATCTATCTACTTCACCACTTAGCTGCTCCCTCTTCTTTGAAGTCTTTCCTAATCCATTAGCCTATAGTGATGATGATTTTTCTCTAATGACCTTATGGCACTATGTACCCTTTTTATTCACTGCTCATATCCTAATTTATTATATGTAATAGTGTATATGATTGATATTCACACACAATTTCTTCTACTACTCTCTAAGCTTTTTGAGAGTAGTGATTGTGTCTGTTTTATCTATCTTCTCCAGTGCCTAATATACAGAATACACTTAATGAATGTTTATTGAGTGGGTAAAGGAAGGAAATTTTTTTAAAAAGGAGGAAGGAAGGAAAGAAAGAAAGAAGGGAGATTTTTACATAGGCAGTCAATATAGTTTTTCCATATTCTGGTCTTTGGGTTGCATGTCTTTTCATTTGAAACCTAATAATCATGTGTGTGTGTGTGTGTGTGTGTGTGTGTGTGTGTGTAATGACTGGCTCATGGGAGCATACTTCTCCCACAAAAGGGAAGAGATCTCTGCTTAATCAGACTTCGGTTCAGTCCTAGGAGAGCCTAGCTCCAAAGAGAGCAGGAGATCCGGACCTTTTCTTGCATTCGCTGTTTCATTATGACTCTACCAAGGAACAAACTTCTCCCAAACAAAGCTTAGGTTTGACTTATCTTTAATATCTCCTCAAAAAGGATGAATAGGGTTCCTTCTAGGAAAACAGATACTAGAGGGCTGGGAGTAGGGGTATCTTTGCAGTTACAGATAAAAACCTAATATTCTTCTCTGATAATTATTCTGGGATAACAGCCTAATATTCAAAACATATAAGGAATTTGAGTTAAACATGTAAGAACAAGAGTCATTCCCCAGTAGATAAAGAATATGAAGAAATGCCACACATTCTAGAAATAAAAATTAAAATAACCCTGAGGTTATACCCCACACCTATCAGAGTGGGTTGAAAAAATGGCAAAAATAGAAAGTGGCTATTGTTCAAAGGGCTGTGAGCAGACATGATAGCCCTATTGGTAGGGTTAGTGGATTAATCTGACTGTTCTGGAAAGCAATTTGGAACTAATTCCACAAAGTCATTAGTTTGTGTACACTTTCTGACCCAGTGACACCAATACTAGGTATAAACACCAAAGAGATTGAAGAGAGAGGTAAGGAACCCATATATGCAAGAACATCTACAGTTACTCTTTTTGTTATAGCAAAGAACTAGAAACTAAGGAGGTATCCATCAGTTGAGGAGTGGCTGCAAGTTATAGTATATGAATGTAATGGCATATCATCACATCATCAAAAACGACAAAAAGGACAGTTTCAGAGAAACTGGAGAGAATTATATGAACTAGTATAAAATAAAGTGAGTGGAATCCAGAGGAAAAAATTGCAAGCAATATTGTAAAATGAAAGAAAAACTACTTTGAAAGACTTAAAAGTGTAATTAATAAAATTATCAACTATGATTCCAGAGGACCAGTGATAAAGCAAGGTATTCACCTCCTGACAAAAAGGTGATGGACTTAAGGGGCAGAAGAAGACACACAGCTTTGGATATATGGGAATGGATTTTGGTTGACAATAACTATTGGTTACAAAGGGTTTATTTTTCTCTTTTTAATTAGGAGGGTAGGAGGGACAAAGGGGTTGGTAAAAAGGTTGCAAAAGGAGGAAAAAATAGAAGAGGAAAAAAATAAAAGAAAGTCATTAAAAATTTTTTTTAAAAAAAAGCAAGTCCCAGGAAATAAAAGAAAATTTACAGGAAACACAGATAAGCAGGGCTTTGAAAGTTATATTTTGAACTTTTGGTATACTTAAAAAAGGCAAACAAATTGTAATAGAGTCATTGTTGTATATACAGTTCTTTTTTTTGTTCTGTTTCTATATAGAAATGCTCATTTTTATTATTTTATTTGGTGTTTAAGTTCAAATTTTAAAAAATATGGAGTTCCCTTATAGAAAAGTTACTTGATGTACAAAAGTAGTAGGTACTATATATATATAATAGCTATTTACTTTATCTAAAACAAAAGGAATGATGAAAAAAAAACAAGACTTATGAGCACATTTTGTCAAATATTTAAAATAGAAAAAAGTAATGTATCTCTCCTGTTATATTCTCCTGGGAGGTAAAGACTCCCAGCAGATTTGCAAGGCTGTTTAAAATATTTCACTTTTGTTTCAGCCTTCATTGTCCAAGCAGAAATTCATTCAAGATTTATCTCTCCTGGCCAGTCAGGCATGTATGGATCAACCAACTGGCAATGGCCATGTTCTCTTCAGAAAAGAATGTATCTGGGGGGTGGCTAAGTGGTGCAATGAATAGAGCACTGGCCCTGGAGTCAGGAGGACCTGAGTTCAAATTCGGCCTCAGACACTTAACACTTACTAGCCATGTGACCTTGGGCAAGTCACTTAACCCCAATTGCCCTGCCTTCCCCCTCCAAAAAGAAAAAAAAAGTATAGTTACAGGTGACACCTCCCATTGGGCAATCCAATTCAATGACTCTGGACATCTGAAAATACCCATTTCAGAACTGATATTCGGTTATCTGGGCACTCAGAGAAGGAAGCACAAGGAAGAAGAGGCAGCTAGGCACTTGAGATCTGGTCTCAGGCTCAGCTGTGTGCACAATTATGTGCCTACTGTAGTGTGCATATAGCCCTGAAAATCAGTCCTGGGGAAGGGAAAGGTAAAAGAGATTCTCCTCCTCATCTCCCCTGGTGAAAGTCCCAAGGGACGAACTCAAAAGAAAGGGGAGAGGAGCCATGCCTCTGGCCTCACTTTTAAAGGCTACTAAGTCAGCAGCTCTTTCGGCTCAGCTGAAAATCATGACTTCAGCATAGCCTTGTTCCCCTCCCTGGGACCAAGGAAATCACCAGAGATCTCTTATGTCCTTTAGCAAGGGTCTGAGCACATGTCTTACTGAAAGGAAGGCAGATCCCAGGGACTACTTTATTTTAACTACTGCTATATACATATATGTACATATGTGTGTGTGTGTGTGTGTGTATATATATATATATATATATATATATATATGAGAGAAAGGCAAAGACCATGTGTTGGAGAGAAGATTGGAGGCCATAGGAACCTGGAGAAGGAAATTGCAATATTCTACCTTATTGCAATAGGGTTGAAGAGAAACCCTGTAGGTTCACTTCAAACCTAGGTCCAGTCATTCTCTGCCACCTTCCCCTTCCCTAAGACTCATAGACAGCTTGAGGCAATGCTTCCAGCAGTTTATGAAGGAGAATTTTTTTATCACCAACATCCTGGGGTAGCTAGAGGAAATACCCAGATTCCAAAAGTATGACCTGGCCACAGGTTCCTTTGCATTCTTAGGCCTCCTTCTCATAGTTGGCTACAGCCCTGCTCTGCAATCTCATTGAGTTTATCTGCTTAGCTGATACTACTGCCAAGGTCATTGAAAAAGCTCAACAAAGATTAGATACCATCTGCCTGACCTACTGGGTAGTATATGGAGAGTTAGACCTGGATAAGGGTTTTTTTTTTTCTGATATTTTTCTTCTAGTTTCCCTTCTACTATACAGGGAATATGCCTTCCAGCCGGTACATACTACCAATGGCCTGCAATGGGTCCCAGTTCCTGCATCATCACTATTTCTCACCACTTAGTCCCTTGAAATCTGATTTATATCCCTATCTTTCTGCTAAAATAGCTTTCTTCAAGTTTTTTTAATAATATGCTTATCAATAAATCAAAGGACTATTTTGTATGTCATCAATGGCCAGTTTCTTCTTTTTGATATACTCCCCTCATTTGGTTTCCATGAAAGAGCATTTTTGTGGTTCTCTTATTTCCCATGACCACTCCTTTGAGTGATCTTCATTTCCTCCACTGACTTGTCATCCTCTTTCTGCCTTATAAATTTGAGTATGCCCTAAGGTTCTGCCCTTGGCCTTCCTCCCTCCCCTCTGATCTTCCCTCCCCTCCCCTCCCCTCTGATCTTCCCTTCCCTCCCCTCTCCCCCTCCCCTCCCCTTCCCTCCCTTCCCCTTTCATCCCTTCCCTTCCCTTCCCTTCCCTTCCCTTTCCCTCTTTCACAAATTTTATAGTCTGGCCAAACTAGTCTTCTCGATGTTCCTCATCCACAGCTTTCTATTCCTTATTTTCATGCCTTTCCACTCTCTATCCCACCTACCTGGAAAGCATACCCTCCTTACCTTCAACACTAAAAACCCCTGTTTTCTTTCAAAACTCATAACAAGTGCTTCCTCATCCTTCTCCTTCTCCTCTTCCACCTCCTCTTTCTTATCTTCATAACTAGCATTTTACATAGTGCTTTAAGGTTTACAAAAGAACTTTATGAATATTATGGCATTTGATCCTCACAATAACACTGGGAGGTTAGTGCTATTATTATCCCCATTTTATAGATTAGAAAAATGAGTTGAGGCAGAGGTTAAGCAACTTGACTAGAGTCACATAGCTAGTAAAATGTCTGAGGCTGGGTTTGAACTCAGGTGTTCCTGACTTCACTTCGAAACCTTTCTGCATTACACTACCTAGCTGTCTGACTACACCTTTCCTGGTACCCTCTTTCACACTATATCCACCAGGGCTTTCCCCATTGTATTTACACATTTTTATATGTTTAGTGTATACTTATATATGTATACATTGTCTCCCATGATAGAAAGTAAAATTTTAGAATACAAGATGAGTGTGAAGTGAGGGAAAGAGAGATAATGAGTTTTGATTTGAATATGAGATGCAGGGGGCAGCCATATGGAAATTTCCAGCATATTAAAAATTAAAACATCTTAGTATTATTACTGAGTTTTGATTTCACAAATCCCATGCAAAAGTCTTGGGACTACCCAGGTGTCCTCGGATCACACTTTAAAACTCTATACTATCTCACTTGGTGATCTCACCCTCATCTCTTTGCAGTTGGTGATCTGGAATGGAGTACAGGAAAGAGATATTTAGGAGTCATCTTCAGAAAAATGCTCACTGAATCCATGGGAACTGATGAGATCACCTAGAGAATGTGGAAAGAAAAGAGATCTCAGAACACAGATCTGGAAGGTACATCTGAACACAGAGGGCCAGAATCCAGAAAAGGTGGCTGAGGAAAGGTCTGACAGGGAAGAGAGGAACCAAGAAAGACTATAATCATGAAAACCCAAGATACAGAGGGTAAGCAAAAGGAATGGTCAATAGTGTTGAATGCTTCTGAGGGGACAAAGAACTATGAGGAACAAGACGAGGTTATTGGATTTAGTGATTTAAAGATCCCTGGTAACCTCTATAGAGTAGATTCAATTGAATGGTGCTTTTGGAAACCAGATTGCAAAGGATTGAGAAGTAGGAGGTGAGGAAGTTAAAGCAGAGAAATTTGAAAGCTATTTGATATTTTCCCCCCTAAGAAATTGGCTGTGAATGCAAGAAGAGATATTAAATGATAGCTGGAAGGAATGGCAGGGTCAAATGAGGCTTTTTAAGGATGGGAGAAATGTAAGGACATTTGTAGAAAGTAATGAAGGCGCCGGTGAATAAAGAGATATTGAAGATTAGTTAAAGAGAGGGGGAAAATTTAAGGGTTAAGATCTTAGAGAATATAGAATGGGGTGGAATTAATGGCATAAGTAAAAAAGGTTGGCCTTGGCATGAGAAAGGAATACAGAGATGAGAGCTAAGATGCTCAGTTGAGAAGAATGAGGGAGGGTTGGTATATGTAGCATAAAGGAAAAAAAAGTAAATTTGGAAAGGATTCTGTGAAAGATAGAGTCAATTAGAAGAGTAAAAAGATTTCTATGAAATAATGGGTGCCCATTTGAAATTAGATGTGTCAAGATGATTGTGTGACTTCTAGCAGCATTCAGCTGCATTTGAGTAGGAACTGAGAAGTTGGATAGTAGGGTAAGCCTGGGTTAGTGCTAGCTAGGTATGGGGGCAAGGGATAGGCAATAGAGTTCTCTATGGATTTTCCCTTCTGGTTTTCCTCTTACCCTCTCAGTTGTTTTTTTTTTTTTTTGCCACATCTTAATCTGGGTTGTGCATTCTAAGCATGTCTGACTCCAAGGGTCCATCCTTAATGCTCTTCTCTTCTCCCTCTGTTCCAGGGGTTCTCAAATTATTTGATCTCCAGTCTCCTTCATAATCTTAAACATCATTGAGGATTCCCTATAAATTTCTGGTTTTGTGAGTTAAATTTATTAATATTTGGCATATTAAAAATTAAAACACCTCAGTATTACTACTAAAAGACTTTCAACTTCACAGATCCCCTGAAAGGGTCTTGGGAACACCCAGGCATCCTTAGACCTTTCAAACTATTTCACTTAGTGATCTCATCATCTCCCATGGATTCAATTATCATCTCTATGCAGATAATTTTCAAATTCATTTATCCAATCCTCCCCTCTCTCCTAACCTTCTTGAAGTGGAATGTCCCATAGATGTCTTAAATGCATCATGTCCAAAACTGAACTCATCTTTCCTCCTAGACCTTCCACTTTTCCTTAACTTTCCTTTTACTCTCAAGGGCACCATAATCTACCCAGTCACCGTGGTTCTCAACCTCCAACCTTCACTGTCTTTTATCCTTTCATATCCAATGTCTTGCCAAGTCCTGTTGTTTCTACCACCGCAACATCTCACCTTGTAACTCCCTTCTCTCCACGCACACAACTCCCATACTGGTGCAGACTCTCATCATCTCACATTGGACTATTACAAAAACCTGCTGTTTAGTCTTCCTGCCTCAGGTCTTGCCCTTATCCAGTTTCTTTTCCTTTCAGCTAACAAATTGATCTTCCTAAAGCACGAGTCTAACTATGACATTTCCACTCCCTCCTCCCCAATTAAATAAATCTCAGTGGCTCTCTATTACCTCCAGGATCTCTGTTTGGCTTTTTTATTTTTTTAATTTTATTTTCTGTAGTAAAATAATCATTTCCATGACATAGTAGAATTTAAAAAATGATTGCACACGAAACTGCAAATCTATTATATACAATTTACTGTTTCTTTTAATATAAAATAAAAAGTTATCAATAAATTTCTTTTTTTGCTTCCCAATTCCACTCGGTACTCTGGGATAGTGGCACTGACCTCCTTGCTGTTCCTTGAACAAGATAGCCCATCTCTCTACTCCATGCATCTTCACTGGATGTCCCCCTTTCCTGGAGTGCTCCTCTTACTCATCTCCACCCCCTTGTTTCCCTGACTTCTCCTGAGTCTCAACTCAAAATTTCACTACTGCAAAAAGCCCTGTTTGGTTTCCCCAAATACTATTACCTTCCCTTTGTGATTATTTTCTATTTATCCTGTATCTCGTTTGCTTCCATGTTGCATGTTTGCATGTTGTCTATCTCTCTCTTCGGACTGTGAGTTCCTTGAAGCAAAGGACTATTTTTGTCTTTCTTTGTATTTCCAGAGCTTAGCATAGTACCTGGCACACTTATTAAGCACCTTAATAAATAAATATGCTTAATAAATACTTATTGACTTGTTGACCAGAATGGAAGGTAAAATTGAACAGGTTAACTATAGAGTCAAGATTGAAAAGGGAAAGGAGTGGGACCAGAGAAGGGGATGATAAAATAAGCAATGATGGAAAATCATGATAAGAATGAAAGAGTTTTAGAAGGAGTAAAGGAGAGAGACAGACAGACAGAAACAGAGTGACAGAGACAGACAAACACAGAGGTAGTAGAGTCTGGTAGTAACTTTGAAAACCAAGGAGTATGTTTGCTCTTGCTGGGAAATGGGGGTGGTAGAGAGGAGAAGGGTTCAGAAAATGCATCCAGTGCTGGAGAGGGACATTAGGCAACCTGTCTTTTGTGGGCAGACAAGTTACTGTGAGTGCAAGAAGATGGAAGGAATGTGTGATGAGAGGTCTTGTGAATCAGTTCGGGATTTCTAGAATGGTGCTTCTGGAAACCACAATATAAGGGTAGAGCAGTTCAGCACTGAAGTATCTGAGGACAAAGAAACAAAATTTTTCAGGGGAAGGTAGCTTTTGACATTAAAGCATAGAATACTGAAATGAATTGAAAATCATAGGATGGTAGATTATCACACCCTGTATCTCTGTCTCAGGCACCAGCTCATGATGTTGACAGCAACTAGGCACTGAAGGCTCTGATCCTTGGTTGAGTTGGGACTGGGGAGTCAATTGGGTGAAAGATTTGGAGTGTCAACCTTCTATACTTATGGAGGGCTGAGATGTGGTTGACACTTTTATTGTCTCCTTTCAGTAAAAGCAGCTCCTCCTCAGATCCAGGTTTAGATCAACAAAATCAACAAGTATTGATAAAACACCTACTATGTCCAGGCACTGTGTGAGGTTCTGGGGAATACTGACTAATCTCACACTAGGTGGCACAGTGGATAGAGTGCCAGGCTTAGAGTCAGACTCAACTTTCTGAATTCAAATCTGGCCTCAGATACCTACCAACTATGTGGCCCTGGGCAAGTCACTTAACCTCAGTTAGCCTCAGTTTCCTCAACTGTAAAATGAGCCAGAAAAGGAAATGGCAACCACTCCAGTATCTTTGCCAAGAAAACCCCAAATAGTGTCATAAAGAGTCACACATCATCATCATCAACAACAACAACAGCAACATGTCTTAGGCTGGAACTCAATGGCTTGCTGGTGAGAGGTCAGTCAGTAGGAAACAATGTAGACAATGTGAAAGAGCTGGTTCTGGTCTCCGAAGTCCTGGGAGCCCATCCTGGATCTGTCACTAGTTTCCTGTATGAGCCTGTAGGTTTTAGTCCCCTCTCCAGGCATCAGTTTCCTTATTTTAGAAATATGGTTTGGGACTAAATGACATCTACTTTCTTTCTAGCTCTAAATATATGATCCTTCGGAGGTAGAGTAAAATCATACTTTTAGATGGATGATTCAGAGGAACAGCTAATTCACACACGGATACAATCAATAGCTGATTATACAATCATTTTGGTATTTAGCTTTGTGGCAAAGTACTAATAGTTGTAGCTCTCATTTATATTGAGCTCAAAGGCTTACAAAGTGCTTACCTTGTAATAGTCCTGCAAGGTAAATGGAGCAAGTAAGGTTATTTTCATTTGACAGATGGAGGAACTGAGGCTGAGTCATGCATCCCTAGGCGTAATGCATCCCATGCATGGAAATTCAGGGGTTCTGCTAATAGCCTGAGGAAGCTCAGTTACCAGGAATTGAGGGGTGCCAGGTGCTATGCTGACTATTGGAGTTAATGACTTCTGCCCCCAAGGACCTGGCATGTAGCAGAGCTTGTGGATGCAGACCACATGTAGCAAGATATTCTTGGGCTGGACACCTTGGCTGGGGGAGTTTTTCTCACTTTCATAATACTATAAACATTTTGACAGACTGGAGCACCAGACAGGTTTGGCAGATGATGGGGCAGGGGTTCAGAATCACTTTCCCCAGGGGAATTGCCAAAGACCTTCCTAATTGATTACCTTCTCCCGACATTGCTGTGAAGGCAGAAGGGGCCAGATTGTTTTGGTTTTGATATAGAAGTGGAGAAACTAGGGCACAGAAAGGAAGAATCGATTACCAAAAATTAAGAAGCAGGGAGTCAGGGAAGCAATGGAGCGCAGTTGAAAAAGACTTGACTTGAAATCCAAAGCTCTGGGCTCTAGAGCTAGCTCTTCCATTAAGTTGATGTGTGAACTTGAGTAAGTCACCTCCCTTCCATAAATCTTCATTTCCTTATCTATAAAGTAATGGAGTTAAACTAGAAGATCCCAAGTCCCCTTATAGTTTTGACATTCTATAAGCATGTGTTTTATAGTTTCCAACTCTTTAACAATCTCTCTAACAAAGAGGTCGAAGATGAGTGTTATGAACCCATGACATAAAGGTCAAGGCTATGAATGTGCTGGAACCAGCTCAAATCATGAGATAATTGATTGTCAAATTTTCAATATGAACATTTACATCTTGGAAATCAGTAAATGCAACAAATTAGTGTGTGATTTATTGTTTTGTTGACTGTCTAGACTTTAGAAAGTGATGGAAAAATGTTAGTAATGCAGTTAACCTTAAAAATGTGTCTGGCATACCATTTTTTCTTTGACAGTCAATTGTTAAACATTTAGAAGCACATCACTAAGAAGACCCACTTCCTCCAAGAAGACTTTCATTACCTTAAGTCCTTACCAGCCTCCCCCTTGTTTGATCTCCTGTCCAACTTACTGTCAGTACCACTTGTTTTGACCTTTGTATATTATTGTCTTATATTTTTTCTAGAATGTTTTCATACGTTTTCCTTGTCTCTCTAACTAGACTGCAAACTTTTTGAGGATAGGCATCATGTCTTATTCTCTCCTTTCCTTTGCATGCCTAACAAACTGTTGGGTGCATAGAAAACATAAATAGCAGACAAACAGATTAATAAAATGGCTAAGTTGGAAGGACATAAGAGTTCCTATATCCATCTCCTTATTTTACAAATAAGAAAACATAATTTGAGAGCAGGGAAGTTTCTTTTTACATTGATCTGAATGGTTTTGAATGGAATTGAGCATAATCAACTATGAAAAAGGCTGAAAGGTGAAGAGGGGCTAGGGGAGGGGAAGATCTCTCAGCTTGGAGAAAGGTGATAAAGGAAAAGCTGATAAAAGGAAGACCTTAATAATTATTGCATGTCTCCTACTGACTTCCCTGAAGCCAGAGTCAGAGGGCTCTTTGTGTCCCCTAAGTTTGATAAACAAAAGGAACTACCTATTTATGCTGCAAACGGAGGGATTCAGGTCAGATGGGATAATCTTACCCTCTGTTTAACTGTGAGTGTGGCAGGAGGTCTTCAGTGTAGTAGCCTAGGGATCTATTCTTGATCCTGTACTATTAAATTAATATTTTATT
Organism: Petaurus breviceps papuanus; assembly: GCF_028583685.1. Classification (NCBI taxonomy): domain Eukaryota; kingdom Metazoa; phylum Chordata; class Mammalia; order Diprotodontia; family Petauridae; genus Petaurus; species Petaurus breviceps. The sequence goes on from NW_027187367.1 coordinate 17,472,334, forward strand.
AATAACTTGGATAAAGGCATTAGTCATAAGCTCAAATTTGCATACGACAGCATGATAGAAAAAATCCTAAAGAATCTTGATGAATTAGAACAGAGGTTCTTATAATTTTGGTCTTAGGACTGCCTTTATACTCTAAAAAGTTGCTAAGAACTCCAAAGAACTTTATGGAAGGGGTATATACACATACACATGCACGTGCACATACATGCACACACACACAATGTATGTGTATTTGTGTGTCTCTAGGAATATGTGTGTATTCACACATATACGTGTATATATGTATATGTGTGCATATGTGTGTATGCATATGCACACACCTATGTGTATATGTATATATAATGCACAAATATATACACACATATGTAAATACACATACATTTACTGTATTAGACATTACAATTAATATAATTTTAAATATATTTTAGTTTATTTAAACATAAAAATGATAAACTAGCTAGGTATTAATATGCATAACAGTTTTATGAAAAATAAATATATTTTCTAAAACAAAACAAAATTAGCAAGGAGTGGCATTGTTTTACATATTTTTGCAAATCTTTTTTAATGTGTGGCTTCCTAAAAGACAGTTGGATTTTCACATCTGTTTTGCATTCACTCTGTTAAGATGTATTGTTTTGTTTGAAGTATATGAAGAAAATCTAATCTCACATAGCTAAGTAGTTGGAAAAGGGAGTATTTCAATAGGTACATAATATCTTAGTATTAGTATGAAAATAGTTTTGACCTTAAGGACCACCCGGTAGATCACAGAACAATAGGATCACTCTTATAAGCTGGACTTCAATAGGGATAAATGTAAAGCCTTACACTTGGCATTTGCACATGCCTACCTAGAGCAATCAACTTCACAAGTACAAGAAGAGGGGAAGAGACAGGTTAGACAGCAATTGGTACTGAGAAGGTTCTAGGGATTTTAATGGACAGCAAACACAACATGAAGTAGTACAGGGATATGGCAGTCAAAACAAAAAAGCTACCATGATCTTGGGTCACATTAAGTGGGAAGGAGACATAACCTCCAGGCATAGGGAGATGATAGTCCCACTGTACTCAGGGAAGGGGAAGGGAATAGGAATTTATATAGTGCCCATGATGTATATTTACATATATTTATATATAAATATATTTTCTATATTTATTTATATATGCTTATCATATAATGTACATTTATTTATATATAAATGTATATTTAAATATTAAATTAACATTTATATAGTACCTACTATGTGCTGGGTACTATACTAGGAACTTTACAAATATTATCTTACTGAATCCTCACAAAAACCCTGCAAGGTTGATGCTGTTATTATCCCCCATTTTACAATTGAGGAACATGAGGCAAACAGAGATTAAGTAACTTGCCTAGGATCACACAGTAGGTGTATGTGTCAGGATTTTAATTCAGGTCTTTCTGATTCCAGACCCAGTGCTACTTGATCTAGCTGCCTCATCAGGAGGATTGTGCTCAGTTCTGGGCACCATGGCTTAAGAAGGACTCTGATAAACTGAAAATGTCCGTAGAAGGTCAAACAGGGCAGAGAAGGCATTTAAGTCCATGTCACATGGTGATGCATTGAAGGAGCTGGGCAAGTTTAGCCTGGAGAAGAGAAGACTCGGGGGTCAGAAGACTCATAGCTGACCTCAAATATCTGAAGAATTGTCAACTAGAAGAGAGATTAGATGTTCTTTCTGGCCCTCAAGGGCAGAATCAGGAGGCTGTAGTGAGGCAGATTTAGGCTTTATTTCAGGAAAAAAAAAACAAAGAAAAAAACAAGGCTAAAAATGAACACATTTCCTAATAACTGTATCTGTCACATTCATATATAACAATTTATTCAGCTATTCTTCAACTGATAGGCATCCCTTTAGTTTCCAGTTGGTGCTTTTTTCTAACACAAAAAGAGCAGCTATAAATATTTTTGTACATATAGGACCTTTTCTTCTTTCTTTGATCTCTTTGGCGTATGGGCCCAACAGTGCTAGGGGCTGTAAGAAATGAGGAATTAGATGATTTCAAAGACCCACAGAAAGACTTCTATGAACTGATGAAGAATAAAGTGAGCAGAATCAGGAAAAAAATTATATACTAACAACACTGTAAAGCTATAAGAACTCTGAACAGTTCAACACTAAAAGCTACAAGAATTCTGAATAGATCAATGATGAACCAAGATTCCAAAAGACTGATGACAAAGCATGCTATCCATTAGAGTGAGGTCATAAATTTAGGGCATACTATTTCACACACAAACACTCCCACACCCACCCACATGCATACACACACACGTATATATGTATGTGTATATATGTATACACACATAAATATATAGGTACATAATATATAAATAGGTCATAATATATACTATATATAACTATCTAATTTTCCTATTTATCATATCATGTATGTTATATCATATGCCATATCATATAAATTATCCATACAGTAAATTAATCAATATTAAGTGCATCTATTAAGTGTCTACTGTTTGCAAGGCACTGTACTAAGTGCCAATACATCCGATGGTAGTATTTTTTCTTGTCTATGCATATTTGTTACAAGCAATTTCTGTCTCTCTGTTTCTATCTATCTGTCTGTCTATCTCTCCAATAGTGTAGGAGAGGTTGTGAGAAGAACAGAAAATAGATTTCTGTTCATTTAGAAAAGACACTTTAAAGATTAGAGAGACTGGGAGTCGGACTACAGGGGTAGAATGTTGCATTCACTTTTAAAAAATATTCATTGTTTTTTAAATCTTATTCAATATTTTGTTTTTTCCCAATAACATGTAAAAACAAAATTAACATTCTTTTCCCCCTCAAGTTTTGAGTTACAAATTCTCTCTCCCCCCTCACTGAAAAGACAAGCAATTTGACATAGGTTATACATGTATAGTCATACAAAACACATGTCCACATAAGTCATCCTGTGAAAGAAAACACAGACAAAAAAAAAACAAGAAAAATAAAGTAAACAAAAAGTATCTCTGATCTGCATTCAGGCTGTACCAGTTCTTCCTCTGGAGATGGACAGCCCCTGTCATCCTAAGGCATACAAAATTGTCTTGGATCATTGTATTGCTAAGAATAGCTAATTCATTCACAATTCTCCATCACACAATGTTGCTGTTACTGTGTACAATGTTCTCCTACTTCTGCTCATTTCACTTTACATCAGTTCATGTAAGTCTCCCCATGTTTTTCTGAGAGCATCCTGTTCATCATTTCTTAAAGCACAATAGTATTCCACCACAATCATATGCAACAATTTGTCTGATCATTCCCCCAACTGGTAGACATTTCCTCAATTTCCAATTCTTTGGTTTAAATACTTTTTGTACACATAGGTCTGTTTCCTTTTTCTTTTTTATCTCTTTGGGATACAGACCCAGTAGTGGTATTGCTTGGTCAAAGGGTATGAATGGTTTTATAGTTCTTTGGGCACAGTTCCAAATTGCTCTCCTAAATTGTTGAATAAGTATACAATTTCACCAATAGAACATTAGTGTTTAATTTTCCCATATCCCCTCCAACATTTGATATTTTTCTTAATTCCCATATTAGCCAATCTGATAGAGATGAGATGATATGTTACAGTTGTTTTAATTTGTATTTCTCTCATCAATAGTGATTTAAAGCATTGTTATATGACTATAGATAATTTAGATTACTTGCCTATTCATATCTTTGACCACTTATCAATTGAGGAGTGGCTCTTATTTCTATAAATTTGACTCAGAATTTTTATATGTTTGAAAAAATGAAGTGTATGTGGGGTGGGGGGGGGCAGAGTCAAGATAGCAGAGTAGAAACAGGACCTCTGCATGGCTCCGGCACTCACCACCTCCAATCCATGTAAAAGGGAACTCTGAACAAACTTTGGAGCTACAGAACCCACAAAATGACACAGAGAAGCTAACCTCCCTCTGAGGACAGCTAGCAGCAAGTGGCCAGTGCAGCACTCTGGGAGCCGAAGCCAGCTCCACTCCAAGGTTTTAGCCCCGGGGTGGGCCTGACTGGCTAGAAGGACTCCAGATCATCAGCAGCTGTAGCGGTCCAGAATTATCAACACATAGATGCTAAGGACAAAGTGAGAGGTCAATGCAGTGGACTCTTGGACCCAGTAGTTGGGAGTGCTTCAGCTTTTGCCCCCAGGGTGAGAAGCCGCTGAGGGCTGCAGCACAGCTGCCACCATGTGGCAGCATCAGCTCCTGGCCTACAGAGTGTAAGGGGCCAAGGGACCAGTCTGAGGGGTAATCTCTCTCACTTTAATTTGCTTAGATCTGCATTGTGATCTAGGGTGGAGGTCCTGGGGTGTGTGACTTGCCAGAGGGTATGAAGACTTCAGAGAGGGCACCCAACTAATACCTCCCACAGCTGAGAAAACCCCAGTATTTGGTATGAAGCTCCCCTATCTGATAGCAGAGTCATACTGTGGCAAAAAGCCCCAAAGTCCAGTAATTGAGTGGGAATATGACCAGGAAAAGGAAGCAAAGCAAACAGAAGAATCCAACATTAGACTCCTATTTTGGGGACAAAAAGGATCAAAGCATGGAACAGGAGGAAGACAATGAAGTCAGAACTCCTGCACCAAAAGCTTCAAAGGAAAATACAAGCTGGTTACAGGCCTTAGAGGACCTTAAGAAGCAGATAAGAGAAGTGGAGGAAAAACTGGGAAGAGAAATGAGAACTATGCAAGAAAATTACGAAATGAGAGTCAACAGCCTGACTGAAGAAAATCATACTTTAAAAAATAGACTAACTCAAATGGCAAAAGAGGCTTAAAAAGGCAATGAGGAGAAGAATGCCTTTAAAAGCCAAATTTGCCAGATAAAAGAATCTCAAAATCTCACTAAAGAGAATCATTTCTTCAGAATTAGATTGGAGCAAATGGAAGCTAATGACTTTATGAGAAATTAAGATGCTGTTAAACAGATCCAAACAAATGAAAGAATAGAAGGCAGTATGAAATATATTTTATAATTTCGTTGGAAAAACCACTGACCTGGAAAATAGATCCAGGAGAGATAATTAAAAAATTATTGGACTACCTGAAAGCCATGATCAAAGAAAGAACCTAGAAATCATCCTCCAAGAAATTCTCAAGGAAAGCTGCCCTGATGTTTTAGAACTAGAGGGCAAAATAGAGGTTGAAAGAATATACCAATCACCTCCTAAATAAAACTCCTAGGAATATTTAAGCCAGATTCCAAAATTCCCAGATCAAGGAGAGAATATTACAAGCAGCCAGGAAGAAACAATTTGAATACTGTGAAAACACAATCAGGATAACTCAGGGTCTGGCAGCTTCTACACTGAGGGATCAAAGGGCTTGGAATATGATATTCCAGAGGTCAAAGGAGCTGAAATTAAAACCAAGAATCACCTACCTAGCAAAACAGAGTATCATGTTTCAGGGGAAAATATGGTCATTCAGTGGAATACAGGACTTTCAAGCATTCTTGATGAAAAAAACAGAGTTGAATAGAAAATTTGACATTCAGATATAAGAAGCAAGAGAAGCATGAGAAGCTAAACAGGGGAAAGAAATCATAAGGAATTTATCAAAGTTGAACTATTAACATTCCTACATGGAAAAATGATAATTATAACTGATGAAACTTTTCTCAGTATGAAAATAGTTGAAGGGAATAGAAATACACATGCACATATGTCTCTATCTGAGGTTATACAGGCATATGAATACATATGTGAATGTGTGTATATATGTTTACAGGCATACATAGATATAGGGCATGGGACCAATTTAATAGGAAGGGGTGATACTTAAAAGGTGAAATTAAGAGGTGAGAGAGGAATATAATGAGAGGAGATGGGGAGAGACAGAATGGGGTAAACTATCTCATATAGAAGAGGCAAGGGAAAATGGTTACAATGGAGGGGAAGAATAGGAAGGCAAAAGGGAATGGGTCAACCTTATTCTCATTGAATTTGGCTTGTGGAGGGAATGAAATACACACTAAATCGGGTATCTCACCCTACAGGAGAGTAGGGAAGGAGGGGATGAGAGGGGGGATGATGGAAGGGAGGGCAGGCTGGGGGGGAGGGAAGTTGGAAGCACCCACTTTTGAAAAGGGATGGGATCAAAGTATAGAATAGAACAAGTGGGAGTTGGGATAGGAGGGAGGGAAATATAGTCAGTCTTTTACCATGTATTTACTATGTTAATGTTTTGCATTAGCTACACATGTACAACCTACACTGAACTGCTTATTCTTATGCTTATTATATTATGAACTATTATTAATACTATATTGCATGTAATTGGGAAATAAGATATACAGGCACTGGAGCATAGAGATTCACCATGCCCTACTGGAAAAGTCAAAGGGGATATGGGAGAATACATGGGAGAGAGCAGATTGGAGGAGGGGATTTCCTGTGGGACTGCTATTTTGGGGCAGTGGGTAGGGGAAAAATGGGGAGAAAATTTGAAACTCAAAATATGACAGAAATGAATGATGTAAATCAGAAGTTAATAAAGCATTTGAAAAAAAGAAAAAATGGTCTTTATCAGAGAAATTCACTGTAAAATGTTTTTTTCACAGTGATTACCAACTATGTATTTCCCTCCTCCCACTCTCTTTTCTTTTACCTTTTACCTCCCTAAACACTCCTATTTTCTATTAGCTCCCCCCATTTTTTCTTGTCTCCTTTCCTTCCTTCTTTCCTGTATAGTAAGATAGATTTCTACACTTAACTGAGTGTGTATATTACTCCCTTTTTGAGCTAATTCCAATGACAGTAAGGTTTATGTGCTTTCCTCCATGCTTCCTCCATTTCTCCCTACACTGTAAAATCTCTTTCAGGTCTCTTTTTTTGTCAGATAATTTATCCCATTCTACCTCTCCCTTTCCCCTTCTCCCCGTGCATCCTTTCTCATCCTTTAATTTTATTTTCTTAGATAATAATACCATTACATTCAACTCATACCCCTGCTTTCTCTCTATGTAAATTCCTTCTAACTTCCTCTGTAATGAGAAATTTTTTAGGAGTGGTAAATATCGTTTTCCCATGTAAGAATAGGAACAGTTTAACCTTATCAAATCTCTAATGATTTCTTTTTCCTGTTTACCTTCTTATGCTTCTTTTGCATCTTGTACTTGAAAGTGAAATTTTCTATTCAGCTCTGGGCTTTTCATTTGAAATGCTTGAAAGTACTCTATTTCATTAAATATCTATTTTTTCCCATGAAGTATTATAATCAGTTTTGCTCTTCAATGAGTTTTTGCATGTCTTTTTCCATTTGATCAATTCTTCTTTTCAAGACATTGTCTTCATTGGATTTTTGTATTTCTTTTACTATCTGGCCTAATCTGTTTTTCAAGCTGTTATTTTCTTCAGTATTTTTTGTGTCCCTTTACCAAGCTGTTGAATCTTTTTTTCATGATTTTCTTGCATCATTCTCATTTCTCTTCCCAATTTTTCCTCTATCCCTCTTACTTGATTTTAAAAATCCTTTTTGAGCTCTTTCGTGGACTGAGACCAATTCATTCATATTTCATATTTTTCTTTGAGGCTTTGGATATAGCAATTTTGACTTTGTTGTCTTCTGAGTGTGCTAAGTGTGTGATCTTCCTTGTGACCAAAGTAATTTTTTTTTTTGCATAGTAACTTTCTATGGTCAGATTTTTTTTCCCTGTTGTTTGCTAATTTTACAGGCTATTTCTTGACTTCTCAAGTGGAGGGGGGTACTGTTCCAAGCTTCAGTTTGTGCAACTGTTTTTATAGGTAATTCTAGGGATCTGTAAGGTTTTAGCTCTTTTAAGATGGTATGACCTGGAAGACAGGTGTGCTTACTACTCTCCTGTACTGTGCATTGGTTTGTGAGTGACACCAAGCACTCTTTTCAACCCTGAAACTGTGACCAGAGTCCCTGCTCCCTTGTGGCCACAAGCTCTGCTGTGCTAGTGCTCCTTTTTTTATTGGGACTAAGAACCAGGACTATAACCCAGATCCAAATAAAGGCAATGAAAAAGACTCCTGCCCCTGGTGCCAGTGAACGGACCCCTGTAAATCCCCTCACCATCTAAGGATTGAAAGGTCTGGAAACCACCACTGTTGCCATTGACTCAGTCACCCCAAGCCCTGCTCCTGATTTTCTGGGGCCTGGTCTGTGCTGGCATAGCCTGCACTGGACTGTACTACCCTCTCACCATAGTGCAACAGGCCTTTCCTGTTGACCTTCTAAGTTGTCTTGGGCTGGAAAATTGTTTCAAATCATTTTTTTTTGTGGATACTGCTGCTCTAGAATTTGTTTAGAGATATTATTTAAAGGTATTTGGAGGAGTTTGGGGGACAGCTCAGGCAATCCCTGCCTTTACTCTGCCATCTTGGCTCCACCTCTGCATTCACTTTTAAATGAGGTCACTGTACTGTTAGTTTTGCTTAATTGTTTTATTTTCTTACAGAGAACTCTCAGGGAGATGCTGGTAATAAAAAACCAAAATTTGTCAGTAAAATTAAAAAAACCCCACAAAAGTTATAGCTGTCCAATCTAAAATAGTCCTCCTTCAGAGAAAGTAAGTTCCGCATCTTGGAGGCCTTCAAGCAGAGGGTAGATGGACATTTGTTAGGTAGAATATAATGGGAATTCCTTTCATGTATGGGTTAGACTAGATGGCTGCTGAAGTCCTTCCAGATTTCCAATTCTGTGATTCTGTGTTTCCCAGCTACACACAACAATAAACATCAATATAAGTGATCAGAGGAGGGTGTGGTTGAACCATCATAGAAGAATTAAACCTGTTAGGGAGTTTCCTCTTCTTTTTTTTTTTTTTATCAAGGATAGATTTAGAGGAAGTCACATCTGGAGATAAGGGAATTGACCACATATCCTGCCCACAGCCAGAATAGAGGGCATATATTCTTAGAATTTCAGAACTTGGCAGGACCCTAGAGATTATCTAATACAACCTTCTTGGTCTACATAGAAAAGAAAATCTTAGAGAAGTTAGGATTTATCCATATTCAAAAGGGTAGTAAATAACCCACCTGAGATTCAGATCCAAACCCAGTATCACTCACTCTTCCTTTGTGATGAGCACATCTTCTTTTTCACTCACATATTTTATCGATAATTTTTTTTTTTTACCATTTCTTCTGTGTAATTTTTGTAGTGTTTTACAGCCTGCTTACCCCCACCTTTCTCTTCTTCATTGTCCTCTAGGTGGTTTGTTGCTCAGTTGTTTCTGACTCTTAATGACCCCATTTGATATTTTCTTGGGGAAAAGACTAGAGTGCTCTGCCATTTTCTTCTCCAGCTCATTTTTATAGATGAGGAAACTGAGGCAAAAAAGGTTAAATGACTTGCCCAGGGTCACACAGCTACTCAGTATCTGAGGCCAGATTTGAACTAAGGAAGATAAAGTCTTCCTCAATCTGTGCCTGGCACTCTATCCACTGTACCACCTAGCCAGGTGATTACCATTTTCAATTATTCAGAGACTCTTATATTCTATGATTAATAGTCTCCCAACTCTGGAAGAATATTAATATTTAAAAGTTGGGACTTTGTTTTACGGAGAAGCTAGTAGTCATTAAAAAAAAAACTTCATAATTTCCTAATGTCTTGTCAACCTTCTTTCTTCTTCCTATTTACCTCTGGGGTCCTCTCAGTTTCCATTTATGATACACACAGATACACACACTGATGACAACTATATTCCACAGTGGATAGAACACTGAACTTGGATTCAGGAAAGAACTGAGTTCAAATGTGACCTTGGATACTCACTAGTTATGTGACCTTTGGCATGTCACTTAACTTTTATTTGCCTCAGTTTCCTCTGTAAAATGAGGATAATAATAACAACACTTACCTTCCAAGGTTGTTGTGAGAATCAAATGAGCTAATATTTAAAAGCTTTTTGCAACCCTTAAAGCATTATATAAATGCTAGCTATTATTATGGTTATGATGAAGGAGTTCTATGGGTTGTCCATTCAATCGCATATCATAATCTAGGCAATAGGCATTCTTCATTTACTTTGTTTTTCCTATTTGAATAGCTAGGTCAAACTAGAGTGCTTATGGATCTTATTTAGGAGGCTCTACAATATTCTTGGACTTAATGCCACCAGAATGATGTCAAAGGTGGGTATCTGGAGTACCTCACCATTTACAGGGAATCCATTGTTGATTTGGATTCTGTATGGAATTTCTTCCACAATATAGAAACACATGCGGTGAACATGTTTCTCCATTCTGAACTTTGCTTGATATAAATGTTCAGATCATTGTCAAACAAGGTTATCTCTGTTGTTAATTCTTGCAAAGAATCATGTATAATTTTTACATATGCCTGGGAAACACCTTTTTGGAGAAAAGGCTTTAAGGTAGCAATTTTCTCTACCAAATTAAATGCTTTTTTATAGTCAACACATAAGCACAGTGGGATACATATTCATTATATCTTTTAGTCTTTGGTGTAATGGCAAAGATGTGACCTACTGTGAAATTTCATTTGCTAACCTACCTGATGCCTTTGATGCATTTATAGATTATTTTCAGAAAAATATTTATATACAGGAAAAGTAGGCATATAGGTCAGTAATTATTGGCAAAGGCAAAAATGTTACTTTCTTGATAATAACAAAATCTAACATTTTTTCAATACATTTGGTATTCACCTTCCCTTCTTTCATATACCTTTAGAATAAATCTTATAATTCTCTTAGAATGCCTCGAGCATTGACCTCTGTGTTTAAAAGGTCTAATTTAACTACTTTTCCTATTTTTTTTCAGCATCATTTCCACTCCCTCTAAGAAGATTCAGTACTGTAATGTTATAATCCAAAGGTGAAGGCTTTATGATTCTTGAGGTGAAAAAAAATTTTTATCAAAATATTTTCAGATGTTTTTCGTTTTTTTCTATTTGTTGGCCTCATTCCAGTTTCATCCTTAAATGCCCCCAGGATGACTTTGCTTACTAGGGTCTCTCACCAATTGATTTCTTGAAAGTGTTTTTCCCCTCCACTGCTTCTCACTGCTTTATGAAGCAATGATGCTTATAATCTTCCACTATCCTTTTCAAAAAATTTTACAAATGAGTTTAATTTCTAGACTGGAGTTTCCCTTGGCTGTCATATCTTTCCATTTAACAAGTAAGTCAAGTGTTTGCTGACTAAGACAGTTTTTGATGCTTTCTGCTTGTTATGGCAGTCGATTTTCGCTGGCCGAATGTCCATATGATTTCTATGAGAGTATGAAATATTATGCAGTTACTATTCATGTATGTGTCAGAATTCATTCTAGCATATAACTGATAAATACTACATGTACTATACCATATATTATATCTGGTATATAGTGTATGTTCTATTGTCATACATATATGTGCTATGTTGAAAAAATCCTAGAGGTTTCCAACAGCCTCTAGTAGTTTGTTTGAAGGAGAAGCCCTTAAAATGTTTCTGAAAGACATACATTTTGGTAATTGGACATTAACTAGAAGTTACAGGGACTATATAGGCACTTGGGTCAGAGACACTGCCCTAATTGAGTAGGAGGTTCTTCACAGCATATTACCTTTATTATTTGAATAGTCTCCAACCCATCCATGGAAGCAGCCCCACCCCTTTGGTATTTATATCTCACTCTTCCCTAACATTCTTTTGTGCCCTCTGGAATTCTTGCTCTGTTATTAACAAGTGTTCTTTCATATAAGGCCTGTTCTCTCCTCTCAGAAATTACTTTTTATATATTAGGTACTTAATTTATATGTGTACATATTATTTTGCCTCAATAGAATGTAAGCTTCTTAAAGGGAATAATTGATTCATTCTGTCTTTGTAGCTTTAGTGCTTATCCCAGTGCTTGGCATAAATGTTTATTGAATTAATTGAATTAAGGTTAAAATATAGACAGTGTCTGCAAGTAGTACTTAACTTGATAGCTGTCCTGTGTTCCAAAAAACCTTGACACCTAGGAGCAAAAACTTCCTTTTTAGAGATGAAATCCCTGTCACTGCCAAGTACCTAGAGACTCAGTCTATCTTTATGGTAGGGAAAGGCAGCTATTTCCTTAGATTTATAATAGGATATGGGATACCTCCTCCTGTCCAAAAGAGCTGGAGCTAGATGGCACAGTCTCTTCCTCTTCTTATGGGGAAGAGGTAGCAACTCACTGAAGTCTGTTAGCTAGAGGCCATGGCCATGGAGACAAGTAGGAAGCAATGCTTGGCAGAATATGCATGCTGTAAGAGGCCAGGGGTAAGAAAGGTTATCAGAAAAGGCATGATAACATCACCAGAAAATATCAAGGGTTCTGACACTATGGAGATGGAGATTATCTCTCCACCCTTGGGCCCTTGCTAGGCATGTTTCCTGACATCTACACTTATCCAAAATGTTCCCTAGAGGTTTCCACTTTGTTGTCTAGTAGTCTAAGTATTTGTAGAAGAGTATACTTTAAGATTATGGAAGAAATTTTAAAAAATTAAAAATTAAAAAATTAATTAATAAAAAGATTATGGAAGAAATAATATTTTTGTTATTTTCTTACCATGGCATTTCCTTAAGTGCATTTATATTAAGTTAACCATATCCTGTGGCTGACTAAAGCAAAGAATGAATGGATGTAGTGGGAGAGAGGGACTGCTGATGAGTTACAGATTTTGAGTGGATGTAAAGTATAGACAATTTACGTAAATTCACATTACAGAAATTAGACTTTACGTAAAGAATTCCGAAAGAAATTCAAATGAGGATCCTTAATGAGTATTTAATTGAGCTACAAATATTATAGAAGAAGAAAGAAAAGCTTTAGAACCTGCAGTTTAACCAAAAAGGTTCACAATAAGACAGTTGGCAGAAGCATTTCATCATTTAAGTAATATTTTTTCTTATATTAAATAGATGGACCCAAATACTTCAAGATTTTTAAAAGTTCAAAGACTACTTGAGGATAATATTTCTTGCTATTTTCAGATATACAAGGAATAAAAGAAAGCCCCTGTCCAAACATCTCTCAAGAGCTTCATCAAAATAGTTGTGCAACCAAGCACCAGTGAAAAAGGCTAGGTACAATGGGTGGAGAATGGGTAACATGCCACGCACCCATGTTACCTTTACTATACAGTACTGGGCATATTTTATCAATAACTTTACCTTTCACTTTGTAATTCTATTTATTATGGCTTTATTATTGGCTTTATATATATATATGTGTGTAATTTAGGTTATATAACATAACCATATATGTATATATGTGTGTGTGTAAATATACATACATATGGCTACATTATTATGGTGCAGTACTTATATATCTGGATTTTAATACATCTTATGACTCGCGTAAAGGTTTTATTTTGTGTATGCCTTTGTTATGTGGGCTAAGTGAGTTGAGTGTGTAAGGACAAATTTGTATTATATTAAAACTGCTTTATGTAGAGGGCTATGGAATGGCCCACTTATATAGAGTGAGAACTGTCTGTACCTTAAACCTGAGATGGCTTTCTGATGAACTCATGCAATTTGAAGGAGGCTCTGTTTCAGGGTGCTACCTATATATCATGGACATATATCTGTGAATAGACAATGAGGTGCCATCAGCATTGAACACAAAAAGGAGACAGTCTAGACGGCAAAGTTTAATGACTTTGAGTATTTCAATGAAACAGCATAAACATAGATGCACAAATACAAGTTAATCTAAAGTAATTTGCCCATGGTCATACAGCAAGTTGGTGACAGAACTTTTAACTCAAACCCAAATCTTCTAATTCAAAGTATTTCTGGGCCCTGAACTAGAGGAGAAGGAACCTAGAACCATACCATGGAACTTCTCCCTTCCTGGATCCATCCACAGAAAGCAATGAACATGGACTTTCAGCATAAAATGGTTCTGTCTTACTTCTGTGATCCCCATGGCCATGCATTAAGAGACAGAAGCAGCAAACAAACCACGTTTACTTCAATTTCTGGGCATCCAGATTTTGTGCCATTTAATGCTGGTTGAGACCTTTGAGACCCCTCCCCTCCTTTTCCTGTGCTTTCCCATTCTTGTCTCCCCACCCCCACTCCCCAAAAAACATGCCAGTGTAAGCAGCAGGCAAAATGAATTCCTATTAGTATGCATATGTATTCCCAAATTCCTAAACAGAATGACTAACACCACCTACAGTCATTAACAAGGAGTTTGTTTTCTAAAATCTAGTTTACATTTCATCTTCCAGATCTTTGTTTATAGCTCTCCCTCTCCTCTGATCTCAGGTGGGAGAGACACATAAGGATGTTAAAACAGAAAAGGCCTTCAGTGACCATCTCACCAGAGACAACGGATAGAATTTCTATTTCTTACTTTCTTTCGATCTGTAAAAATAGGAAAATAATTATAATAATCAAGAGGTGGGGGGAGGGGCAAGCATTTATTAAGTATCTACTCTGTCCTAGGCACTGTGCTAAGCACTTCATAAATATCCCACTTGATCCTCACAGCAACCCCTGAGAAGAAGGTATTATTATTAATCATCTTCATTTTGCAGCTGAGTTAACAATGGCAGACAGAGATTAAGTGATATTCTCATGGTCACACAGCTAGTGAGTGTCTGAGATCTAGCAGGTAGGTGGCATAGTGGGTAGAACCTCGGGCTTGGAATCAGGTAGACCCATCTTCATCAGTTCAAATCTGGTCTCACATATTCGTTCTGGGCAAACCACTTAATTCTGTCTCAGTTCCTCATCTATAAAATGAGCCAGAGAAGGAAATGGCAAACCATTCTAGTACCTTTGACAAAGAAACTCCAATGGGCTGACAGTGAATTGGATGACTGAAATGACTGAACAGCAGCAGCTTCTTGACTTTAGACCCAACGCTCCCATTATACCACCTAGCTGTATTCTTCTGTTCAATTCTGATGTCCAAAATATATAAGTAGCACCGTGGAACAGACCCTCCTTCAAATTGCATGAGTCCATCAGAAAAAAGAGTATCCAAGTATCATTTGGGTTGGGGTTCTAGAAGTTCCAGGGAGAGAAAGTAGCATAGTGGCTTAGAAATTATTAGTTTGTCCTTGACTCCTTCTGTAGACATGATCTTCTGGAGGTTGAGTAATTGAGAGACTTTCTGATGAAAATGTTTCAAGCATTACTCAGGTTACTGTGGAGGGTCAGTGTGGGCACCAAGTCCTGCTTGGCTTGGTTGATTCTTGGGAGGTTCAATATTGCATCAAATACCACTTATAAGTGTGTGAAATGATTACTTTATGTTTTCCCTGCCACTCTCTTTTGGCACAAATAGCCCCTACTCAGGTCCAGCCCTCCTTATTCAGTCTTAGGTCCAAATTCCCTTGGGTAAATAGAGTTTTTGATTGATTAGTGCTTACCTTATATCTTAAAAAAAATTTTTTTCTTGCTTTTTGGAGGGA
This sequence comes from Petaurus breviceps papuanus, assembly GCF_028583685.1. Taxonomy (NCBI): domain Eukaryota; kingdom Metazoa; phylum Chordata; class Mammalia; order Diprotodontia; family Petauridae; genus Petaurus; species Petaurus breviceps. The sequence continues at coordinate 17,487,743 of NW_027187367.1, forward strand.
AATTTGGGGTTAAGTGACTTGCCCAAGGTCACACGGCTAGTTTTTGTGTTAAGTGTCTGAGGCCAGATTTGAACTCAGGTTCTCCTGACTCTAGGGCTGGTGCTCTATTCACTGTACCACCTAGCCACCCTGCTTACCTTATATCTTTAAGCTATAAACTCCTCTTTTGTTGTACTTAAAATTAAGCTTATACACATATATTAACTTACTAAACATTTAACATATATTATTTATGTCTTTTGAAGCTAGGTGGTACAGTTGTTAGAGTGCTGTGCCTGGAGTCAGGAAGACTCATTTTTGTGAGTTAAAATATGGTCTTGGATACTTACTAACTGTGTGACTCTGGGCAAGTCACTTAACCTCAGTTCCTCATCTGTAAAATGAGCTAGAGAAGGAAATGGCAAACCTCTCCAGGATCTTTGCCAAGAAAACTCCAAATGGGGTCATGAAGAGTTATACATGACCAAAATGACTGAGCATCAAGTTCAACTCATACCTTTTCAATCTTATTACACATTATTCCCCTCAATACACTCTCCAGTCAAGCTGTACTAACTTACTGGCTGTTCTACACATATCATGCTCCATCTCCCCTCTCCCTCCCTTGACCATTTCCCCCTCCTAGAATTCACTCTGTCCTTTTCTCCACTTTATGGAATTCTAGTTTCCTTCAAAACACAACTCAAGGATTACCTCCTACAGGAAGACCTTCCAGATTTCTCCTATACCCCATCCCTTTACTTGCTAGCCCCCTCCTGCTAAAGCTATCTTATATACATCATATATACACTGACACACATGTCCATACATACACACATATATGCATACATATATCTTCAACATATACTTATATGTATATGTTTTGCAAGCTCCATGAGGGTATAGGCTGTTTTGTTCTTGACTTTGTATGCTTAGCACTTGGAAGAGTATCTGGCATATAGCAGGTGCTTAATAAATGCTCATGGATTAATTGTCTCAGAATTGGAAGATCATAGAATTTGGAGCTAGAAGCAACCTTCCATCTCTCTGCCCTATTCCCATTTTACAGATAAGTAAACAGACCTATTGAGAGTAAGTAACTTAAATAAGACCATATTGTATTAAGGGAATTGCTTTGTATATATTTTAAATCTATGTATATGTGTAGATTATAAAATGTGCCCATATGTATATAACTGTGTCTATCTATATATGTGTGTATACACATACATGCACACAGAGACATACACAAATACATATTACTAGCCTTATAAACTTCCTGGAAAAGAGGAACTGTTTCATTTTTGTCTTCGAGACAAACACAGTGCTTGCTATGTAGTAAGCATTTAATTAATTGTCTTCTTCATTAATTGACTAGTTGAAGAAGAGGAGTCCATAGTCACACCCTCTTACTTCTAAATCCAGGGATCTTTCCACTAAGCCAGATAGTCTTCACATAGAAGCCATCCTCTATGCCCAGAAGAGCCTAATCCCATCCCGATGGACAGAACACAAAGTTGAAACCCAAGTTTGAATCTCAGGTCTTCCTTCGATATGACTCTTTAGACCTCTATTTCCTCATCTGTAAAATGAGGGAAATGGATTAAATCATCCAGCTCTAAATCTTAGGATCCTTTAATAATAATAATAATAACAACAATAGCTTTAGCATTTACATTTTAATTTAATAAACATTTATTAAGCACCTCCTATGTGTCAAATAAGAGGGGAAACAAAGACAGTTCCTGCCTTCAAGGAGCTTACAATCTAATGGGGGGTACTTAATGCATGAAAGGAAGCTGAAGATGGCTGGTCTAGGAGACAGGAATGGATTAAGGCCAGCAAAGGGTACCCAGTAGAGGGCCATGATATTCCCCATAGTCAAAACCAAGCAGAGATCTTATTTGATCGATTAAAACCACCCTGTAAGGGAATGTTATTATTATCTCCATTTTACAAATTAAAAAAAAAAATGAGAAAGAGAGGTTAAGTGACTTGCCCAGGGTCCTGCAGTTAAGTACATTTCTGAAACTAGATTTGAACACAGGTCTTCCTGGCTCCAACCCTGACTCTTTCCAATGTATCTAATCAATCAAAAAGTTCATATTGAAACACATAACATAGCACAACAGACGTAGAAAGGAATTTAGAACATAAGAGTGTTAAAGCATAGAGGATAGAATGTTGAGCTAAAATAGATTATCCTTTCAATATTTCTTAATTTACAAATAAGGAACAAAGGGCCCTGAAAGGTGGCTTTTTCAGTCATACAGTTAATTAGTGGCAGAGCTAGGGTTTAAACTAAGGCCAGGAGCTTAAAGTCTGGGTCTGAAGAAAACTGATTCATAAATCAGCAAACATAACTGAGAAGGATTTAAACTACATCTTGGTCCAGGAGCAAACTCCCCAGTCAACAAAGCAAGTAGGCTTCCCTGATTACCACCATTACAGTTTGCTTTGGGATAAGAAAGAGAGCTATAGGATAAATAATAGTGGTTAGCTGAATTAAGAATTAGGTGAGTTATTGGACCCAAAGAAGAGTCATTAATGGGTGGATTTCAACTTGGAGGGAGGTTTTTTAGTAGAGTATCCTAGGGATCCATTCATTGCCTTGTGATGTACAACATTTTGTTTTTATCAGTGACTTGGCAAAAGTTATAGATGGTATTCTAGTTAGGCTTGCAAATGACAAAAAAAAATGAACCCAGGCTTCTTTATCCAGTGTTTTTCTTATTATTGCATGCTGCACTTTACCTCATTTTCGTCATCTGTAAAATGAGGGTGTTGAACAAGATCATCTCTCAGGATCTTTCTACTTCTGTCATTCTGTGATTCTAGGATGGAAATTTGCCAATTTCATGGCCCCATAACCCAAATATCTGACCTGGAATTCTTGCCTATGCGCTAAGATTGGTTTGAATTCCTTTTTCTGATTCTCATGCTCTGTTCTGGAAACCAGCTGTGAAAACCTAACTCAACCCACTTGTAGATTTTTTGCTGGCTCTAGGAGTTCTGGGGATACTTTCATGCAAACTTGTTAAAGATGAGAGATAAACTCCATCAGTAAGGTTCTGCCTGATACAGACAGTTCTCACTTTACATAAAATTATATTATGCAAATTTGATTTATGTAAAGAATTCTGAAAGAAATCCTCATTAAAAAAACCCCCACCCATGTTAATTTTAGTGTACAGTACTGTATTCTCTATCCCTTTCTTCTCCTGCCCTTCAGCCCAGAATCCAAGGTTTCCCACCTCCCCCCCCCAAAAAAAAACCCCAAACAAACAAACAACCTTCCAAGTAAAAGCAGAAGAAATTAAATGGAGCAGCTGGCACCTTTTGGGTATTGTTACCCATCTTCTGCTGTCTGTGTTCATGGTCAGCCCCCAGGTGTCTGCCCCTCCCCTATGTTCTTCCACTTGATTCTGGTTAGGCTGCCATGTGGGTGGCCCTGGCCCCACATTTTTCTCCTCCTGCTCTTGATTCTCTATCTCCCCCCCCATATCCTTGAAGAATGTCCCAGTCCCACCCCCCCTACACTGGCACACAGTCCCCTTCCTGTCTCCCTCCCTCATTTCCCCAGATTCGTGAGCAAATTCATATTATGTAAAAAGTTGTTTTACACAGAGGTCTATGGAATGGTTCACTTAAATAAAGTGAGAACTGTCTGTATACAAGTCTGAGCCCTTGGGGTTGAATGGGAAAAAAAAATCTCTGTATCAAACTTCTCTGATGAGGATTCAAGCTATACAAAACATTTAACACACACACACACACACACACACACATATATATATATATATAATCTATCTGTCTATCTATTTTTCTATTTTTATTTCTGCCATTCCCCAATCAATAAGTGATTGAAGGATATGAAAAATAATTCTCAAAAGAATTGAGAAAAGTATTCATATCCACACAAAAGGATTCTTCAGTTCCCTAATAATAAGAGAAATACATATGGAAACAACCCTGAAGCTTTACTACATACTCTGCAAGTTGGCAAAGATGACAAAAAATGGCAATTCTCCATATTGGAGGGGGTGTGGAAGGAGAAGCACACTAATGCATTATTGGTGGAGCTTGAAGTGGTACAAACATTTTGGAAAGCAGTTTGGAATCAGGTAAATAAAGTGACTAAAATGTCTATACCTTTTGAACCAGAGATTCCATACTATACCCCAAGGATCTTATCAATGAAAAAGAAAGTCCCTACATACACCAAATATTTATAGCTGCACTTTATGTGATAGCAAAAATTTGGAAACAAATGATGCCCTTCAATTGGGTAATGTCTAAACAAATTGTGATATAGGTGATAAATACAGAGAAATGTGGGAAGATTTACAGAAACTAATGCAGAGTAAAGTAAACAGTCAAGAAAACTGTATAGACAATAATTACAACACTGTAAATGGAAAGATCAATCACATAACAAAAAACTAAAGTAAATGGAACAAAATTATAAAGATCAAGCATGACTCAAAAGAAGAAATATGAAAAAATAGCCCCAGCCCACCCCTCATGGAGGAAGGAGGTCCACAGTTGTTTCACATTGCACATGATTTAAGACTTTTTCTATGTATCAACTAATTGTCCTGATCCCCCCACCCCCTTTAAAAACAAAGATTGTGCTGTCTGAGTCATATCCAACTCTTTATGACCCTTTTTGGAGGTTTTCTTGGCAAAGATACCAGAGTAGTTTGCCATTTGCTTTTCCAGCTCATTTTACAGATAAGCAAACTGAGGCAAACAAGATTAACTGACTTGCTCAGGGTCACCCAGCTGTTGTCTAAGGTGGGATTTGAACTCAGTTCTTCTTGTCTTTAGATCTAGTGCTCTATCCATCACACTACCTGCTTGCCCCAGGTGTCCTTGAACTTTAGTATAGGACAACTCTCCAGAAAGAAGAGAGAGAAGGATACAGGGGATAAATGTGATGATGTTAAAAACAAAAGACATCAATAAAACATTAAAGAAAAAAAAAGAGCCAGTCTGAGTCCCTGTGCATATCTTGGTGGTGAACATTGCCTTATAACTTTGCTAAAAAAGAACTTGATTGATCCCAAGTGCTTTGTTTCCTGGTTTTAGCCCCAGTCTGGGATGACTTCAGAATCCTATCCTGTTCTTTGCTCTCCTCAGGAGATTTTACAACTTACCAGGGCCTTTGACTAGACTGCAGCAGGTTGACCAGGAGTCTAACTTAATGTGGCTATATTCATTCACATTCTAAGAAAGGAAATTTGGTAGAGAGGACCCAAGTACTGGAATTCAAGTCAGGGGAGTTGGGTTGGAAGACCACTTCAGTCCTTTGCTAGTTGTGTGATTAAGGACAAGTCACTTAGCTTTCCAGGGCCTACATACACCAAATATTTATAGCTGCACTTTTTGTGATAGTAAAGATTTGGAAACAGTTTCCTCATCTGTAAAATGGGAATAGTCACACTTGTACTACTTACTTCAATGGGTCTGCTGAACAGGTGCAGGGTACAATAATGATGATGATGATGATGATAACATTTCTCAACTAAGCAGGAAGAGTCACTTATACTGTAGACTTTAAAAGGGGAAATAACTTCTACTATGGAACTCTAGTTTTCTCTTTTGGACACTGGACTTGGGACTCTAATGGCTAGGATTTTCCAGCTTTGGGTTGGGGAGGAAACACTCGGAGACATGTCAGAGTCTCAAGCTACACATTGAAGAGATGAAGAGAGAGTGACAGTGGAAGTCCTTTTTCCTTTTTTTTTTCTTTTTTGGAGGGGGGAAGGTAGGGCAATTGGGGTTAAGTGACTTGCCCAAGGTCACATGGCTAGTTTTTGTGTTAAGTGTCTGAGACTGGGTTTGAACTCAGGTCCTCCTGACTCCAGGGCCAGTGCTCTATTCACTGTGCCACCTAGCTGCCCCCCTTTTTCCTTTTAAAGACTACAGAGTGGGAGGCTTTTCCTGCTCATTCTGTCCTCTTCAAGACATGAGCATGGAGGACTTTGTGAAATGCTACCCTGAAATTGAGGTACACCATACCAACAGCACTCCTTTGGTCTACTAGTATGGGGAGACTGTCCAAAAGTGAAGTGAGTTTATTCTGGCATGGCATGTTCTTGATGAACCTATGTTGCTATTCTTGGTTACTGCTTCCCTTTCTATATGTCCTCAAACCATCCCTTTAATAACATACTTTGAAGATTTACTAGGAATAGAAGTCAAATTCACTGGGCTGTATTTTGCAGACTCTAGCCTCTTTGTTTTATTTTATTTTTTAAATTGAGGGAACATCTGAGAGACCAGGTTCTACCACTAACTAATCATGTGAGCTTGGGGCAAATGACTTAATCTATTTAAGCCTCATCTATAAAATTGGTATGTATTCTGAGAGTGAGAAAATGTTGGACTGATGGTCCCTAAAGCCCTTTAAAACTCAAATATTTGATCACTCATACACCACGACCACTCTAGTGAGGAAGAGCTTTAATGAGTTTACCCCTCCTAGAGGTATTTGTTTTTTAAAACAGAAACATTTAAGCACAGGAAAGTTGAATTTCTAATGATAGAATTAGAGATTTTTGGATGGCAGGTGAGCCTTCCAGATGCCCTTCAAATCCTTCCACAGTATTTATTCACTCTATCTATGCAGCTGCTCTCTCACTTTTGACTAGGTATGAGTACTGGCTCTGCCACTTTCTATAAACACATGTCCTTGGGAAATCATTTTCCCCATTGCATCTTTGGTTTCTTCATCTGCAGGGTCTGCAGGACAGGGGATACCCAGCATGATTTGGAGGGTTGGTGTTAGGGAAGGGCTTCAATGAGACAACACTATGTAAATGGGAGCTATTATAATGCCTGCCATTAACCTTGTGTACTGCAGAGGTGTAAATCCTCTCTGTAAAATGAGAGGGTTGGGCAAGATAATCTCCCAGGTCCCTTCTAACTCTGACATTCTATGAGTCTGTGATTATGCGTGATATAAAAGATCTATTTTCTGCAGTAGCTGTCAATAGTTTTGAAGCCGTTGAGTTGTTGTTCAGCCATTTCAGTGGTGTTTGAGTCTTTTTGGATGGCGTTTGGGGTTTTCTTGGCAAAGATACTCGAGTGGTTTGCCATTTCCTTCTCCAACGCAACTTTACAAATGAGGAATCTGAGGCAGAGTTAAGTGACTTGCCTAGGGTCATATAACTAGTGTCTGAGGTCAGATTTGAACTCAGGAAGATGAGTTTTCCTGATTCTAGGTCCAGCACTTTATCCACTAAACTACCTAGTTGCACATTTTCTGGAGTAGCTGTCAATAGTTTTGGAGCCTGTTGAGTGGCCTGTCCCAAAAAAAGAGTTGTTAATGCTACCATGTCAGTTTGTCTCAAGTCTCAGAGGAGTGCCTCAGGTATACAACATCCTGGGCTGTGTCGAATTTTTATCAGTGACTTCAATAAAGTCATAGATGTCATGCTTATCAGATTTGTAGATATCAGAAAACAGGGAGGGATAACTAACACATCAAATAACACATGTTGGATATAAAGTTATAATACAGGATTGGGGAACTTGCAGCCTTGAGGCCACATGTGGCCCTCTAGGTCCTCAAGTGTGGTCCTTTGACTGAATCCAAAATTCAGAGAACATATCCCTAAACTTCATAGAATAAATCGCCTTAATAAAACAAATCCCCAAACTCAACAGAACAAATCCCCTTAATAAAAAAATTTTGTTCTATGAGGTTTGGATTTAGTCAAAGGGTTGCACTTGAGGATCTAGAAGGCCACATGTGGCCTCAAGGCCACAGGTTCCCCACCCCTGGACTTTACCAAGGATTAGGATCATAGGACCATAAAATTAGAATTGGAATCAACCTTAAATGTAATATAGTCCAACCTTCTCATTTGACAGAGAAGAGAGCTCAGACCAAGAATAGTTAGATTGGTAACTTACTGGGTCTTCTGACTCTTCAGTATAAGCTCTCTGATCTGAGACCCTCCCCTGCATTTTGGATCACCTTGATCCCGCTTTCCAATGGGTAGGGATGGACTCTGTTGACTTTGGCCAATAGCTGGTACTTGACTCCTTACTCTCTCCCTTGGCTATCCCAGAAGTGCAGGTGAGACCCTATCAGGGACATGTGAGGTTTCCTTCTAGCCAGACTATGAGTCCTCACTGCTAACACTGACAGTGAATGTTCGTGGCATCCACAGGTGGGGCTCAGAACCAGGCTGAGGAGCTATAGGCAACCTTGCTCTTTTCAGGGTGAAGGGGGGCCATCCTATCAGGCATTCCCTGCACATATCAAGAGATTTATGTTCCCTCCTGTTTTACCTTTATCACATAGTGTGTGCAGTTCCCAAATCACTTGCCAGGGGATTCATGTCTCAATATTATAATCTCTAAAGCTATGATATTAGAAATTCAATTTTGAAAGAAGGAACTGTTTAGGGTGTCAGCATGTTATGATAATTATCTGTGTAGTTCCCCCCTCCCCTTCACTGCTGCTTCTTCTTGAGCTGCAATAGGAAGTTATTTTTCTCTTGAATGCCAAGAATGGGGAGAATGGGGATTATTTCTATGTTGTTCCCCTTCCCCCCATATACACTCACATTCCTCCCTCCACCTGCACCCTCATCTCCCATTCTCAGCTTTGACAACACATGGGGAGCGTTCTCTGCTCCCCGGAGCACATGGTTGAATAAGCCTGATTGCCTTCCTGTATTTCTTTATAAAACTTTAAATATTCATTGCACTGCTGTCAAATTAAATGGGATTCTTTGACTATCATTCTTTTCAAGGATCTGAGTTCTTTTTCTACAGTACCTGTCCTACCCGCCATTTGAAGGCTCTTCCATTTATCTCACATTATTCCTTGTGAGCTCTCCATTCCCATGAGGTCAGCAGAATGTTAATGAAGGGAGAAGAGGTGGGGTTTATTGCCAGGAATGAGAAGAAGGCAGAGGAGGGACTGGGGCTTAGGGTGGGATAGAAGTTGAGAAGCCAGTTAGTCCCAGACAAGAACGTTAGGAACTGCCTTGTGGTAATACAAAATTCAAAGATGCTCAGCAGAGAGGACTAGTTGTGGATCTAAGGGGAGAAATACAAAAAAGTAGAACAAGATGCAGAATATACGTCATAGGGTCATCACTTTGGAGCTGGTACAGTACTCACAAGTCATCTAGACTATCTCTGTCCTTTTAAAACTAAGGAAACTTGGGCCCAAAGAGGCTGTGATCTGCTCAGTATCCATCTCAGCCTCTTTTCTGTTACCTCCCTTCCCCCAACATATATTCTCTTTAGTATTAAGAGATTGATAGTATTAAGAGTTGATGGTCAGAACTTAAATATTACCATCTTCCAAAAGCAGGGGGATGGACTAAATGACCTTTTGAAGTCCTATCCAAACCCACAAATCAATAAGCATTAATTAAGTGCTTGATGCATAACCAGAAGTCCTGTTAAGAAAAGAACAGGCTTAATGACATGGACCCAAGGGTTGTCTCTAAAGGAAATGAATTTCAAATGTGAATATGCAAATTTAGCATAATATTATATATAGCATTATATTAAATTTCTTTGCAATATGTTATGCTTTAATATTCTTTCTGCATACATACTCACTCTAAACAGAAGAATCCATTAGAAAATGGAACTACGTGCCCACAAAGGGGTCACTAACTCAGTGCCAGAATCATTTGTAAGCAGCCTAAAGCTGAATAATGCACAAGGAGGATAGAACAGTGTGGCAGGGAGCTCAGAGGGAGAGAATGTTCCAGGACAGAACTGGGAGGGATAAGACTGGAGCATACAGACCAATAGAGAAGAGAATTCTGCACAACCCATCAGTTCAGGACAATCCAATTAAAAGTGACCTGTGGCAGAGCAATATGTGACATGATAATACACTCCAGGACAGCAAACACACTGAACAACAATCATATATTGTACAATTATGAACTGTAGGCTTCAGGAGAGCAAACTACTGAGGGGGGGGCACCACTGGACAGAAAGCTGTAGAATGCCCTCTGAGGATGGCGTCTACATTGGTTCTGGGGCGAGTGAAAAGAGTATCAAACTACCCTCTGGTTCTGATGGGCATTCACAGGTTGAGTGACCTTTGCAAAGTCCCTTTCCTTTTCTGGGCCTCATTTTCCTCCTCCCTAAAGTTCAAGTTCAACAAGTATTTATTAAAGTGCTTATTACATGTAAGATGCTATGCCAGGCACTGAGAAGACAAAGATAAAAATGACAGTCTCTAGCCCTAAGGCATTTACATTCTTCTGGGAAGGCTGCAATAGGAAAAGGGGTGTGGGAAGGATGAAGGTCTAGCCATGAAAATGTCTCATCCCAGGAATCAGTTCATGCTGCTGCTGATGCAGCAGGGGCAGGTGGCTGTTGCTCTCTGGGGGCCTGATGCCCTCCTCAAGTCTGTTGCTCTGATTTTTTTTTTCATGTACTATTTCCCCAGGTGTCATGGACAGCTTTCCATCTGTACAGCACATGTCATACTACAGAACAGAGCAAAAACCATGCTGTTTATTAGTCATGGTCCCTGGGGGAAGGCTGCCTGCTGGCACATAAGCCTCCTTGCATCCCTCCTCCTCTTCAGGTCTTCTCTCAAATTCATCTTTCCTTCATCCCTTTACTAACGGGTAACTGGAATTGGACTTTTTTGCCCCAAGGACTGATTATTCCCTCCCCCTTCACTGATGTCAGTGCTACATCTTGTACCACTCTTACCTGCCAAATTGGCTTGCTACTCACTAGCTGCAGAAACTTGTGCAATTCACCCCCTATTTGAAGCCTCAGTTTTCTTCCCTGTGAAATGGGGATAAAAATACTTGTACTAGTCAGCTTACAAACTTTTTTTCCCCTCACAAACATTTTAAGAAATTCACAGCTTTCTACCAACTCTGCTATATTCCAGTGAGTTACCAAAATGATGAAAATAAAAAGAAAAGGGAAAAGGAGACCATACATGTTTTCTAGGCCCTTTTGAAAATGTGGTGTTGTCCCTTTGGCTGCATATGTGTGAATATACAAGAACGGTGATATTATAGATATTAAGGGTATGGGCACGGTGCAGCAAGGAATGCCCCACAAATGCTACCATGGCAAGACTGGATGGGTCTATAATGTTACTCAAAATGCTGTGGGCATTGTTGTAAACAAACAGGTTAAGGGCAAGATTCTATCCAAGAGAATTAATGTGCGTATTGAGCATATTAAGGATTCTAAGAGCAGAGATAGCTTCCCGAAATGCATGAAGGGAAATGATCTGAAGAAGAAGGAAGCCAAAGACAAAGGCACTTGGGTACAACTGAAATGCCAACCTGCTCCACCCAGAGAAGCTCACTTTGTGAGAATCAATGACAAAGAACTTGAGCTGTTGGAACCAATCCCCTACAAATTCATGGAGTAAATGACTGTAAAAAAAAAAACAAAAAAACAAAAAATGGATTATGGAAAAAAGAGAAAGTCACAGAATATTAAGGCATGAAGGGACCTCAGAGACAATTTATTCTAATCCTTTATACTTTACAGGTACAGAACCTTAGGGTCAGAGATGTACAGTAGGTCAAAAAACTAGTTAATGGCAAGACCAAGACTCATAGGATTTAAGGCTTGAAGGGACCTTAGATATGAGACCTCCAGCTCTCCAGCTCTGATCAGATCACTGAGTTTATCCTCCTCATTTTACAAATGAAGTAACTGAGGCCCAGAAAAGATTGTGGACTTTGTTGAAAGTCATATGAATACTAAGCATCAGAGGCAGGATTAGAACTCAGGCTCTCTGATTTCTTTTCCTCCAAGATCACATTAGGCAGTAAATAGCAGAGCAGGCATTCAAACTCAGGTCCCTGACTCATAATCGAATGCTATTTCTACATATTGTCCCTATTTTTTGAATTCTACAAATTGCTATATAAATGAGAGCTGTTATTTTCCTGGAAAGGTTTGCAGATGAATCTCACAGGTGAGGCTTTCACCCAGGCCAAGATGAAAACACCATTCCTTGCCAACCCCTAGAACATCCAAGTTCTCTGCAGGAGTCACTCAATCAGTGTCTGGCCAAATCATTTGTGTACCCAGGTTGAGTTTTGAAAATTGCTGTTGTAAAAGTCCAACAGAATCTCTAAGCCTCCCCTGTAACATATAGGATTTGACATCACAAAATCAATAACTCCAGGCCACACAGAACAGAATTTTCTGGCTTTAAAAATAAAAGCATTTAGAAAAAAAAAGAATACTGAGAGGTGTTGGGTCCCCTTCCCCCATCTCCAGCCCTTGTTGATATTACGTTCTTGTAGGCTATTTACCTCATCTACCCCCAGTCCTGGCTGTGCTCCAAGTCCCTACTCCTTTAAGATAGGCTACAAATATTCCTATGATGAGTAACTCTTGAGTTCTCTCAAACATTTTTTTAGCCCCAGAGATGACTGTGTTTCTCATATCTTGTAGAGGAAGCAGTATGGCATAGTGAGAAAAAGACTGGAATTTGAGTTGAGGGGTGGGGAGGAACCAACATTTGAAGCACAGCTCGGATACTTACAGAAGAGTTTAATGAAGGGAGTTCTGTAATCAATTTGATGAGTTTATAGGGTTGGTGAGCCTTTTGCTTTGTCTTCCAAAGGAGAGACACATCATGGGTACTTTCTGAAGGATTGCTTTCACCGATTAGGCATTGGTTGCTCAAATTCTTTAGAAGGATGGGCTCTAGTCTCTTGTTACTTTTTTTTTCTTTTTTACCTTTCTTCTGGAGAGAAGTCCAAAAGTCCAGTAGACTAAAAGGGTCTATTCTCCCAAGAACTGTTAATGTTTTCCTTTTGGCAGAAGCATATGGTGGAAGCCAATTGATGTGTTCAGCCAAATGTCCTAAGAAGGGAGTTCTTGAAAAATGTTCTTTCTGAACCTAAGCTTCCTATGCAGAGTGAAAATATCCTGAAGAGTGTTGTTCGCCTTTGGAGTTGTTCTATAGGTAATACCAAATCTGAAAGTTTGGAGATCTAGCCTTCTACTGAAAGAAAGTTTTGGAGTTTTCTTTTGGGGTTGTTGTTATTGTTGTGATTTTTTTTTATCTTTCTGGATATCACTCATCTCAGGGTTTTTCTCATAAGAAATCCCAAACTCAAGAGTTTGGGGATTCTGACCTCTCTAGAGAAATGGAATTCCCCGAGCAGAATAACTTTTGGTTTGAGTAAAGGATCACACTTTTGCCCTACAAGGATGAGAAGTGCAGCAGTAAGGGACTAAAGTCAAGATATAGAAGAGCAAGGGTTCTGTACTTTCCACTCCCTTACTCAATGAGTGGGTTCATTGAGAAAAGGGCTTGCCTATCTAGCTACCCCACATGCATTTTCTGTGGGAGTCCAAGAGTTCAGAGAAATAGCTATATATGCTAAATGTCTGAGTGAGTATCTATGAGATCAAAGACAGCTGTTGGGCTCTTATACATCTAGCAATCTCAGATCTGGTTTTCTTTCAAGGTCCATCCAAACCACAGGATGGCATTGAATCCAGAGGACTTTAGGACCTTGGGGGACATTGGAATGTCAGAGAGGGAAAAGAATTGTATTGATTGTTTATGAGTTCTTGTGACTCCTTTTATGTTTTTTCTTTATTTGTTTATGGTTTCCCATTATTCTTCAAATTTGCTCTATTTTCAGAGGATAAAATAAAGCCTATCTTATACCTTGTAAAAGCATTTGTTACATTGAATGTTTATAATGGATCTAGGGTAGGGAGTATATTTTTGCCCATATTGATGAGATCTAGACACAATTTTATTTATATTTGGAGATTGTTTGAGTGGGGGCATAGTGAACCAAAGAGAAAGTTATTTTGAGAGGAAAATCTCATGAATGGACCTGGTCCATATAAACCTAGAACTTGGGGGGCTCCAATCTATTGGGTGACCTTGGGCAAATCAGTTTCCCTTTCTAAGCCTTGATTTCTTTCTCTGTAAAACAAGGGAGTTGTATTAGATGATCTCTAAGCCCCATCCTAGTTCTAAATCCTATAGCCTTGCTCAAGATAATACAGTAAATGACAGATCCAGAGCCATAAATCAGGTCTCACAATTCTCATGTCTGGATTCTAACTATTATTATTGGTATCATAGAAATAGTGCAGACCCAGGAGTCCTTCCCAATCAAGTGTTCCCTTTTATCCCCCTCCTCCCTTGCACACCCCAGGATGATTACTGGGAAAACTTTTTCTATACTTGACTCTGATCCTGAGGCCTATAGTTTGGGGATTTTCAGGGATTAGAGAAGGTCTTGCTTCAATTCTCTGTATGGTTGAGTGTGAGTCCTTGGAGTAAGAACAGGGGTTATAGAGGAAGTCTCTTTTTCACTCCATGCTCTATGTGGCTTTGGTCCTGGGCTTGACCAGATCTAAGGCCACCAGAAAGAAAGGTCTGAAGATGACAAAGACAAGCCTATTGCTATATATTTGTGTAGCAGCAAGCACCCCAGCATATCCTGGGTAGCTGCCAACACAGGTTCTTAGATCTGCTTTTCTAAAGGAAAACAACTCAAAATGGGTTAACAATCTTACTTTAATCAAATATATGTCATTTACTTAGTTCAGGGGAAAAAGGTCAGCACTCCAAACTTCAGAGAATACAAACAAGTTACAAGCAGACAACAAATACAGAGAGACATCAGCAGACAGGCTTCTAGCTGTCTGACCATTACATCCATACCTAGTCAGTTACCAGAGAGGGAAGCACCAACATCTGGGTTTTCAAAGCCGAGGGGCTCAACGGCTGCCCAGGGTCTCGTCTGGTCAAATCACATAACTCTTCTCAAAGTGAGCCCCAAAACAAACTCTCACATCAGGGTGTATATAGCCTTCTCCTGGCTCAGAAAATGTCACAGCCCTCTTGACCCACTACCCAATCACAAAACACCAAGGCATAGACATTCCTGAAAAACACTCCTCCCACCACAGGCTCCATGTGACCACATTCAGCCTATTAGGGGGCAGAGTATATTTTCAAATCAAAGAAGGTTCTCAGAGTCACTTAAGTCTATCAAAGGGCCTAGCAGCAGGGAAGATCTTAAATTCCCATTCCCATAACAACTTGCTATTCTAAGCTCAAGTTACTTTGATAGGGCATTCTTTCCTCTCCTGTTACATACTATAGAAGAGGGAAATAGTTGTATCTCCAAAGTTTTTGAGCCTAAACTATATACACAGGAGATTCTCAGATCATCGACTCATCAACCCAGATCCCCACGTCCCTAGGAAATAATCAAGGCCCATTACTCTCTTTTGGCCTTCCCTTCTACCTAATGTGTATTTGTGAAGAAATCCTGAGAATAATAAACATCACCTCTTGATCAAAGATTCAGGAAGCCTTGAATGGAATCTTTAAATGTAAATTATTTTAGAAAATAAACTCTTTGAGAAAAAGATCTGTATTTGCTTTCTCTAGGTATCCTCAGGACTTAGCATAGTGTCTGACATAAAGTTTGCACTTAACAAATTCATATTTATTTGTTGATTGATTTTTATAGGTAAATTCTTTAATTTTTGTCTCTTTCCTTTTTCTCTTTATCTCTAAATGTATCCATCCCTTTTCCCCTGCTAAACTACTCTTTCTAGCAAATAATAATTTTAAAAAATGGAAAAGAATAAAAAAGATAATTTGTAAGACTAATCAACTTATCAACTGAATCTAGCAAACCTATTCCAAACCTATAATCAGTCCTCTACTTCTGTAAAGAATTGAAGGCGGTTCTTTTTTTTTTCAATCTCTGAAGTCAATCTCAGTTATGATAATTATGTAGTGATCAATTTCCTTTGTTGATGTAGTTTTCATTTACATTGTTGGAATCACTACACATATTGTTCTGCTGGTACTTAACAGACGTTAAGTGACTTAACCAAGGTCACACAACTAGTAAGTGTCTGAGGATGGATTTGAACTCTGGTCTTCCTGACTCCAGGCCCAGTACTCTTTCCTCTGTGCCACCTAGCTACCATTTTAGTCAACCTTAAATCTGAGCAAAAATTCACTGTATCATCTTCAAGAAATGATCAACTATTCTCTGCTGGAAGACCTGCTACCTCCAAACATAGTAAATATTTAAGGATTGCTCTAATTGTTTAAAAATTTTATTTATTTTAAGCCATAATCTGTACATCTTGCACCTCTTATTCCTGGCTCTACCTTCTGTGGCCTAGTCAAACAAGGATCATCAATCTTCTATGGGACAGTCCTTCAGATATGCTTCACTGTTACACTCTAAGTTTTCTCTTCTTGGGCTAAACATCTCCACTTCCTTTAACCAGTCCTCACAGGTCACCCCTTTCTGGTCACTCTCCAGCTTATCTTCATCTTTCCCTATATATCAGATTTAGATGTGGCCCTGCCTAACCAGGGGCAGAGCAGAAAATTATTTTCTCTCTCATTCTGGACACTATGCCTATCCTAATGAAGCCAAGGATAAAATTAGCTTTTGGGGGGCAGCTATGTGGTGCCACAGTGCATAGAGTATGGAGTCTGAAGTCAGAAAGACTTATCTTCCTGAGTTTAAATTCAGCCTCAGACACTTACTACTTGTGTGACCCTAGGCAAATCACTTAACCCTGCTTGCCTCAGTTTCCTCATCTGTAAAATGTGCTGGAGAAGGAAATAGCAAATCACTCCAGTATCTTTGCCAAGAAAACACAAATGGGGTCACAAAGAGACATGACTAAAAACGACTGAACAACATCATACAGTTGACAAGTATTGAATGTAAAGTACAATAAAACCCCTAGATCTCTCTCCCCACCTCCAGGGAGGTGTTGCCTAGACATGACTCTTCCATCTGTATTTATGGAGTTAATTTCTACAACCTAAATGCAGAAATTTATATTTCCCTCTATTCAGTCTGCCAATTAGTATTTATTAAGGGTCTACTATGTGCCAGACACTGTCTGGGGATATGGACTGGGGATATGAAAAAAGACAAAAGATAGTCCCTGCTTTCAAGGAACTCAGACTAATGGGAAGAAACTGTTAAAAAAAAAACTACATATGAACAAGATTATCTAAGATAAATGGGGTAGTTTCAGAGTGAAGGCACTAGGATTAAGGAGGACTAGGAAAGGGAGGATTTCAGTTGAGATTTGAAGGAAATCTAGGAAGTTAGGAAGTAGAGTTGAGGAAGGAAAGAATGAAGGAAGGAAGGAAGAAAAGAAAGAAGGGAGGAAGGAAGGAAGAAAGGAAGAAAGGAAGAAGGAAGGGAGGGAGGAAGGAAGGAAAAAAAAGGAAGGAAGGAAAAAAGCATTTATTAAGCACTTACTGTGTACACTTTGTTAAGTGCTTTACAAATATTATACCATTTGATTTTCACAACAAGCCTGTGAGTTAGGTGCTGTGGGGAGAGCTGCATAGTTATAATGATATTGGGTTCGATTGACTGTATTATCTGGAAACCTAGTAGCTCTGCTGTCTAGGGGATAGGGAAGAGGACTAGGCACATGTGTTTTCTATGTGCATGCTTCCTGTTGTATGAATTCTACATGTGTCTGCTCCTCCCACTGATGCTGTGTGTAATTGTGGAAGATTGGGGGCCAGGCTAAAATGAAGATGTTTTATTGCTATTGTTCTTACTCTGCCATTTTAATGAATGTCTTTGCCTTCATCTAATTATGTTCTCTGGCTGACCATTGCCAAAGTAAATATATCAGTGAGGGTTCATGGGCTTTAGTTTTAAGAGTACAGACTCACAGAGCATTGTGAACCTGGAAGTGATCACTCTCTCAGGAGACCCAATGTGCAATACATGTGTGTGTGTGTATGAAAATAATACTTCAGAGGTGCTAATGTCTGAGACATGTCAAGACATTATTGCTGTCCTTCCTTCTGGATAATATTTCCAGTGAATCATTGGTACTCTATCCCTCTCTTTGTCTTATGTTGTATCTGCTATTCTCTGTGGTACTATATACATTCATACATACATACATACACACAAACATACACACTATCTACCTGTCTACCTGTCTATTCATCTATCATCTATCTATCTATCTATCTATCTATCTATCTATCTATCTATCTATC
>NW_027187367.1:17505768-17551315 GCF_028583685.1 Petaurus breviceps papuanus
ATCTATCTATCTATCTATCTATCTATCTATCTATCTATCTATCTATCTATCTGTCTGTCTGTCTGTCTGTCTGTCTGTCTGTCTGTCTGTCTATCTATGTGTGTATGTATGTATGTGTGTGTGTCTGTCTGTATGTATGTATCTATCTATCTCTATGCAGATCCTATATGTCTATGGAGGTTCCTGCATCCCCCTCTACTTTTAGCCTGAAATAATCCTGATTACATTTGTAAGACTCCAGGAAAATATTATTTTCTTAGCCCTTGTTAGATGTGCTCCATCCCTTGCCAAGAGCCCATCATTCCATTATTTTAAGCCATGGTCTAAAAATCCAAATCACATTCTTCTTAATACCCTCTTCTCAAATTTGTCTTTTTCTTATGAGTCACCTATCTATTGGCAGTAGTGATTAACCCCCATCTCCAGCCCCATGCCCCCAAGGTCCATTGTTTTTGTTTTGTTTTTCCCTTAGGATTTCCTAATGTTTAGCAATGCATCCAAGATTTCTTTTACTGTACAATTTGTCCCCACATGAATCATCAGAAGTAGACAGTGGTTGTCAGGTCTAACAATTCTCAGGAGGCTCCCTATGGTGCCCCAGATACTTGCTCTAAGAAGGGAGACTTTTCTGAGGCTAATTAATTCCAAGCTGACAATCATCTCGGTCTTCCTCAGCAGATAGTCTACAACCACCATATTCTTTTTGCATCCATTTTTCTATGTCAGGTTACCTAACAGCACCTATGGACTCACATCAGCATTTTTCAGAGCACTAGAATCTGTTTACTCCAGTAGATAATCCAACCCCCCTCTCTACAAGAAGAGATATATCTATTATATAGCTTCACTAGCAATGTGACAGTAGCAAGGAGCAGTCAGAGTTTCGTATAACCCAAGTCATAATCCACATATGCCTGGGAAGCAATTGGAGAGCATAGTCAGAGTGATGAACTGAGTGTGATGAGTCAGGAAAAGTAGCTGAGGGAGGAATTGGTGCTGTGTTTAGAAGTGGCTAGTTCTAACTCATTGGATAGTGCTCTGAGACTGGAGTCAGGAAGACCTGAGTTCAAATCCAGAATAAGATACTTACTAGCTGTGTAACCTTACAAAGGTTACTTAACTTCTGTTTATCTCAGTTTCCTCAACTGTAAAATGAAGATAATCACAGCACCTACCTCTCAGGGTTCTTGTGAGGAACAGATGAAATAATATTTACAAAAGGGCTTAGCACAGTGCCTACTGGCACATAGTAGGTGTTTAATAATGCTTGTTCCTTTCCCTCCTTTGTTTCCCTCTGTCTCTCTTTCTTCTCTGGGCAAGTAAGCTTTGCTTATAGATTGATTTTGGATTACCTAGGGCAGCCATGGTTGTGTAGCCCATATGGCAATAGCTCTAATATATCCAATGTGATTTGGATTTTTAGACCATGGCTTAAAATAATGGAATGATGGGCTCTTGGCAAGGGATGGAGCACACCTAACAAGGCCTAAGAAAATAATATTTGCCTGGAGTCTTACAAATGTAGTCAGGATTATTTCAGGCTAAAAGGGGAAGGGGGATGCAGGAACCTCCTTTTTGCTTTTTTTGATTATAAGTAAAGAACTACATACAATTAAACCATGTCTGTTTGGCATGACATCTAATATACATATACATATATGCACACACATAATACACATACACATATACACATAAATGTATGTATATGTGTGGGTATATATATGTATATGTGTATATATGTGTGTGTATGTATGTGTGTGTCTATCTATCTATCTAGCCCATGTAGTTGGGGTTCATGGAAATGGTATTTGAAGCGAAGAGGGTGGAGCTTTACCAGTAAATAGAGGGTGAGGGAACACACCCATATCCTTAAACTAGGAAAATATTCATTGTCATCTCAAAGAGGCATAGCATTAAGGGATAAAGGTAATCAGCTTTTTAAGGACCACAAGGAGATCAGCATTTCCCTTGGCTGTTCCTTCTGGTGTTGGTGTAGAGTATAACTGACAGGGTGAGAATGGGATTGTCAGTAGTTGATTCTCAGGCAAGAGGCCATCACCAACCCTTGATAGTTAATGAATCAAGGTAGGTGGGATACCAAAGACTTCTCAGTTGTGGGTGAAATACCTTTTTAAGGAAACTTGTTATTAAGCAACATTTTTTTTAAAGAATTTTAAGAAAAGGGCGGCTAGGTGGCACAGTGAATAGAGCACTGGCCCTGGAGTCAGGAGGACCAGAGTTCAAATTTGACCTCAGACGCTTAACACTTACTAGCTGTGTGACCTCGGGCAAATCACTTAATCCCAATTCCCTTGCCTTCCCTTCTCCAAAAATGCAAAAAAAAAATTAATAATTTAAGAAGGCTGTGACCACAGAAAGTAATCCTAGAAATACTGATTTCTTAGTATATACTTTATAACAGGAATTCCCACAAAATCCCTTTAAACAATCAGTTCTATTGAGTCCATAAAATTGGGATTTAATTCACCAAGATGGGTTTTGCACAAAACTTTTCAGGGATGTGACTTTTGCACAAGGCTAGACACACCTACATTTCCTTCCCTTGGCCAACATTGACCAATACTCTGTGGAAGGTATTTTTGTTGATACTTTATTATATTAATGTAGTTATTATTATTGCTGTTGAAATGAAATTAAATTTGCTAAGAGCAAATAATCCATTGTAATGAGTGCTTCCCTCCAGTGAGACATTGAGCTGTCTATAGGCCCAGCTCACAAGAAAAAGATTATTTGGCTCTCTTTCTCTCTCTGGGAATTATTCTAATGACAGTCATTAATAGCCCATCTGATCAAAGACTTCAGGGCTCTCATTACCTCTATTTGACCTGTGCATGGGGGTGTGAGACTTTGTGAAGGGTAACAGAGAGGCCTTGATTAAATAGAGTAGAAACTAATAAGTCACATTATTCTATAGGGTAAGTACCATCCTGCCTGAAGATGAGGGATAGATGGGATAACCTTGGTAAGCCAAGAGACAAGGCAGAAACACACAATGGAAAGCATGATGCTTAAAGAGTAAGAGGACTTGGATTTGAATCCTGTGTGACCTTGGGTCAATCACTTATGCTCTCTGGGCTTCAAGTTCCTCAACTGTAAAATAAGGGGGTCAAACGACATCGTTTCTGAAGTTCTTTCTGGTTCTAAATCCCTGATTCTATAACCTGGGCCCACCAAGGAGAAAAACCCTTAAATCAAAAATTCTTAACCTGGCTTCTTTGAAACTGTTTTTTGTTTGTTTGATTGATTGTTTTTTTTTTTTTTGGGGGGGGGGGCGGAAGGCAGGGCAGTTGGGGTTAAATGACTTGCCAAGTTCATACACTTAGTAAATGTCAAGGTTGGATTTGAACTCAGGTCCTCTTGACTCCAGGGCTGGTACTTTATTCACTGTGCCACTTAAGTGCCCCTTGAATATTTTTTTTTTTGCCTTTTGGAGTGCAATTGGGGTTAAGTAACTTGCCCAAGTTTACACGGCTAGTTTTTTTGTGTGGGTATTAAGTGTCTGAGGCCAGAACTAAACTTGGTCCTCCTGACTCTGGGACAGGTGCTTTACTCATTGTGCCACCTAGCCTCCCTGAACCTGTTTTTTTAAAAAATATTTTTATAACTGTATTTCAATGTAATTGGTTTCTTTTATAATCCATTGTATTTTACTCCTTTGAAACATAAATTTGAGAGAGGTCCATAGATTTTACCAGACTGTCAAGGAGATCCATAACACACAATAAAGTTAAGAATGCATGTCCTAGACAGACTCAGTGTTATATTTATATAAACATGAATTATTATTTTAATATAGTGTTAATTGGACAGCTAGGTAATTCAATGGTTAGAGTACTGGGTCTGGAATCAAGTAGACTCATCTTCATGAGTTCAAATCTGTCCTTAGACACATACTGGCTGTGTGACTCTGTGCAAGATTACTTAACTCTTTTTGCCTCAGTTTCCTCATCTAGAAAATAAGATGGAGAAGTAAATTGCAAACCATACTGGTGTGAGGAAAACCCCCAGAAGGGGGTCATGAAGAGTCAAACACGACTGAAAAATGGCAACAACAAATGGTATTAATCAAATATATAATTATAATAAAAATAATATCAATGATAATTAATATTCAATTAATAATATTAATGTATTACAGAACAGTCCAGTGATTCATGGGGCCCTCAATTCCAGTAAATAGATAATGCCAGGTCTCCCAGAATCACACATTCTCAGAGAAGGGACCTCATTAGTCAACTGTTTCCAGTCCTACCAATGCAGAAATCTCTTTAACATCGTCTCTGAGAAGTGACCATTCCACTGATGTTTGATTGATTTCCTTCCAGCTCCCTCACCCCTGTACAGGAGATTCATTTCCTGCCTTTGCTCCCAGAATTCCCTCAACCTGGAGTATTTACCTTACACCCATTTAGATTTTTCCTTTTCTACTTTATGGCCTGACTTCTCTTTAAAGCAAGCAGGTGCTTTGGACAGTTGGGTGGTTCAGTAGATCAAATGCTAACCTTGGAGTCAGGAAAAGCTGAGTTCAAATCCTGCCTCAGACACTTAGTAGCTGTCCCCTAGTCTCTCTCAGACCCATTTTCTTCATCTATAAAATTCAGGGAAAAATAGCACCTATCTCATAAGTTTGTCATAGGATAAAATGAGATGCCTTCTGAAAAACAAATTGTAACGTTTGTCTCTCCAGCCTTAAGGTGCTATGTGAAAGCTAGTCATTGTTATTAATAATAGTAAAGCCTTCCTTGACAACTCCAACCTATACTCATATTTCCCTTCTCTGAATTCAAAGAATCACAGCATATTAGAGTTAGAACAGGCCTTAGAAACCATCTTATCCAATCCCCTCATTTTATAGATGGAGAAGTTGAGTGCCAGAGAACTTAAGTCATTTCCCCAAGACCCTACCTTTCAAAACAAGTTACTGGCAGAGCCAAGACTACATTCCATGCTAGGAAGTTCTGAGTGCAAATCTATCCTCAGACACTCACTAACTGTGTGACAGTGGACAAAGCACTTAATCTCTGTCTGCCTTAATTTTCTCATCTGTAAAATTAGTATTATAATAATAGCACCTTCCTTTCAGGATTGTTGTGAGAATAAATGAGATAATATTGTAAAACACTCTTCAAACCTCAAATGCCAGTTTTGTTGTTGTTGTTATGAGCCAAGAATTCTTTCTTTGAATCCCAGGCGATTTACTGAACTCATAGTCAAATTCTCATAGACTAGTAGCCCTCTTGAAGTTCCCAGAGCAGAGAGGTTAAAACAAGTTATCACATAACCTCTTGTGAGTGATGCTATCTGGGTTCTAATCTTGGCTTTTCTCCTAGTCTGTGTGGTCTTGGGTAATACATTTAACTTTTATGGACCTCAGTTTCTTCATCTATAAGATGAAGGATTTGAAATTGATCTCTCAGACCTCTTCCAGTATTAAATTGTGTCATGCTATGAACTGATGGTTCCTAACTAGATTGGAGTCCCCTGAGGATGGGCTCCATGCTTGGTGCTTGACTTAAAATTCATATCACAGTGTTGGACCAACAGGTATTTAATATATACAACTTGATGAATGGTTTCCTTGCCACATATCTCTTTCCATTCTAGTCAATCTTTCACCCAGTGTCAAAGCTATCCTCCTAAAGGGGAGGTCTTACTATGTCACAAGCCCTCTGCCCCCCAATTCAGTAAACTTCAGGGGCTCCCTATCACCTCCAGAATCAAACATAAAATCCTTTGTTTAGCTTTTAATTCTCTTAATGACCTGTCCTCCTCCCTTTTCAGTATTGTTACCCTCCCCGCCCGCTTCCATACTACATATTTTGTGATCCAGCCTCCATGTTGGTCTTCTCCCAACATTGAGCATTTTCACTGGCTGATGCCCATGTCTAGGTTTCTCTCCCTCCTCATCTTGGTTGCCTACTGGCTTCCTATAAATCCCAGCTGAAATTCTGCCTTTTACAGGAAGGCTTTCCCAATTTCCCTACCCCAACACCACCCCACAATTCCAGTGCTGTCCCTCTGTTGATTATCTCAATTTTATCTTGTATACCTTTTGTCTCTTCAGAGTTGTTTTAATGTTGTTACCCTCAACAGACTTTGAGGTCCTCTGGAGCAGGGACTTTTGCCTTTTTTTTTGTATCCCCAGCACTTATAACAAAGTAGGTACTTTATAGATGCTGACTGACTAGCAGCGTATTTCATTATCCTTCTTTAATTCCATTGGAAAACCAAATCACTGACAAATGCACTATATTAAACTTGACAGGGATGTTTTCTTCCTTCATTAAAAGAACTACATGCTTTGAGTATTAGAAGGAACCTCAGTAGCCACCTAATAATAGCTATCATTTATATAGGGTTTACTATTTGCCAGGCTACAATTATTATCTCATTTCATGCTCACAACAGCCCTGGGAGGTAGGTGCTTATATTATTATCCCCATTTTACAGATGAAGAAACTGAGGCAAACAGAGATTAAGTGAGTCGTCTAGGATCACACAGCTAGTAAGTGTCTAAGATTGTATTTGAACTTCGGTCTTCCTTATTCCAAGCTCAGAACTTTATCCACTGTCCCACCTAGCTGCTCCTAAATGAAAGGAATGAGTACCATATCATACTTGACAAGTTGTTAGCTAACCTCCACTTGAAGACCACATAGATACTGAGACCAGAGAGTTGTCTCAGATTTTGATTGGTTGATTGGTTGTCCTTCATTCTCAAAGAGAATGAAATGACATCACCAGGTGAGTCAATTATAGTGTGTCTGACTGTGGCTGATCAGACCAATACAAGCTCAGAAGTCTCTACCACAGGTTGGCACATATAGTCAATGTGAACATTTGGGGTGGATTCTCTCAGTTGTCTCAGATATAGGGTAAAGGGCAGACATATGTCTTCCCTTATGGGGAAGACATGGCCCCTCACTTTTGGAGGGGTCCCACCCCAAGAGAGAATCTAAGACAAAATTAACAAAACTTAAAATGATGAAATTTGTTCCAGGGAAAGGATAGAAGATATTATAATTATTACAGGTCAGGTTGTTGAGATAAGCTACAGGGAAAGTTGTACCTCAATCTTATGGGGAGACACTATCTATAAGCTCAAGGAACTTCAAGTCAGATTCTATTCAATTCAGCATATATTTACTGGCACCTACTAGAAGATAAATAATAAAATAGTCCCTACCTTCAAGAAGCTTACATTCTACTGGTTTGGGAAGCATTGTCCCCACCTTTAGAGAGTTCTGGGTCTGATGGGGAAGCAAAGTCTCTCACCTCAATGGGCTTCCAATGTGATGGAAGAGATATAGTCCCTGGCCTCAGAGAACAAAGTAGTGTCATATTATGAAAGAAGTTGGAAAAATACAAATAAAGTCTCATTTTGGCAATCAGTAGTGACTGAACCCACAACAGGGACATCCCTAATGATTGTGCCCCAGGCATGGCAAGTCATGGCAGGGAGCTATGTGAGTTAGCCACGTGGTTTTACAACAAGGACAATAGAGAACTTGGGATCTTGTTTATATTAAGTATGGCAGGCAAAGAGAATTTGGTAGTGGCCTTTAGGGACTAATCTGTTTGTGTTTCTTCTAATGCTAAGTAATCACTTGTTTATAAAGTATAAGTTGGTCTCCTTATCAGAAGAGGAGACAAAGGAACTTGAGGATCACATCTATGCCATTTCATGACTCTATTCCATAAACTCCAGCAGTCAGCTTTTAGAACAATAGTTTTCAAAGTGTAGTCTTAAGACTACTGGGGATGGGGGGAGGGGCATAGCACTTTTTAGGAGGGGGGCTTCTGTTAAAAACTATTTTCATAATGACATCGAGATATTTTGCCCATCAAAATGCTCACCCCTCTTCCAACTACAAATTTAAGTCCAAACTGACTTCATATACTTCAACCAAAATAACATATCACAACAGATTGAATACGGAAGCATATATGAGAATCCAGCTGTCTTCTATTAAGTCAGACATTAAAAAGATTTGCAAAAATATGTAAAACAATGCCACTCTTCTTGTGATTTGTTTTGTTTTGGAAAATAAAGCTTTTTTTTAATTTTAAACAGTTATTTATGTGAACACATAATGGATTTGTTATTGTCATTTTTTTTGGAGGGCAATTGGGGTTAAGTGACTTGCCCAAGGTCACATGGCTAGTTTTTGTGTATTACTGCAGAAGGTAACACCATCCTCCCAGTCCAACAGGTCTAAAAGCTAGTAGGTTATCCTCAGCTCCTCGCTTTCACTCCCCATATCCAATCTCTTGCCAAGGCCTGTGGATTTCACCATTGCAGCATCTCTAATATATACCTCCTCCTCTCCTCTGACATTGCCATCCCTCTAGTGCAGGCTCTTATCATCTCAAACCTGGATAATTCCAATAGTCTTTGTGTGGGTTTTCCTGCCTCAAGTCTCTCCCCAATCCAATACATCCTCCATATTCAGTCTCTAAAGTGATTTTCCCAAAGCTTGGGTCCAACGATGTCTCTCTGCCCCCTGTCCCTACTCCCCTTCCCCCACACACATCCACATTCAATAAACTCCCTTGGTGCCTTACTGCTTCTAGGATCACAATACAAAATGCATTCAAAGCCCTTCATAACCTAGCCCCCTCTTACCTTTCCAGTCTTCTTGTATTTTACTCCCTGACAAGAACTCTTCAATCCAGTGACACTGGCCTCTCGGCTATTTCACGAACAAGATACTCCTTGTATCAACTTTGAACATTTTCTCTTGATTTCTCCCATTCCTGGAATGTTCTTCCTCCTCCATCCTGATTACTGACCTCCCTGAGGCTTCCTTGAAGTCTCAACTAAAATCCCATCTTTTATAGGACACCTTCCTCAACTGCTCTTAATTCCAGTGTTTTCTCTCTTTTAATTATTTAATTAATTTTAATTATTTCCTATTTTCCAATTTATCATATATATTATATAATATTATTTGTTTGCTTGTTGTCTCCCCATTGTATTGTAAGCCCTTTGAGGGCCTCAGGGATTGTCTGTTGCCTCTTTTTGTATCCCCAGAGATTAGCATAATAGTAGGTGATATATAGTAGGTGGTTAATAAATGTTTATTGATTGATTCCAGAGAACAGAACAAGGGGTCTTGGAGGTTCTAGAGATTTAAAGTAAAACATCCTAACATTCAGCACTACCTAGTAATAGAATGGACTGACTCAGGAGGCAGTAGCTTCTCCATCACTAGAGGACTTGGTGTGGGCACTGGATGACCACTTGTCAGGGACATCGTTGTATTAGGGATTTCTGTTCACATCAGTACATGTTGGACTAGATAACTTCTTGAGATCCTTTTCATCTCTGATATTCTGTAATTGTATGCTGCAATTGAGTCCAGTGGGTGAGACAAAATCTGTGCCCTCAGAGAATTTCTAGGCTGATGGAAAAAAGAGACAGATCTTGTCCTTGGGGAGTTCTGTCACAGAATGTTTGACAGGACATAGACACAAGAATAATGTAACACCACAGAAGTAGAGCTCTTTACCGCTTCCAAAGTATTTTTGCCAGCACTATCTCATTTGATCCTCACAACCACTGTGGGTAGTAGTCAGGGCAGGTATGGCAATTTTTATTTTTCAAGTAAATGCACTGAGGAGCAGAGAGGATGTCAGTCAATGTCACACAATGAATGGCACAGCTGAAACTACAACCTAGCTGCAAGTCATCTGTGCTCCCCCAACAGAATAGAAGTTCCTTGAGGGTGGGAGTGGCTTCATTTTTGGCTTTATATCTGAAGTGCTTATTGCAACATTTGGCACATAGTAGGAGCATAATAAATGCTTGTCAACCTTTCCCCCTTTCCCCCCGCCCCCGCCCACCCAAGCTGAGATTTTCTTCCTTAAATCAAAGCAATCAAATTGGTCAAGTAGCAAGAAACCAGGAGAAGACCGAGGTGGGGGCAGGAAAGGAAGACAGTAAGTCAAGAGATGTAGCTTAGAGGTGCCAAGGTGGAAAGGGCGAGAGAGGGCGTTGTGAATGAATGCTGCCAGGGCTACAGCCCATAAATCTCATTATTATTTTCCCCTTGTACTTTGGCTGCTGATGACTTCACACCACACTCTGCCTGTCTGGGCATTGAGCTGGGCAGGAGGGATCCCACAGCCTTGACCCAGGTTAATTACACAGTCCTCCTAAGATTCCCAGACCAGAGAGGTTGAAACAAGCATCACACTATCACAAGCATCACCACTTCTGCTGCCCAGGTTCATATGGGTAGATGAAGCCACCCAGTGCCAGCCCTGAGGTTAGTGCCTGGAGCTGGGGTGGACTGGTTTAGAGACAGGCACCACTGCCCCAGCTCTTTGAAAGTCCAATTACAGACAATTCCTGATCATCTTTGCCATGAGAGAAGAACAGAAAATGCAGCGAGTTCTTTAATCTAAATCTTCCCCATCCTTTAAGACACAGCTCAAATCAGACTGCCTCCCTAAGGTTCTCCCTCATCCTCCTCACCCCCATCCCATCCCATCCCATCCTCTTCATCCCATCTATAAAAATAAGAATAATAATAGCACCTCGCTTTCAGGGGAGTGGTGAAGACCAAATGAGAGATTATTTGTAAAACGCTTTGCAAATCTTAAAGTGCTAGTTAATTATTAAAATGCTAGTTTTGTTGTTATTGCGGTTGTTGTTATGGCAGCTAGGTGGCACAGTGGATAGAGTGTCATGGAAGCAGGAAGACTCATCTTCCTGAATCAAAATCTGGTCTCAACTGCTTGCTAGCTGGGTGATCCTGGGAATGTCACTTAACCTTGTTTACTTCAGTTTTCTCATCTGCAAAATGAGCTGGAGAAAGAAATGGCCAACCACTCCATTATCTTTGCCAAGAAAACCCCAAATGGGGTCACAAAAGATCAGATGTGACTGAAAAATAACCGAACAATATTTTGTACTTAAAAAGCTCTTTGTCATTTTTTTAATAAAAAATTATTCATTTTTAACATTAATTTTTAAAAACTGAGTTCTGAACCCTTTATAGGTTTCAAAGAAGTTTTACCTCCATTATCTTATAGTACCTCCTCTCCCCTATACATAAATATTCCTCTGGAAAGTTATGCCTCTTTCCACTCCCCTCAATGCCTTGGAAAGTTATCCAAAGTTTGAGTCATTTTGTGGATCGGCATCAATTCAAAGCCTTAGATAATGAACCCCTTCTATTATATTTTCTTTTACTTGCCCAACCAGATGGTTCAAAAATTCATTTTAATGCCTCTGCATCTCACATGTCACTTGGAATAACCCTGGAGCCTCCATTTAGCAAAGCTACAAAGGTTCTGGGTGAAGTTGTGGGATTCTTTTCAAATCTCATAATACCCTAAATTCCATGCAAATCAACTCCAAAGTAAGGCTGAAAAAGCTGCTTGGGACTGGTGGAGTTTGCCCTACTTCTCTTCAGCAACCAACTGCACTTTGTATACTCCCCATGGATCCTGTAATCACCATGTGAAGGATGCCCTTCAGGCACATTGTGAGTGGTTCACTAGAAGCCAGGAGAGGTCAGTGTAGGGGATCAGGAAGTCAAGTGAATGAGGCTGACTTGAAGTACCCCAGGGACTAGCTATCAATCATTTTTTCAAGCAATCAACAAGTATTTATGAAAGTAAGATCATCTAATCCAAATCATTATGCAGAAGAAGAGATTGAGTCCAAGAGAAAAGTGACCTTACTAGAGATTAATTCACTGATAGCAGTTCTCACTCCCTGCCCCATCCCCCAGGGAAATGATATAACATAGGACCTTTGGGAAAGTCATTAAGATGGCAGCGTTGAAAGGAGAGGTAGAAAGATAGAAAAAATAACAAGAACAATTTTTCTCACTTTGCAATATTACTGCCCTGTGACTTTTCTTTAGCTCTTCTCTTTCTGTCCTGCCTTCTCCAATGACCTTCCCAATTCTCCCTACCCCATATCTTTCCTGAAGCAAAGCTGTGTCTAAGAAGAGAGAAAAAGTTTCCCCACCTCTCTACCATGCAGCTCATGTGATTGCTTTGGGCTTGTTGATAGGAGGTGCAAACATGTTTCCTAATTTGAGATGATGGCATTTGGAATGCCTGTCACAGGCTATATTTAGTGTCTAGTCCCCCAAATAGCAAAGTGATAAAATGCCTTTCTTAACTCCACATCTTCTACCAAGTTGGGAAGATGTATTGTTTCTTCTTGTTGTTGTAGTTAATTTTAACTAATTTGAATGGGGCCTGGGTCTGTAGGAGGAGCCTCCATTTCAGCTGTGTGTGTGATGGGTGGAGGGAGTGGGAGTTGGGGTGGGAAGTGATTTTTTGCCTTTCAACCAGAAACTTGTTTGTCTCTGACTCTGTCCCAGTCAGTATGAGGCCCTGTCTTGGTGCCTAGGAGGCAATGTACCATAATACTAATAGCTTATAATTAATATGACATTTTGTGGCAGCAGGGTGGTACAGTAGATAGAGAGCTGGGCCAAAAGTCAAGAAGATTCATTTTCATGAATTCAGATAGGTCTGCAGACACTTACAGGTATGTGACTTTGGACAAATCTCTTCACCCTATTTGCTTCAGTTTCTTCATCTGTAGAATTAGATGGAAAAAGAAATGTCAAACCATCCTAGTATCTTTGTTAAGAAAATCCCAAATAGAGTCACAAAGAGTCAGAAATGACTGAACAACAATGACAGAATATTTTTTGCACGTTTTTCTGGTTTAACACTCATGACCATCCTATAAGGTAGGGTAGACCAGCTGTTATTATTCTTGTTTTACAGATGAGGAAATCAGTGCTCAGAGAGATAAAGTGAATGGGCCCCTAAGAGCCAGGACTTCAATAAAGATCTTGTGAAGTCATTATTCCAATGTTCTTTCTAGTCTAAGTGGCTTCAGAGTATGGTAGTAAGAGCATGAGATTGAGTCAGGAAACATAGATTCTAATTCCCATTCAGTCACTAACTTGTAGAATAGTCTTGAGGAAGTCACTTCCCTTTTTGAGTCTCAGTTTCCCTACTCTGCAAAATGAGATAGTTGGACTAGATGAACTCTAAGGTCCCTTATAGCATCTGACTTTCAAGATCCTATGACCTTCAGTCTAAACCAAATTTCTTGGTGTCCTCTGACTTACTTCATCTTTCTTCTCCAGCTGCCTGTGTGGGACAGTTCAGTAAAATGGAAGGGAGAAATTTCAAGATGAGATTCAGGAGGCATGTGGATTTTGTTCCTTAATTTTGATATTGATTCTTTTGTTTTTCTGTCATTTAAAAAATTATTTATTTTTAATTTTGTGTTTATTTTTAGTTTACAACATTCATTTCCACAAGATTTTGAGTTACAAATTTTCTCCCATCTTTCCCCTACACACCAACCCAAAACAGCAATACCACTGAATACCCTCTCCCCCAATCTGCTCTTTCCTATATCCTCCCCCACTCCCCCTCCAACTTTCCAGTAGGGCAAGATAGAACTCCATACCCCAGTGCCCATGATATAGATTCTTTATATAATAATAGTAACTAGAATTTATATAGCAGTTTAAGGTTTGCAAAGTGCTTTGCAAACATTGTCTCATTTTATCCTCATAAGGTAGATGCTATTATTATCCCACTTTTGCAGATAAGAATACTGAGGCCAATATAGATTAAGTAACTGGTCCAGTCACGCAGCTGAGAAAATGTGTAAGGCTGGATTTGAGTTTAGGTTTTCCCGACTCTTAGGCCAGGGCTCTATCCACTTTGCCCCTCAGCCAACCATATATTTTTGTATATATCCTATATTTATTTATCTTTGAATATAACGTTTCCTGCTAATAGAATATAAATCCTTGAGGCCAAAGAATGCTTCACTTTTGTAACAATAATTTACCACTTACTTGTTGCAAATCTTATATGCCTGATAAATACTTGTTGATTGACTGATTGTTGTACTTACCAGGTCTCAGTCCTTTGAGATTTCATTTTTTTAATTATTCATTTGTTTTCATTCCAATAGTACATATACTTCTTGAGGGTAGGGATTGTTTAATTTTTTCTTTGTATCCCCAGGATGTATATTCATAGGCTAAAACAGATTGCTTCTGTCATAATCCTTTGGAAAGAGAGTGAGTAAAGTCCTAAACTTGATTAGCACAGAGAAATTTAGTAAAAATTTGTTGAACTAGAGTGTGTGAGTGTATGTGTATTTTGTGTGTGTGCATGTGCACATGTGTATAGATATGTGTGGAGAATGCACTAAATGTGTTGCCTTATAATAATATAAATCTAAATCCTTCTGGTACCTCAAGACTCAGGTGTATAATAAAGTTTTGGAGCAGATAACTTTTAACTTTGACATTCTAGAATTCCATTCATTTATTTCTTCATTCATTCCAGTATGCTTCCTAGGAAGGAGAAATCAGGTCTCCTTTCATACCTTCAACCCCTGAAAATTCCCTGAATATTTTTTCTAGGTGACCCAGAGAACCAGAATTATACCTAGAGCTAAGACATCCTGATGAATATATATATATATGAATATGAATATATATATATATATATATATATATATATATATATATATATATATAATTTGTTAGGAGACCATTTGCCTATGTGATTATGGATAAGGCACTTTGCATCTCCAAGCTTCAGTTTCCTCATCTGTAAAGTAAAGGGATGGCTTCCAAGGTGCCTTCTAGCTCTAAACCTATGGTCCTCTGATCTTAAGATACCCTCCAAAATATACCTGTTACCTCCTCTTTGTCTACCTCACTGTCCTGGAATATCCACAGAATTAGAGGTTATGAAGATTTGCAATTGAAAGATATGTCCAAGATTCTCCCGTTCAACCACCTCCTTTTATAGATGAAAAGACTAAGGCTCGCATAGAGTGAAATGACTTGCCCAGGATCACATCGATGGTGATAATATCTCAGATGCACATAATGGTACTTTAAAGAGATTTAGAAGCACTTTCTTCAAAATCATCTTATGAGATAATTAATGCAAGTATTATTATTGAGGCAGCTAGGAGGCACAATATGACAGAGTATTGGACCTGGATCAGGAAGACCTGAGTCCAAATCTAGCCACAGACATTAATTATCTGTGTGACCCTGGGCAAGTCAATTAGCATTTGCTGCCTCAGTTTCCTCATCTGTAAAATGAGGATAATAACAACACCTACCTCCCAGGGCTGTTGTGAGGATCAAGTGAAATAAGAGTTTTAAAATGCTTTGCAAATCTTTAAAGCACTACATAAATGTATTATAGTTATTAGCTATGTTCCCCTTTTAAAGATGAGAACACTAAAGGCTTAAAGAGATGCCATGGGCTACACATGGTCACAGAGTTGATAAGTACAAGAACTGGGTTTTTAATTACTGTTTTCTAAAAACAGTAATTCTCCCCTTTTGATCATATTTCTCCCACTAATCTCCTGTGACTTGTAGTGGAAATAGGGACAAGATGGGGGTAGGTCTCTAGAACCAAGTAATAACATAGCAAACCTACAGATTCCAGCCCATTTGGTGTTATCTTCTTTAATGGAGGTCAGTAAAGGTGTGCATAATCCTAAACATTATACAATTCAGAAATAATTTCTCAGTGTCTGCAGTAAGTAATGGGGGGAGGGTATTTCCTTTCTCCTCTGCCCCATTGGTCATGTCATCAAAGTTCATGAACCAATAGGAGAAAATGCATCCATATGAGAAGAGAGACACAAATCCAAGGACAGACGTGACCATGGAGAAACCAAGGGAGTAAGCAGCTTCAGGAACTATGACTCCTCATAATTGAGAAGAGAAACTATGGATTGGAGGAAGAAACAGAACCTAGGAGGGCATTGGAGGGTTCACCCTACAGAGACACTGTTCATAGTGAATATTGTGTGAAGTCTTTTCCAAAATGAGAAAAGCATTTCTAGGCCCTGGAGTACAAAGAATTGTGAGTTTATCTTTTCCACATATGCATCCTAAATGTGTTCTTAACTACCATTGTTCTCTTATGTTTTATCTCACTACTCCCCTGAATTCTGTGCATATTGATAGTTGAATGTGCCCCAGGCTTTTTGGGAAATGGGCAGAATGTTTTCAACCAACTGTTTTTACTATACTATTTGAGTAAATGCCTTTGCTAAAAGCTAATTAAGTGTACTGGCCAATTTTTAATGTTAAGCAAATGGGTAGGGGCTTATGGCTACTGTAATAGCAATAGCTACCCACAAAGTTACTGCTAAAACCCAAGGGTAGTAGCCATCCATTGGAGATCGAATTGTACAGTGAGAGATGGGAGAATAGCCTATGGTGGTGGTGGGGGGTATGTTTCACAAATATCATTATCACTATTTTGAAAACAAGAAAACTGAGGCTCAGAGAAATAAAGATGTTTGCCCAACATTTAGTGAATGGCAAAATAATAGAATTCAAACACAGATCCACCTTTGAGTTTAGAACTGATTCTCTTTTACTACAGTAAATGACTTCTTTCCCTGACCAGTTTTTAACCAGATGACTGCCATATCCTGGTCAAATGATTTGACTTGGTACTGTGACCCATTTTCCTCGATAGCTATTGCTGTTGCCTGGTTGTCTCTTTCTCTAACATCCTCCTTAACCTTTCTTTCTCTTTCTCACACCTGAGTAATTTTAAGTTGAAAGGAAGGAGCATTCATTTACAGAACACTACAGGTCACAACTGAATGGCTCTTAAGTTTCTCAAATATAATTAGATCCTTCTTACTTACCAAACACTGTCACATACCAGAATGCATTCATTCATTCAATACTCATTAATTTAATATCTCCAGTGTACCAAATTCTGTGATAAGAGGATAAAGACAAAAACACAAATATCACCTGCCTTCAAGGAGCTTACATTTTGGTAAAAATGTATAAATGAATTGCATTTTTTTCTGCATTTACTATGTGCCAACTACTGACCTAAGTACAAATAACAAAATACAAGACATACATACAAAAGCCAACTAGCTGCTGTCTTCATGGATCTTACATTCTAAAAGGATTAGACAATACCTTTAGGGGAGTGTTGGTGACGAAAGGGTGTTTTGGTCTAGTGGGTTATAAGGATGGTGAATTCCAGAAGCAAAGGTAATATTGATTTAATTCAGAAGAAGGAGATGGGAAATGTGGGAAGGGGAAGAATAGGAAAGGCGATGGGTGTTAGAGAGGAGAATGAGAGTAACAATAGGGAGAATGGCAAGATAATGGCGGGGGTGGATAGTTATATGGGTAGAGAAGCATGTTCTAGGGCAAGATATGTTGTTGCTGTTGTATCCACATAGTGGATAGAGTGCCAGATCTGGAGTCAGAAAAATCTTATTTCAAACCCAGCTTCAGACATTTACTAGCTGTGTGAACCTGGGCAAGTCACTTAAACCTGTTTGCCTCAATTTCCTCACCTGCAAAATGAGCTGGAAAAGAAAATGACAAACCACTCCAGTCTCTGGCAAGAAACATCAAATGG
This sequence comes from Petaurus breviceps papuanus, assembly GCF_028583685.1. Lineage (NCBI taxonomy): Eukaryota > Metazoa > Chordata > Mammalia > Diprotodontia > Petauridae > Petaurus > Petaurus breviceps. The sequence goes on from NW_027187367.1 coordinate 17,523,235, forward strand.
GGTCAAGTACACAACAACATCAATAGTATCTACCTTATCCTTAATTTTTTGGGATAGTTAGGTGGCTCAAATTCTACAACAGATTTTTAACAGTACATGCTTTATGAAAATCTAGCTTCCATTATATCTCATGCCAATCCAGGTCACTGTAATGTTAATGAAATAGGAAGATCTTCTCCACCCATTAATAGGCCTATGTGACCTGGAGCCTAGGTCACATAGAGCTCAGAGTGGGAGGAGTTGACCCAGAAGAACAGAGAGCAGAGAGAGAAGCTGCTTGAGTGGGTGGAGGGAGGAATTTACCTAAGGGAACTTGTTTTTGTGGGGAGTCCTAACAGAAAGACTTAAGATGCCAGTGCTCCCTGCATTGGTGATGAGTACCTTGTTAAATCTTACCTCCTGGTGTCCTAATATAATGTTACAAATAAATATTTTGGTTTTGCCTTTGAGGAAGAGAGTTTATTATATTTTGTGAATCTACCCTGGAAATATGCATGCATATTCATAGAAATTGCAATGAGTATTGCATTGGCATTACAATCATTTATACTCTTATGCATATGCAACTAATAGAGGCAACAAGATGGCACAATGACTAGGAGAGCCAGACTTGCATTTATAAACACCTGAATTCAAATCCTTCCATAGACACTTACTAGCTGTAACCCTGAGGAAGTTATTTCACCTATTTTAACCTTAGTTATCATCATCATCATGGCTCCTTGCCCAGTATTATCACATTTTTCTTTTCACAGTTCCATGTCAACCTAACTCCATAGAGATTCTGCTTTCCTTGGTTTTGTCCATTGTCAGGTTTAACAGTAATAGTTGCATCCTCAACCAAGTAGGAAATGGCTATTGACATTGGGTAGAAATCTTATGTTCTGGCCTACACATGGCCAAGTAGTAATAATAACTGACATTTATTCAGAACTTTAAAGTTTGCAAAGTTCTGTGCATAAATAGCTCATTTGTTCTTCACAATAACCTTATGAGGTAGGGATTATTATTATCACCATTTTATTGATATAAGGAAACAGGTTGAGAGAGTTAAGTGACTGACCCATGTCACACATCAAATAAGTATCAAAGACAGGATTAGAAGCCAAGTTCATATGCCCAAAGGGCTATAAAACTGCATACCCTTTGATCCAGCAATACCACTTCTACTTCTGTATCCCAAAGAGATCATAAAAATGGGGAAAGGACCTACATGTACAAAAAATATTTATAGCAGCTCTTTTTGTGGAGGCCAAGAATTGGAAATTGAAAGTATTCCCATCAATTGGGGAATGACTGAACAAGTTGTGGTATATGAATGTGATGGAAGACTACTCTTCCATAAAAAAAAATGATGAGCTGATAGATTTCTGAAAAACCTGGAAAGACTCACATGAACTGATGCTGAGTGAAGTGAGCAAACCAGGAGAACATTGCACACAGTAATAGCCACAATGTGCAATAACTAACTTTGATGGACTTTGTTCTTCACAGCAATGCAAGGATCTAAGACAGTTCCAAAGATTCATGATGGAAAACGTCAGTCACATCCAGAGAAATTGTTTCTTCTTTCTCATGGTTTGTCCCATTGGTTCTAATTCCTTTTTACAATGTGACTAAAGTGAAAATATGCTTAATATGAATGTATATGTATAGCCTTTATCACATTGCATGTCATCTTGGGGAAGGGGGAGCACAGAGAGGGAGAGTGAATGCTGAAAACTAAAAATAAATTTAAAAAAACAAAAAAGAAGCCAAGTTCAGCACTGTATATAACTATTGAACTATAGATTGTGAGCTAGAAGAGACATCACAGTCATCTAGTCCAATCCCCTCACTTTACAGACAAGGAAATTGAGGCTGAGAAAGTCTATAGCATGAAGATATGAAGATTAGAACAAGAAAAACTTTAAGTTCCCTTTGAGTTCTTTATCTAACATGTTATGAATGCCTGGGAGTCAGAGTTATCCAGTTTGGATAGAACATAAAATATATACAATACATTAATATGATATAAGACTGGAAAAATAGAATAGCTCTAGATTATGGAGGGTCTGGAACATTCAGACTTTACTTTGGTGGCAAGAGGAGTGAATGGAGACTTTTGATCAGAGTAGTGACATGATCAGATTTGTGCGCAATAAAGATTATTCTTGCAGCAATATGAAAAATGATAATTAGGTGGAGTGAAAGGAGAGATGCCAAGGGAATAGAGAAGAAAGAAAAAAAATGTGAGAAATGTTGAAGAATTGGAAGGGACAGGTCCTGCTAGGTAGTATACTGGAAAACATGTTGAACTTGGAGTCTGAGTACAAATCCTACTCCAGTCACTTCCTCGCTGTGATGTGGTCAAGTTATTTAACCTTACATTGCATCAGTTTCCTCATCTGTTAAACAAGTGAGTTTGGCTTAATGGCCTCTAAAATCTCCTGCAGCTCTAAATCTATAGTCCTGTAGTACATGATGGAATAGGAGAGATGAGGGAGAGAGAAGAATCAAAGCTATCTCCAGTGTTATAGATGTGTAAGATTGGGTGAATATTGGTACCCCAGAGGGAAAGAGTGCTATGAATAGGAGGAGTGGATTTATAGGGGAATATGAGTTCATTTTTGACATCATGAATTTAAAATGACAATGGAGATAACTTATACACAGTGGGAAAATGTGAGTTAGGAACTTAGAAGCTCTTTTGGAGATCAAGACTAGAGATAGATATTTTGGAGTTATCTGCATAGAGGAAATTGAAGCCACAGGAGTGAATTAGATTGTCAGTGGAAAGGCTAAAGAGAGAAGAGCAGAGAGTGGGTGAAAGTCCAAAAGACTGAAAGTATAAGTTATATTTGCAGAGTGGTAAATAATCCAGTTTGATTGTGTGTGATGTGGGTAATAATGGGAAATCAGACTGGAAAGATTCTGGTGGAGATCCCACAGTAGAGTATGAATGATTTAGTGCCCTCTATCCCTATTGCAGCAATAACTCAAAATATGTGTCTCACCAATAAGAGAAATTGAAGCCCCAGAACAAAACATATGTGAAGGAGATAGGCCATCATGGACCTAGGTGTAGTGACTATCCAGAATGTCTGTTATTACAAAAAAAAAGCAAATAAATTGAGTTGTAGGAGTGGGAAGGCAGCAATTACTGCCATTTACCCTAAGAAGTATCCTAGATTCTCTCCCACACTAGACCAATCAGCACAAAAAATCTGAGAGAAGTAGGGCTTCTTCATTGGTGGTTTAAGGCTGGTCACTCATTCTACCAAATGCAACTGTCTTTTGAGGAGAGAGAGAGAGGGAGAGATAGAGAGAGGGAGGGAGGGAGGGAGAGTGAGAAAGAGATGTGGGGTTTAGGATTAATGAGACTGTAGGGGTAGGGAGCTGTAGATATGGACTCTCCCTTAACTGTTTCTCCTATATGTTTATATTTGCATTGCTATACTTGTTCAGAGAATCTTGTATTCTAGGCTTTGTGGTTAGACTGCCTAAGGTCTTGCCCTCAGATAATACCAAGAGGACTTGGAAGTGATAGATCTATGTAACAAGGTTGGAGAAAACTATATCCTTGATTGGGCTTTCTGAAGTAGTCTCTCTTCCTTAGGGCTTGTAGGAGTCAGAGGTTAAGAAACCCTGATACTGGTTAGACTTTGTTTTTGAAGGAACACAATGGACATCCTCCTACCCCTAACTCTTGGTTCCCTCCCTCACCATTATTAGCTGCTTCTGTTAGTCCAGGCCAAGACAAATGAGGTTAACTGGTCCAGATTTTAAGACACATAATATTTAGATCTGGAATGGATCAGAGATCTAGAATTTCTGTATTCATCTAATATAGCACCATCTTCTATAGGTGAGTAAACTGAGACCCCAAGAGGGAAAACGACTTGTGTCACACAAATAGTAAACATTAAAGGCAGGATTCCAACATGAATCCTCTAATTCTCAATCCAGCCCAATATTCACTTCCCCATACCATCTCTCCTGGGTTGGGTGGGTGGAATCCTACTCAAGTATTTCAGCCTCTCTTCTAGAAGGTTTCCTTGACTCTCTTCAGTGTCCCTAAAACATGGCATTGAACCCCACTTCTCCAGTGGGGAAGCTCTCCTCTCTGCTGAGGGAAATATTCACTTTTTTTAAAGGCCTAGATAAAGGAACTAAAGGACCTACTTGAATTGTTGGACATACAAAGACAATCAGAAAATAGCTCTTGAATTTAAGAATTTTACTTTCTACTAGAAACATTTCATCTACACTTGGGGTTGGGGCAGGGTAGGACATTTACCATAGATAAGAAAACAAACCATCCAAACAAAATTTTAAGTTTAATTGCATGGAGCAGCAATGACTGGAACCTAGGGAAATTAGGAAAGGTTTTTGTAGCATGTGGTATTGTATATGAGCTTTGAAAAAAAGCTAAGGAAGTTTTATATTCTAGGCATGAAAGGTAGAGGGAATGATCTCAAAGGCAGAGAGGCTGGAGATGAACTGTCATATTAAAATAATTAAACTGTGCAATTTGGTTAAATGTGGACTCTATGTAAGGAAGAGTAATGTGTAATCAACCCAGAAAAAAGTAGATTGGGGTCATATTATCACAGGCTATGTAAATACTAAGTTGAGGAGCTTTTTTTTTCTTGCTAGAGGAAATTAGGAACCATTGAAGCCCTTTGAGCAGGGCCATGACATGGTCAGATGTAGACTTTAGGATATAAATTTAGAAGTTCTGTAGTAAATGGAATTTGAAGGGAAGAGTCTAGAGACAGGGTGAATAATAAGAGTCAATTGCACTTTTCTAATAAATACAAGAGCAAAGCAAGGATCTCTCTAAAAATAATTCAACATTCAAAGTGTCCCAAAAGTCTAAGTAAAGCTTTAAACTATTAAAGCTATTCTTTGAATCTAGAAATGCTAGCAATAACAGAAAGAGAAAAGAAAGACATTAGGCAAAAGAAGGATAAAACTGTCCTTATTTGTTGATGATCTAATGTTTACTTAGAAAATCTTAGTGAATCAACAAAGGTATTAATGAAGACAAATAAGAATTTCAGCAAAGTTGCATATTACAAAAGAAAACTACAAAAATCAAAAGCCTTTCAATACAATAAGAACAAAATCCAGGAAGCAACCTTGGTGTGGGGGGAGGGGAAGAAGGGGGAGAAAGTTTAAAACTCAAAACTTGTGGAACTGAATGTTGTAAACTAAAAATAAATTGATTAATTATAAAAATTCTGAAGAAAAAAAATCCAAAAAGCAATAATAGAAAAATAAATCAAATTCAAAATAACCTTAAGGGCATAAAATATTTGGAGGTCAATCAAAGCATATTCAATACTTTTATAGATTCAATTACAAAGTGCTCCTTAAACCTTAAAGAAATTTAAAAAAAAAAAAACTTTAAAGCTCCGGAGAAATAGTGTTTATGTCTGAACCCTGCCAATATAATAAAGATGATAATATTATCAAAATTAGTTTATATTTTCTATTCTATGAAACAATTAAAAGGATACTTTATAGAACTCAACAACAGAATTCATTTGGAAAAACAAAAGATCAAGAAAAAATAGTGAAAGTATAGGAAATAAGGGAGAATAACATTTCTGGACTTCAATCTATAAGTCAGCAATCATCAAAACCATTTTTATTTATTTGGAAGGTATAGATAGAACAGACTTGACAAGGGAGAATCAGAAATAATGGAACTCAATAACATCAAAAAAAGCTTATATTTATATAGTGCTTCATACCGTGTTTCCCCAATAATAAGACCTGTCCCGAAAATAAGCCCTCCCCTTACTGTGTAAGATTCCTCTAAAATAAGCCCTCCCCCAAAAATAAGCCCTATTGAGATTGCTACTGTAGTGAAGGTGATCCCCTACGCTACACGCTACATTACAGTACCCTCTGTATGCACTGTCCCCCCCCCCCCCGGGTGAAACGCATGCTGCGCTCCAAGCTGCATCCAATCAGAGCTGCAGCAGTGAGTGTGTCATCCTGTTCTTCCCCAGTGATTTGCTTTCTGGCTCCATTGAGAGCAGTGCCGTGGAGGAGAGCTGAGGCAGGACAACATAAAAACCTGGTATGTAAGCGGGAGTGAGGGGGCATGATGGAGGATAAAAAGGGCATGATGGAGGAAAAAAGAAGAACTCAGGGGGCATGATGGAGTGAAAAGAAGGACTGATGGTCATAATTTTATTATTCTGTCTGTTTTGACCCACAGACATGAGTACAAAAAGGAAGAGCTATACTGTTGAGTACCGGTATAAGAAAGCAATTGTAGAGGAGTCACATGGCAAGAATCTTGCAGTTTTCTGTAAAGAAAAACTTTTGGATCTTTGAATGGTCAGAAAATGGAGAGCAGATTATAATAACCTCAATCAACAGGTGGATGAGGGAAAAGGGAAAAAGCGCAGGTCTGGATCAGGTCGGCAGCCCTTATATCCTGACTTGGAGATCCTCATTGGTGAATGGATTGCTGACAGGAGAGCAAAGGCCTTGGTTGTGTGCAGGGCTGATATTCAAGCATTTGCCCTTTCAATGGCACCAGAGTTTGAAATGGTCTCAGAAGGATTCAAAGCATCACAACACTGGTTGGACAGTTTCCTTCAATGGTATGAACTGTCCCTAAGTAGATCAACAACACTGTTTAAGCTGGAAGATGCTGAAGTTATTAAACGTGCACTTGCATTCAAGTCCTTTATTGATAGGATCGACATTTCCAAGTACCAAACCTGCAATATGATTGCTATGGATGAAACTGCAGTGTTTATGGGACAAGGATCTCAAACAACAATTCATCACAGGGGTGCAGCGTCAAGCTACATTCCCACCACTGGCTATGGAAGTGCACGGGTCACCTGTGTTTTGGCAATTCGTTTGGATGGAAAGAAAGCCACACCTCTAATCATCAGTAAGGGCAAGAAAGATAAGATTGAACATGTATCTGGCATTTACGTTCTTGAAACCGAAAAAGCCTGGTGTACACAAGCCGTTATAAGAAAGTGGGTTGATTTAATGCTGCCACTTGTTATGCGAGTAACCAAAGAAGTCTGATAGTCTGGGATTCAGCCAGCACTCACCGCGCTAAAGAAATGAAGAACTTCCTTGCAGAGAGAAGAATAGATCAAGTAATGATTCCTGCAGGAATGACTGCCTATCTCCAGACCCTTGATATTGCAATAAAGAAGCCATTCAAGGACCATTTGTGCATGGAAGTCAATGATTACATTGAAAATAGAATGGAAAGAAATCAGCGTGGAAACTTTGTGAAGCTCTGTCTGCAAGAAGTCGTGACTTGGGTGAAGAAGTCATGGGATAAAATTACTGACAGCTGTGTCGCCAAGGCACTACGAGCAGGTTACCTGGACAAGACATATTAATTTAAAGAGAGCTATATTGCTGGACATGACAGATTGGGTCCACTTCTTCTGAAGGAAATGGAGGCACAAGACATCCAGGACGGAATTCAGGGTATGGACACTTATGATGATGTTGTTGAAGAAGATGACATGATCATTATTGAATAAAGGTACATTTTTTTGTTCACATTTACCTGTTAAAATTGCTGTCAATGTTCATTAAAATAAGCCCTCCCCTGAAAATAAGCCCTCTGGTGTTTTTTTGTCCAAAAAAATTAATAAGACAGTGTCTTATTATTGGGGAAACACGGTAGTTTAAATTAAAAAAAATTTCTCTAACACTCATTTCTGTTAAAAACACAAGAAAGCATAGGAATAAATGGAACTTCCCTTAAAGTGATAAGTAGTATCTATCTAAAATCATAATCAAATATTATCTGTTATGGGGATTAGCTAGAAGCCTTCCCAATAAGATCAAGGATGAAGCAATGATTTCCATTATCACTACTATTATTCAGTATTGCACTAGAAATTCTAGCTACAGCAATAAAACAAGAAAAAGAAATTGCAGGAATTAGAATAGGCAATGGAGAAACAAAACTTACTCTTTCCAAATGATTTGATGGTAAAGAAAATCCTAGAGAATCAACTAAATAATTAATTGAAATAGTTAACAATTTCAGCAAAGTTTCAGGATATAAAATAAGCTCACATAAATAATCAGAATTTCTGTATATTACCAACAAAGTCCAGCAGTAAGAAATAAAGAAATTCCATTAAAAATCACCATAGAGAATATAGAGTACTTGTCAGTCCACCTGCCAAGACATACCCTGGAACTATATGTACAAAATACTTTTCTACAGAAATGAAGATATATCTAAACATTGGGAGAAATATTAATTGTTCATGGGGAGGCTGAACCAATATAATAAAAATAACTATTCTACCTAAATTAAGATACTAACTCAGTGCCATACCAAACTACAAAAAATATTTTATAGAACTATAAAAAAACCCAATAGAAATAGAAATACAGTGGTGGACCAGTGGAAAACATTAGGTACATAATTCACAGTAGTAAATGACCATATTAATCTAGTATTTGATAAACTCAAAGATCCAAGTTTTTAAGATAAAACTCATCATATGACAAAATCTGCTGAGAAAACTGGAAAAAGGTTTGGCAGAAACTAGGCATAGACCAATATCTCACACTACATACCTTGCAAGATAAGGCCAAAATGGGTACTTAACTTTGACATAAAGGGTTATAGATAAATAAATTAGGTGAGCATGGAATATCTATGGATATTGATATTAACTGATGTGGTCAAATGATCTGAACAGTTTTCAGATGCAGAAATCAGAGCTCTCTATAGCCATATTGAAAAATTCTTTAAATTACAATTGATTAGAGAAATGAAAATTAAAACATCTCTGAGGAGCCACCTCATACCTATCTGATTGGCTAATATGGCAGAAAAAGAAAATAACAAATATTAAAGGGGATGTAGAAAAATTGTAACAGTAATGCACTATTGGTGGAGTTGTGAACTAATTCAACCATTATGAAGAGCAATTTGGAACTACTAATAGGAATGAGTGCTATATTTTTCCTGAATCTATTGAAATAATCACATGATTTTTCTTGGTTTTGTTTTCAGTATGGACAATTATGCTGATAGTTTTCTTAATGTTGAACCAGTCATGCATTCTTAGTATAAATCTCACCTACTCATAGCATATCATCCCTATATATAGCTGCAAGCTCTTTGCTAGAATTTCATTTAAAATTTTTGCATCAATAATTATTAGGGAAATTAGTCTATAGTTTTCTTTCTCTGTTTTTGCTCTCCCTGGTTTAGGTATCAGTGCCATATGTAGAACTCCTTCTCTGCCTATTTTTCTAAATAATTTATATAAGATTGGAATTAATTGTTCTTTAAATGTTTGGTAGAATTCACTTGCAAAATCATCTGGTCCTGGGGATTTTTCCTTAGAAAGCTCATTTTTGACTTATTCAATTTCTTTTTCTAAAACAGGTTTATTTAAGTATTCCATTTCAACTTCTATTAATCTGAGCAATTTATATTTTTGTAAATATTCATTCATTTCACTTAGGTTGTCAGATGTGTTAGCATATAATTGGACAAAATAGATCCTAATAATTGCTTTAATTTCCTCTTCATTGGTGGTCAATTCACCTTTTTCATTTTTGACACTAGTAATTTGGTTTTCTATTTTTCTTTTTAAATCAAATTAGCCAAGGGTTCATCAATGTTGCAGCCCCCCCCCCTAAAATGAGCTCCTAATTTTACTTATTAGTTCAATGGTTTTATTACTTTCAATTTTATTAATCTCTCCTTTCATTTTCAGGATTTCCATTTTGGTGTTTAATTGAGGATTTTAAATTTGTTCTTTCTTTTATTTTTCAAAATTGCAATCCAATTCATTGATCTACTCTTTTTCTACTTTATTAACGTAAGCATTGAGAAATATAAATTTTTCACTAAGTCCTGTTTTGGCTGCATCCAATAAATTTTGGCAAATCCTTTATGATTTGCAGAGTATTTTCATAGTGTATCTTTGGTTTTTACAACATTGTTAAGCAGGTGGTATCTTTATTTTATAGATGAAGACACTATGGCTAGGGAGGGTTAGGATTCCTCAGGGTCACACAACTATTAAGTATCTGAAGGAGATTTTTAACTCAGAACTTTATATCTCCAACTTTAGTACTTTACTATAGCACCTAGATGCCTTAATAACTCAATATTTGATAAATTCAAAAACCATAAATTACTTATGAAAGAACTCCATATTTGATAAGGATTGCTGGGCAAACTAGAAAGCAGTCTGGCAAAAAGTAGGTTTAGAAAAGCAATTTATACCACATTCTATAAAAAAAATTCACTATAGAAATTGAATATCATACCATAAAGCATTAGAAGAGGAGTATATTGCAATAGTCCAGAAAAGAGGTTGTAATGGACTAAGGTGATGTAATGGCAAGCAAAGAAGTACTTAGCACCTTGTTTCAGCTATTTAATTATTTAGCACCTTGTTTCAGTTCAAGTTTCTTTTGAACCTTGCCCATGATTATATCAAGTCTTTGTTAAGAAACAGAACTTGTGAATCCCACAGTGGGAGGAACTTGCTGTTGCAACAGGAAGGAGAGGAACAGGGAGGAACTAATGACCATATATAAGGAGAAGCCCAAGCTGGGAAAGAGCAGAACTGAGAAGAGAATACTTGTAGTGGCAGACTTGAGAAAGAGAAAACTTGTGATATCCTGGAACTCTGTCTGTTCTGTCTGTGTTGATTTGTGTTTATAATAATTTGTACAAAAGCCTTGGGACCTTAATGGAAGCTCTGAAAGAGGATTTCCTTGTTGTCTGTTTACAGAAGTCCTGGAGGAGAGTTTCAGAGGCCCTGCGACTATATTGATGATTTGTGTTGAGTTCTCAGATGGTTTTTGAGGGACTGTGTTGATTTCACAGGCAGAAAGTAAATTGATGATGGTGCTGGCAATGTTCATGAATGTTGTTTTGGCTCTGTTAACCTTTGTCTTGCCAGAGACAGAAACTGTGAAGGACTTGAAGTAGACTGGATACTGTGAGCTTCAATATGGACCTGGATGAGGACTGGACAAGGAGCTGAGAGCTTCCTACCTTTGAATCCAGGTGACAATTGGGTAGATTCAGGCAGGAGCTGGGACCATGAAAGAGGAACCATGGAATCTGAGAGCCAACCTCGAGTCAAGATGAAAAAACCTCTTCTTGGGTACTTAATGCTGACTTAGAAGATCATGATTTATTGTAATGTAGCGGTGGAGAACTTTGACCTTTGCACTTTGTGTCCCTTAAGGAGGCTTTCTCCTTAAGGATTATTGAGTTAAGGACTTACTGAGTGATATATTTTGCTTAAAATTATATGGCCACTTTGGTGAAAACTATGTGGCCACTTTAGTGACAAGTTGTTATGTTATAACATTGTGAATGCTGTACTTTGGTTTCTGTGAATGTTTTTTTTTAATTTACTGCTGAATAAACAGAGAGTTTATGTGATCAGAACCTTAGAGCTATCCACAGCAGCAGCAGTTCTCTGGAAAGCTGCATGTGCTTGACTTTATAGGTGGTAGTTATGTGAGTGAAGAGAAGAGAACCATGTTCAAAAGATATTTTGATACAAACTTAACAAGATTTAGCAACTGACTAGATATAGGGGAAGAGTGAATGTGAAAAGTAGTGGATGATCCCAAGACTTGAACTAGGTGTCCTCAACCAAACAGGAAAGCTTAGAAGAGGACTGAGTTTTAAAGTAAAGAAAATGAATTCTCTTTTGGGCATATTGAGTTCAAGATTCCTATTAGACATTTATTTGGAATGTCCATAAAGTATTTGGTCATGAGGGACTGAAGCTCAAGAAAGAGTTGAGAGCAGGATATGTAGGTTTGGGAATTATCAAAATAGAGATGATCATTGAACTCTTTTGAGCTGATGGGGTTACCAAAGGAGAGAGAATAAAGAGAGAGGAGCAGAGAAGAGTTCTGAGGTACACTCAAATATAGGGCCTTGGACATGAGTGATGATCCTAGAAGGAAGACTGAGCAAGAGCAGTCAGAGTGGTAGAAGAATTAAGAGAGAGTTTTAAAAAATGAAGTAAGAGACACCATCCAGGAGTCAGGGGTGGCCAACATTGTTGAATGATGCAGATAAGTCAAGAAAATGTCAACTTGGAAAAATCCATTGAATTGAGCCATAAAAAGATCATTGGTAAGTTCATAAGAGGTAAGAAAGTGGAGGCAATTAGCATAGCCAGTTTTTTTTTCCAGGTGTTTTGTTATTAAAGGGAAGAAAACTATAGGATGAGAGCTTGAGGGGATGTCAGAATCAAAAGAAAGCTTTTTTTCCTTAAGGATAGTGAAGGTTAGGGGGTAGAGTCAAGATGTTGGAGTAAAAACAGGTTGGCTCCTGCTTCAACCATGTTTAATACCTGTAAAATATGACTCTAAACAAATCTTAGAGCTACAGAACCCACAAAGAAACAGAGAGAAACAGATCTCCCACTGGAAGGCTGATAGGAAGGGTCTAGCACACAGAGCTGGGAGCCAAGTGCAGTTCCACATGAACTGCCCATGACCAGACCCAGGCAGCCCAGAGCAGTGGCACAGACCAGCCGGAGTAGATTTCAGGAGAGTGAATCCCAGCAGTTGTGGCAGTTTCCAGACTTCTCAACTCATAAATACCAAAGAGAAAGTAAAAGGTCAGGGGAGAATTCTGTTGAAACTGGATGATGGAAGAGTGCTGTCTGGCCCCTGATCCTGTGGCAAGAGGTGGCAGAGGTGTGGTGGCTGTAGCTGCTGCTGCATGGCTGCCTCTAGAGCTTCTGGCCTGCAGAATATAGTGGGGGAAAGTAGGTAATTGCTCTTGCTTTAACCTGCTTGGATATGGGTCACAGTCTTGACTGGTGGCCCTGGGGTGTGTGGCCAGTGTGCCAGAGCTTGTAGGGGCTTCAGGGAGGGCACCAAACTAATAGCTCTGGCAGCTGTGAATACCCCAGCAATTTGGGACAAATCTCTCTCCATTCTGGAAGCAGAGTTCTATTGTGGCAAAGAGTTCAAAAGTCAAGTAACTGACTGGCAAGATGAGAAAACAGAGGAAACACGATCAGATCATAGATTCCTTTTTAGGAGACAAAAAGGATCAAAGCATAGAACAGAAGGAAAACAACAAAGTCAGAACTCCTGCACCAAAAGCTACCAAGAAAAATATGAATTGGTTACAGGCCATGGAGAAACTCAAGAAGGGATTTGAAAATCAAGTAAGAGAAGTGAAGGAAAAACTGGGAAGAGAAATGAGAATGGTGCAAGAAAATTATGAAAAGCAAGTCAACAGCCTGCTAAAGGAAACCCCCAAAATCTGAAGAAAATGATACCTTAAAAATAGACTAACTCAAATGGCAAAAGAATCCCAGAAAGTTAATGAGGACAAGAATGCCTTAAAAAGCAGTTTTGCCAGATGGAAAAGGAATTTCAAAAACTCACTGAAGAGAATAATTCCTTCTAAATTAGATTAGAGCAAATGGAAGCTAATGACTTTAGGAGAAATCAAGACACTATAAAACAGATCCAAACAAATAAAAAAATAGAAGGCAATGTGAAATATCTCATTGGAAAAACCACTGACCTGGAAGATAGATCCAGGAGAGATAATTTAAAAATTATTTTACTACCTGAAAGCCATGATCATAAAAAGAACCTAGAAATCATTCTTTAAGAAATTCTCAAGGAAAATTGCCCTGATATTCTAGAAACAGAGGGCAAAATAGAAATTGAAAGAATTCCCTGGTCACCTCTTGAAAAAGATCCCCAAAAGAAAACTCCTTGGGATATCATAGTCATTCCAGAGTTCCCAGTTCAAGGAGAAAATATTATAAGCAGTCAGGAAGAAACAATTATAATATTGTGGAAACACAGTCAGGATAACACAAGATCTAGAAGCTTCTACACTAAGTGATCTAAGGGCTTGGACTATGATATTCCGGAGATCAAAGGTGCTAGCATTAAAACCAAGAATCATCTACCCAGCAAAACTGAGTATAATGCTACAGGGGAAAATATGGTCATTCAATGAAATAGAGGATTTTCAAGCATTCTTGATGAAAAGAACAGAGCTGAATAGAAAATGTGACTTTCAAATACAAGAAACAAGAGAAGCATGATAAGGTAAAGAGGGAAAAGAAATCACAAGGAACTTAATAAATTTGAACTATTTACATTCCTAAATGGAAAAATGATAATTGTAACTTATGAGACTTTTTTCAGTATAAGTATACTTGAAGGGAATATATATGTATATATTCACATATGTATGTATGTATAGGAACGTGTATGTGTGTATAAATGCATATGTGAGTGTGTGCATGTGTGTGTACATGTACACATAGACAGAGGCACAGGATCAGTTGAATAGGAAGGGATGATATCTAAAAAATAAAATTAAGAAGTGAGAGAGGAATACAATGAGAGAAGAAGAAAAGGAGACACAGAATAGGGTAAATTATCTCATATAAAAGAGGCAAGAGAGAAAACTGATACAACGGAGAGAAAGAGCAGGAAGGCGAAAGGGAATGGGTCAATCTTACTCTCATTGAATTTGGCTTAAGGAAGAAATAATATACACACCCATTTGGGTATCTTACCCTACAGGAAAGTAGGGGGGAAGGGGATAAGAGGAGGGATGATAGAAGGGAAGGAAGATTGGGGGAGAGGGTAGTTAGAAGCACATACATTTGAAAAGTGACAGGGTTAAAGGAGAAAATAGAATAAGTGGGGGACAGGATAGGATGGAGGGATATATAGTTAGTCTTCTGCAATATAACTACTATGGAGACGCTTTGTGTAACTACACATGTATAACCTATATTGAATTGCTTATCTTCCCAGTGGGGGTGGGTGAGGAAGGAAGAAGAGAAAGAATCTGGAAATCAAAGTTTTAAAAACAAACGTTAAATTTTTTTTTACACGCAAATGGGAAATAAGATATACAGGCACTGGGGTATAGAAATCCATCTTGCCCTGCTAGAAAGTTAGAGGGGAGATGGGGGAGGACATAAGAGAGAGCAGATTAGAGCAAGGGTTACTCAGTAGGCTCGCTATCTTGGGGTGGGTGTAGGGGAAAGAAAGGGAGGAAATTTGTAACTCAAAATCTTGTGGAAAACTAAAAATCAACAAACAATCGAACAAAAAGGATAGGATAGGGAAAGTTTAGGCAAATTTGTAGGCAGCAACAAAAGAACCTCAATTTTCTTATAATAAAATACCTCCCTGGTTCCTTTTGTTTTGTTTTTCATTTTGTTTTTTTGAGGGGGGAAGGCAAGGCAATTGAGGTTATATGACATGCCCAAGATCACACAGCTAGTACGTGTGTCAAGTGTCTGAGACTGTATTTGAACTCAGGTTCTCCTGACTCC
This sequence comes from Petaurus breviceps papuanus, assembly GCF_028583685.1. NCBI lineage: Eukaryota > Metazoa > Chordata > Mammalia > Diprotodontia > Petauridae > Petaurus > Petaurus breviceps. The sequence goes on from NW_027187367.1 coordinate 17,538,564, forward strand.
AGGGCTGGTGCTCTATTCACTGTGCCACCTACCTGCCCCAAGAGTCTAATTTCATCATCATGCTGCTAACTCAAACCTTGACTGACACCATTTCCTTCAGCCTTCTCTCCCCTCTGGTTGGAGCACAGGAGGATGGAATACCAAACTCTCTCCCTGACCCCAATGCCTTCCTTTACAGAGGGAAGTAACTGGACTTTTTGGGCTGACCACTCTGTGTCTACTTCTCTGTATGGTTTCAACTCCACAAAACAAGACACCCTTCTGCCAGATATCCCTGATGTCCCATCTCCCCATTTTCTTGCCTCCTTTTGTGTGTTATCTCTCACCATTATGTTGTAAGTTCCTTGAGAACAGAGACTTTCTTTTAGCTAATTGTATCCTCAGCTTTTAGTCCAGTGCATTGCACATAGTAGGTACTTAATAAATGTTTATTGGATTTTTGTGATTTGTCCTTTGTTTTTGAAGAGGATCACGACATCAGGAAGATGCTGCCATTACTTGCAAATGAATTGAATTTGAGTGAAGGAGGGCTGTGTAATGTTGCCAGCCTCACTTACTCCTCCAGTGTCATCTGGGTCCAGTGGGCTATCTGATCAGGACAACTGGAGATGGCCTCAGATGCAGTGGGAGACCTTGGCCTTTTTATGCAAAGGTCTTTCCAAATTCTCACTTTATTTTTATTTTTTTTTGTTTTTGCTTTTTGGAGGGAGGAGGGTAGGGCAATTGGGGTTAAGTGACTTGCCCAAGGTCACAGGCTAGTTTTTGTGTGTATGTGTCAAGTGTCTGAGGCCAGATCTGAACCCAGGGCCTCCTGACTCCAGGGCCCGGTGCTCTACTCACTGAGCCACCTAGCTGCCCCTCAAGTTCTCACTTTAACTGAGACAATATTCATTCAGTAATTAGGGCTGTTTAAAATGAGTCAAGGGATGTCTTCTTTAATAAAACAAACAAACAAACCAATCCACCAAGCTGGGAGGGGAAAGCCCTCAGAAACCTCTGGCCAAAATAGAAATAATTGCTATGTTCTTTCATTTATTTTTGGTTTTCAACATCCACTTCCATAAGATTTTGAGTTCCAAATTTCTCCTCGTCTCTCCCCTCCCCCCACCCCAAGACAGTGTGCAATGTGATATAAACTTTTACCTATATTTACATTGCACATATTTTCACATTAGTCACGTTGTAAAGAAAATTTAGAACCAATGAGAGAAAGCACCAGAAAGAAGAAACAAAATAAAACAACAAGAGAAAAGGAGAGCAAATAGTATGCTTCCATCTGCATTCAGACCCCATTGTTCTTTTTTTCTGGATGTGGGTAGTATTTTCCATCATGAGTCCTTTGGAGTTGTCTTAGATCCTTGCATTTCAAAGAAGAACTAAGTCTATCAAAGTAAGTCATTGCACAATGTTGCTGTTACTATGTAAAATGTTGCCCTGGGTCTGCTCACTTCACTCAGCATCCGTTCATTCAAACCTTTCCAGATTTTTTTCTGAAGTCCACCTGCTCATCCTTTCTTACAGCACAATAGTATTCCATTACATTCATATACCACAACTTGATCAGTCATTACCCAATTGATGCACATCCCCTCAATTTCCAATTCTTTGCCACCACTAAAAGAGCTGCTATAAATATTTTTGTACATGTGGGTCTTTTCCCATTTATATGATTTCTTTGGGGTACATGCCTAGAGGTGGTATTGTTGAGACAAAGGTTATGCACAGTTTTATGGTCCTTTGAGGATAGCTCCAAATTGCTCTCCAGAATGGTTGGATCAGTTTTATAATTCCACCAACAATGCATTAGTGTTCCAATTTTCCCATATCTTATTCAGCATTTATAATTTTCCTATTTTGTCATTTTAGACAATCTGATAGGTGTGTGCTGGTACCTCAGAGTGAAACAATTACTATCTTCATTCACTCTGAGCCTTCAAGGCCCCCAAAGTGGGCTAGGACAAGGGATTCATGGTAGATGGACCTTTATTTCTGCTGCTTCACCCCAACACAATCTCTTCCCTCTTTTTAACATCCCACTGAGCATAGTTGGGTACTTTATTGCTTTCTATGTGTTTTCATGAATATGAAATGTACATATATCCTTGTCTCAGCAGCTTGATTGTCATGTCCTCAAAGGGAGAGATCAAATCTTTTGTCTCTCAGAATCACTTAATATCTACCATAGGGTGAAGGGTATGACAGAAAGGATGCTGGGCCTGGAGTCAAGAAGACCTGCATTCAAATATGGAGTCAGATACTTACCAGCTATGTAACCCTGGACAAATCACTTAAACTCAGTATGCCTCAATTTCCTCACCTGTAATGGGAAAAATAATAGCACCTACCATGCAGAGTTGTTTTGAGGATCAAATATAATATTTATAAAGTGCTTAGCACAGTGCCCAGCACACAGGAAGTGCTTAATAAATTCTTGTCTCCTTTCCTTCCAATATGTATATTTACTGATTATGTATTATTATTGATTATGTATTGATTTTTCAAGGAATGATCTTCTAGGTTTCCTCTCTAACCCCTTATTTGTCTTAGGTCCCTCTGTGATAACATCATCTCTAGCCCTACCACCAATTAAATGGTTACTCCTTCTTAATGAAGAGGCAGCATGGTATACTTGGAGGCAGTATAATGTTCTGTACTGAAGCACAGTGGAAAGAATGCCAAATCTGGAGTACAGAAAGACCTTGGTTCAAATTCTGCCTCTGACACTAGGTGTCCAATCACTTAAAAACTGGCTGAGTCTCAGGTTTTTTTTCTTCCATAAAATAAGGAAAATTAACACCTTCAGAAACTACCTTAAAGAGTTGTTGTGAAGATCAAATGAGATAATATATGTAAAGAGCTTTGTAAACCTTAAAGTGCTCTATAAATGTCAGCTACTGTTATCAGCTATTAGTACAAAGAACACTTCCCAAAGAGGCAGTAAACCTGGGTTCCAGCTTTGGTTCTACTATTAACATGCTGTGAGATCTTTTCAAGCTACTCAGCCCTTTTTTTAAAACCTCAGTTTCCTCCTCTCTCAAATGAGGAGTTTTCATTAGATTCCAAGGTCTCTTTTGGCTGAAATTCTGGGATTCTATTTTTTCTCTCGCCAACCCATCTTTCATTAATGTCAGACTCTTCCTGGTTTCCATAGTCATTGCTGACCAGAATGGAGTTTCTCAGCTCTTAGGAAACAGTGTAAAAGACATATGTTCAGTCTATAGCTTGCACACACACAAACACACACACAGCATGCATGCTCATGCACATACACATATACATCCAGACTCCATTTGTGAAACTTGATGAGTTTAGGTTCCCAAGAGGGATTCCAGCTCTTGTCTGAGTTAATAGTAGAGGGGACGAGAGGAGAGGGAGTGAATTTCAATTGTAATGTGATTATTGGCCTTTTTGAAGTTATGTGGTGGGGTTTTTTCACCTGGTTTGCTCAATATCTCTAACCAAACGCTTGTCTCACAAATCGTCTTTGGCCTCAATTCAAATTTAATTACACTCCATCTAAGTGAAATAAATAAAGAAAGGAAGAAATGAGACACGGTGTGTGCAGAGAGGCCCTCTGCTTTCACATGCCGGGAGAGGGGATAGGATATGATGAGCTCCCTAGGAGAAAACCAACCTCCATTCACTTAAATCTTCTCATCTCCCTGGGAATTAGAGTTAATGTAGCTCAGAGCACATACAGGTCTGACCTCAGAAAGATGTGGAGGCTGTAATGAGGTTGTTGTAATTGGGGGCTAAGGAAAGCTGCAGTGCAGGCCTCAGACAGAATGGAGAAGAGTTTGTTTGTCTTTAGGGCTTCCAGCTTCCCATTTCTGAGACCTATTTTCCCCTTTCTGGCTGTCCTCTACCCCTTTTACCCCTCTTGATTCTCTCTTTCCTTCTTTCCAATCCTCCTTCTCCTCTCTTCCTCTCCCCTTCTTTCCTCTTTTTCTTCCATTTTCTTCCATCCTCCTACTCCCCTTCTTTCTTTTCTCTTCCCCTACCCTTTCTCTCTCCTTCCTCTTTCTATTCCTTTCTTTTGTGCTTACACCTCTTCCTTCTCTTTTCTCTTTCTTTTCCATTTAAAAATCTATGATCCTATTATAACAATAATTTACTATTGCTGGTCCCAAAGTGATAGTATGCTGCAGTCTATCCCTCTCTATCAATGGGTGCTTTTCAGCTCCAGACTCCATGCATGTAGATTGGATACAAACCTGAGAGAACCTCACTGCACAGAGAGGACTCAGATTCTTTTGCATCTTTTGTCTTTCTTTGGCTCTCAATGCCCCAGAGGAAAATTACTTGAAACATAGGTTTGGCTCACCTGTAAGGTCTCACCAAATGGGTATGAAGAAAGGTGCTCAATATACAGTATGACTCAGGCACACCAATGAAATGTTTAACACATTGGTGGAGCCAAGATGATGGAGTGAAAGCAGGAACTCACCTGAACTCCCCCATGAACTGCTTCAGTGACCCCTTAAAAGTGAATCTGAGTGGATTTGAAAGTGGCAGAATCCAATTGGGAGGGGGAGTGTGGCAGATTTCCAGCCCAGGAAAGTGGAAGGGTAGATTTTGTTGTGCTGGTGGGGAGAGTGCAGAGTGCAGAATGTGGAGGCTGCACCAGCACAGACCCGACCATAGTGGAGTCAGAGTGAGCTTGGGTGACCTGACTCAACCACCATAGGGGAGGTTCCCAGACCTCTCACCCCAGGATGGGGGTCTGACAAAGGTGGGTAAGAGACAAGTGCAGGGCCTTTGGCAGTGGCAGCAGCTACTCTTAAGGCTATCAGCCCATAGCCTGGAAGTTTAAAAATCACTTACCTGAACTTCCAGGAGCCAAGATGGTAGAATAAACAGTAACTGCTCTCATCTCCCTCTCTGACCCTGAAAGACGCAGAGAATATTGTCCTAGTGTAAAATCCTAAAATAATGGAACCAGCAGCAGGTGTGGGAGTCCTAGAGGAAGAGCATGGCTGTGGCTGTGCTGAAGCTAAAGTGCAGAGCATGAGGTGTCCCAACAATCCCCATCTCAGTTAACCAGCAGGTGATCCTGAACTCCAGGGGAATGGAGCCAGCTAGTGCTAACAACAGAACTTCAGGTGTGCCTTCGCATAACCAGGAGAATCTGCAGACCCCAGTGTGGCTGGGTCTGCCTGAACTCTAGCCCAGGGATGGAAAGGCAGAATCCTGAAGATGCCAGACCACCCTCCCCCACACCTCATGCTGTGAGCTTCAATATAATCCTGGGGAAATGCCAGAAGTCCTGGCCTTGAACTCAGTCTAGGCACTCAGAGGCCACAGAACACAAAACCAATAGTCAGGTCCCTAACTCCTAGCATAAGAAGCATGGATGAGAGCCCTCTTTACCCCAGAAGCAGAAATCCACTTTAAAAGTCAGGAAATAGGCAATCACAATGTGCAAAAAGCAAATTGGAAAAACAGACTTGAGAACCTTATTATGGTGAACAAAAAGAACCAAATTCAGAAGAGGACAGCACTGATCCTGTACCCATATCTGAAACCTCAAAAGGCAATAGGAAGTAGTCTCAAGTACAAAAAGCACTCTTGGAAGATATCAAGAAGGATTTTATTTTATTTTTTTGTAGTTTAATTTTATTTTTTAGTTTACATCATTCATTTCCACAAGATTTTGAGTTACAATTTTTCTCCCCATTTTTCCCCTACCCACCACCTAAAAACAGCAATCCCACTGAATATCCTCTCCCCCAATGTGCTTTCTCTATATCTTACCTCATCCCCTCTCCAACTTTTCAGTAGGGCATAGTGGATCTCTATGCCCCAGTGCCTGTATATCTTATTTCCCAGTTATATGTATAATAATAATAATATATTTTTTAAACATTTGAATTTCAGATTCTTTCCTTACCTCCTTCATCACCCACCCTTACTGGGAAGATAAGCAATTCAATATAGGCTGTTCATGTATAGCTATGCAAAACATTTCCATAGTGGATATATTGTGAAAGACTGTCTATATTTCTCTCCATCCCATCCCACCCCCACTTGTTCTATACTCTACTTTGATCCTGTACTTTTTCAAAAGTTTGTGCTTCCAACTTCCCTCCCCCCAGCCTGCCTTCCCTTCTATCATACCCCCTCTCATATCCTTCCCTCCTACTCTCCTGTAGGGTGAGATACCCTATTTAGTATGCATGTCATTCCCTCCCTAAGTCAAATTCATTGAGAATAAGGTTGACTCATTCCCTTTTGCCTTCCTATTCTTCCTCTCCATTGCAACAGTTCTCCCTTGCCTCTTCTGCATGACATAATTTACCCCATTCTGTCTCTCCCCATCTCCTCTCATTATATTCCTCTCTCACCTCTTAATTTCACCTTTTAAGTATCATCCCTTCCTATTCAACTGGTCCTATACCCTCTGTCTATGTATACCTGTACACATATATACACATACTCACATATGTATTCATATGCCCATATATACCCCTATATAGACGTATATGCATGTATACATGTGTGTATACACATATATGTATACATTTCTATTCCTTTTAACTATTCTCTTACTGAGAAAAGTTTCATAAGTTACAATTATTGATTTTCCCTGTGTGAATGTAAGTAGTTAAACTTTGATAAGTTCCTTATGATTTCTTTTCCCTGTTTACCTTCTCATGCTTCTCTTGCTTCTTGTATCTGAATGTCAAATTTTCTATTCAACTCTGTTTTTTTCATCAAAAATGATTGAAATTCCTCTATTCCACTGAATGACCATATTTTCCACTGAAACATGATACTCAGTTTTGCTGGAAAGGTGATTCTTGGTTTTAATCCTAGCTCCTTTTACCTCTGGAATATCATATTCCAAGGCCTTCCATCCCTCAGTGTAGAAGCTGTCAGATCCTGTATTATCCTGATTGTGTTTCCACAGTGCTAAAATTGTTTCTTCCTGTCTGCTTCTAATATTTTCTCCTTGATCTGGGAACTCTGGAACCTGGTTATAATATTCCTAAGAGTTTTCTTTTTGGATCTTTTTCAGGAGGTGATTGGTGGATTCTTTCAACCTGTATTTTGCCCTCTGGTTCTAAAACATCAGGGCAATGTTCCTTGAGAAATTCTTGGAGGATGATTTCTAGGTTCTTTGTTTATCATGGCTTTCAGGTAGTCTAATAATTTTTAAATGATCTCTCCTGGATCTATTTTCCAGGTCAGTGGTTTTTCTAATGAGATATTTCACATTTTTTCATTTGTTTGGATCTGTTTTATAGTATCTTGATTTCTCATAAAGTCACTAGCTTCCATTTGCTCTAATCTAATTTTGAAGGAATTTTTCTCTTCAGTGAGCTTTTGAGATTCTTTTTCCATCTGGCAAATTTGGCTTTTTAAGGCATTCTTGTTTTCTTCATTCAGGTTGTTGACTCTCATTTTATAATTTTCTTACATCATTCTCATTTCCTTTCCCAATTTTTCCTCCACTTCTCTTATTTGGTTTTCAAAGTCCTTCTTAAGTACCTCTATGGTCTGTAAGCAGCTTATTCTTTTCTTGGAAGCTCCTGGTGCAGGAGTTTTGACTCTTTAATCTTTCTCCTGTTCCATGCTTTGATCCTTTTTGTCCCCAAAATGGGAGTCCAAAGTCAGATTACTGTGCTTGTTTTGCTTCCTTTGCTTGCTCATATTGCCACTCAATTACTTGACTTCTGAGGTTTTTGCCACAGTAGAACTCTGCTACCAGAGCGGGGAGCTTTGTCCTAAGTTGCTTGGGTTTTCTCAGCTGGTGTAGCTACTAGTTGGGTGTCTTTGCTGAAGCCTCCCCACACTCTGGCAAACCGGTCATGCACCCCAGGACCTCTACCCTTGACTGCAATCCAGATGCAAGCAGGTTAAAACAAGAGCTATTACTCCTGAGACTGATCACTTGGTCCCCCTACAATCTGCAGGCCAGGAGCTCTGAAGCAGCCACATGGTGCTGGCTGCACAGCCACTAGGCCTCAGCTGCTTCTTCTCCAGGGGGTAAAGGCTGACCACACTCCCAATTTCTCAGGTCCCAAAGTCCACACTGCACTGACCTCTCACTTTGTCCTTAGCATCTATGGGTTGATAATTCTGGAAACCACCACAGCTGCTGGTAATCTGAAGTACCTCCAGCTGGCAGCTGGTCAGGAAGCCCTGAGGCTAGAACCTCAGGCTTGAGCAGGGCTGCACTTGGCTCCCAGAGAGCTGGGCTGACTACTTCCTGTTGGCCTGCTGAGCAGTCCTTAGCAGGAGGTTATCTTCTCTGTGTCATTTTGTTGGTTCTGTAGCTCCAAAGTTTGTTCAGAGTCACCTTTTATATGAATTGGTGGAGGTGGGAGTGGGATCCCTGTGGAAGTCCTGTTACTACTCTGCCATCTTGACACTGTCCCCCCAAGAAGGATTTTAAAAGCCAAATTAGAGAGGTAGAAGAATAATTGACCAGTTATTTTAAAAAATACAATGGACAAAATGAAAAAAAATCATTGAAGAAAACAACTTCTTAAAAAATAAAATTTTTCAAATGGAAAAGGAGATTCAAAATATAATTGGAGAAAATAACTTCTTAAAAGTAAAAACTGAACAAATGGAAAAGGAGATTCAAAATCTAACTGAAGAAAACAATTTACCAAAAATTAGAATAAGGTAAATTGAAACTAATGACTCTATGAGACATCAGGAATCAGTCAAACAAAATCTAAAGAATGAAAAAGTAGAAGAAAATGTAAAATACATCACTGGAAAAACAAATGACCTGGAAAACAGATCCAGGGGAGATAATCTAAGAATTGTTGGTCTACTGGAAAGCCATGATGAAAAAATAGACCCTAGACATCTCTCAAGAACTCATCAAAGAAAATGGCCCTGACTTCCTAGAACCAGAGGGTAAAATAATTATCGAAATAATTAACCTAACATCTCCTGAAAAGGATCCCAAATTGAAAACGCTAAGGAATATTATCTCCAAATAACAGAATTATCAAGTCAAGGAGAAAATGCTGCAGGCAGTCAGAAAGAAACAATTCAAATATCATGAAATAATAGTCAGGATCACACAGGTTATAGTAACTTCTATATTAAAGGATTGGAGGGATGGAAATATGATATATCATGAGGCAATGGAGCTTGGCCTACAGCAAGGATCGCCTAACTAGCAAAACTGAGCTTAATCTTTCAGGCAAGGAGATGGTCATTCAATGAGATAAGGGACTTCCAGACCTTCCTGATGAAAAGATTAGAGGTCAATAGAAAATTTGATCCCCAAATGCAAGACTCCAGAGAGACATGAAAAGGTAAACAGGGAACACACACACACACACACACACACACACACACACACAACTTGTTACTCAATAAGAACAAACTATATACATCCCTATATGTGAGGATGATATCTGTCAGTTTTGAGAATTTTATAATTATCATGACATTTAAAAGGGATACACATAGATAGAGGATTTGAGTATAAATTAACTAATGTGATTACAAAAAAACCTTATTAAGGGGTGGAAAGGGATTATAATGGGAGAAGAGGAAAGGAGGAGGTAGAAAGGCATAAATTTTGTCACATGAAGAGACATAAAAACATTTTATAGTAGAGGGAAAGAAGGAAGGGAGATGAACATTGTAAGAGCTTTAATCTTGTTGGTTTTGGTTCAAGGAAGGAATAACATGCAGAGTTAAATATAAGAATCCAATGTGAAGAGACTCAAAAACTTATTATAGTGGAGGAAAGAAGGGAGGGAGAGGAGCATTGTTTGAGATTTACTCTCATTGGATTTGGTTCAAGGAGGGAATAACACACTTTGTTAATTATAAACATCTAATGTGCCCTGTAGGCAGTAGGAGGGGAAAGGGGAAAAAAGGTGGGGGTTAGAAGAGAGGGAAAAAAGCAGTAAGGGAAAAGAGCAGGAAAAGGGGGATGAGAGGGAAGGAATATTGAGGGAGGTGGTGGTCAAAAGGAAATTCTTTTTCCCCCCAATTTATTTATTTATTTTTAGTTTTCAACATTTATTTCCACATGATTTTGAGTTATAAATTTTTCTCCCCATCTTTCCCCTACTCCCCACCCCAAAATAACAAACCTACTGAATACCCCTTCCCACAATCTGTTTTCTCTTATATCTTTCCCCATTCCCCCCCACCCCCCTACACACTTTCTATTAAGGCAAGATGGATTTCTATATCCCAGTGCCTGTACATCTTATTTCCCAGTTACATGTAAAAAAATACAATTTTTTAAACATTTGTTTTTAAAACTTTGAGTTCCAGATTTTTTCCCTTCTTCCCTCATCACCCATCCCCACTGGGAAGATAAGGAATCCAATATAGGTTGTACACATGTAGTTATGCAAAACATTTCCATAATATTGTGAAAGACTAACTATATTTCCCTCCATCCTATCCCGCTCCCCACTTATTCTATTTTCTTCTTTGACCCTCCCTTCTTTCCCTCTACTATAAAATGTTTTTATGCCTCTTCATGTGACATTTTATTTCCTCTTTGGTGTTTATGGGTTGAGAAGTCTGGAAACTGCCACAGCTTCTGGTGATCCACTCTCCTGAAGTCTGCTTTGGTTACTGCTGGTTGGGGCTGCCTTGGGACCAGAACTGCATGGCTCACAGGAGACTTCGCTCAGCTCCCAGCTTAGTTCTATAGACCCTTCCTGTAGGCCTGCCAGGCTGCCTTCAGCAGGAGATTTGTTTCTCTCTGTCATTTTGTGAGTTCTGTAGCTCTAAAATTTGTTTAGAGTAGTTTTTTTACATGTACTGGAAGTGTTTGGAGGAGGATTTCATGCCAAGTTCGTGCTTATACTCTGCCATCCTGGCTCCACCCCCACTATGAAAAAAGGAAAACTCTTAAGTTGAAGAAGGGAAAAATAAAAGTATAAAGAGGGGAGGGAATAGGATAGAGAGAAAGACACAGATAGTAAGCATAACTTTGAATCTTAATGGGATAAACTCTCCCATAAAATGGAGGCAGATAGCAGAATGGATTAAAAACCAAAATCCTACAATCTGCTGTTTACAAGTAACACATTTGAAAGAGAGGGATGCACACAGGGTAAAGGTAAAAGGTTGGAGTAGAATATATTATGCTTCAGGTAAAGTAAAAAAAATGCAGGGGTAGCAATCCTAATCTCAGACAAAGCTAAAGCAAAAATAGTTCTAATTAAAAGAGATAAGGAAGAAAACTATGTCTTGCTAAAAGGCACCATTGACAATGAAGTAATATAATTACTAAACATGCATGCACCAACTGGTATAGCATCCAAATTCTTAGAGGAGAAGTTAAGGAAATTAGAGGAAGAAATAGATGGAAAAACTATACCAGTGGGGAACCTCAATATCCACCTCTCTGAGCTTGATAAATTTGACCTCAAAAAAAAAAAACAAGAAAGAAGTTAAGGAGGTGAATAGAATTTTAGAGAAGGTAGATATTATAGAACTCTGGAGAAAACTGAATGGGTACAGAAAGGATTATGCCTTCAGTAGTACATGGCACATACACAAAAATTGACCATGTACTAGGGCATAAAAACCTCATAATCCAGTGTAGAAAGGCATAAGTATTAAATGCATCTTTTTTCAGATCATGATGCAATAAAAATTATATGTAATAAAGGGCCATGGAAAGATCGACTAAAACTTAATCGGAAACTAAATAATCTAATCCTAAAGAATGCATGGGACAAACAACAAATCATAGAAACAAACAGTAACTTCATTCAAGAGAATGACAACAATGAGAAAACATACCAAAACTTATGGGATGCATCAAAAGTGGTTCTTAGGGGAAGTTTTATATCTCTCAATACTTACATGAATAAATAGCGAAAAAGGAGATAGATAAATTGGGCATGCAACTGAAAAAGCTAGAAAAAGGACAAATTGAAATCCCCAATTAAATACTAAATTAGAAATACTGAAAACCAAAGGAGAGATTAATAAAATTGAAATTAAGAAAACTATTGAACTAATAAATAAACTAAGAGCTGATTTTATGAAAAAAAAACAAAATTGATAAACCTTTAGTCAATTTGATTTTAAAAAAGAAGAAAATCAAATTACTGATATCAAATATAAAAATGGTGAATTTATCTCCAATGAAGAGAAAATTAAAACAATAATTAGGAATTATTTTGCCCAATTGTATGCCCATAAATTTGACAATCTTAGTGAAAATGATGAATATTTACAAAATATAAATTGCACAGATTAATTGAAGAGGAAGTAAAATACTTAGCCCCATCTCAGAAAAAGAAATTAAACAAGCCATCAATGAACTCCTTAGGAAAAAATATCTCCAGGGCCAGATGGATTTACAAGTTAAGCTAATTCTATCAAACATTCAAAGTACAATTAATTCCAATATTTTATAGATTATTTGGGAAAATTAGAGAAGAGGGAGTCCTAACAAATTCTTTTTGTGATACAAATATGGTACTGATACCTAAATCGGGAAAAGCCAAAACAGAGAAAGAAAATTATAGACCAATTTCCCTCATAAATATAGATGCAAAAATTTTAAATAAAATATTAGCAAAAAGAGGCGGTTAGGTGGTGTAGTGAGTAAAGCACCAGCCCCAGAGTCAGGAGGACCCAAGTTCAGTTCCAGCCTCAGACACTTAACACCCACAAAACAAATAAACAAACAAAAAACTAGCCATGTAATCTTCGGCAAGTTACTTAACCCCAATTGCCCTCCAAAAGGCAATATATATATATATATATATATATATATATATATATATATATATATA
>NW_027187367.1:17551325-17608914 GCF_028583685.1 Petaurus breviceps papuanus
ATATATATATATATATATATATATATATATATATATATATATATATAAGATTACAGCAACTTATAACAAGAATAATACACTTTGATCAGGTAGGATTTATTCCAGGAATGCAAGACTGGTTCAATACTATGAAAATTATTCAGTATAATCTATCATATCATCAAGAAAACTAGTAGAAAACATATGATTATCTCAATAGATACAGAAATTTTTTTTTGATAAAATACAGCACCCATTCCTATTAAAAACACTAGAAAGTGTAGGAATAAATGGAGTTTTCCTTAAAATAACAAGTAGCATCTATCTAAAACCATCAGCAACTATTACATGTAATGGAGATTAGATAGAAGCATTTCCAATAAGATTGGGGGTGAAACAAGTATGTCCACTATCACCACTGTTATTCAATTTGATACTAGAAATGCTAGCTGTAACAATAAGAGAAGAAAAAGAAATTGGAGGGACTAGATTAGGCAAAGAAGAGACTAAGCTATTACTCTTTGCAGATGATATGATGATATACTTAGAGAATCCTAGAGAATCAAATAAAAAACTGCCTGAGATAATAAACAAATTCAGCAAAGTTGCAGGATATAAAATAAACCCACATAATCCTCAGCAATCCTATATCTTTCTAATGAAGCCCAACAGCAAGAAAATAAAGAGAAATTCCATTTAAAGTTACTGTATAGGTTATAAAATATTTGGGAGTCTATCTGCTAAAACAAACCCAGGAGCTATATGAGCGCAATTACAAAACACTTTTCACACAAATAAAGTCAGATCTAAATTATTGGAAAAAACATCAGTTGCTTGTGGTTAGGTCGAGCTAATATAATAAACATGATAATTTTACCTAAATTAATTTACATATTTAGTGCCATACCAATCAATCTACCAAAAATTATTTTATAGAGCTACAAAAATAGTAATAAAAATCATCTGGAAGAACCAAAGGTCCAGAATATCAAGGAAATTAGTGAAAAGAAATACTAGGGAAAGTGGCCTAACCATAGCAGATTTTAAACTGTATTATAAAGCAACAGTCATCAACACTACTTGGTACTGGCTGAGGAATACAATAGTGGATCAGTGGAATAGATTAGGTATACAAGACACAATAGTTAATGACTATAGTAATCTACTGTTTGAGGAACCCAAATACTCCAGCTTCTGGGATATGAACTCACTACTTAAAAAACAAAACTGTTGGGAAAACTGGAAAATAGTATGGCAGAAACTGAGCATAGACAGTATCTTACACCATATATCAAAATAAAATCTAAAAGGTTCACAATCTAGATATAAAGACTGATACTGTAAGCAATCTGGGAGAGCATTGGAATAGTTTACCTGTCAGATTTATGGAGAAAAGAAGAATTTATGACCAAACAAGAGATAGAGAGCATTAGGAAATGCAAAATGTATAATTTTGATTTCATTAAATTGAAAAGTTTTTGTACAAACAAAGCTAATGTAAATAAGATTAGGAGGGAAGCAAAATATCGGGAAATAATTTTTGCAATCAGTGTGTCTGATAAAGGTTTCATTTCTAAAATATACAGAAAATTGGGTGAAATATATAAGAATACAAGTCATTCCCAAATTAATAAATGGTCAAAGCATATGAACAGGCAGTTTTCAGAGGAAGAAATTAAAAATATCTATAACCATATGAAAAAATGCTCTAAATCACTAATGATTAGAGAAATGAAAATCAAAACAACTCTGAGGTACCACATCTTACCAGTCATATTGGCTAACATGAAAAAACTGGAAAATGATAAATTCTGGAGATGTGGGAAAATTGGAACACTAATGCATTGTTGGTGGAGTTGTGAACTGATCCGACCATTCTGGAGAGCAATTTGGATCTATGCTCAAAGGGCTATAAAAATGCGCATACCTTTTAACCCAGCAATACCACTTCTAGGGCTGTATCCCAAACAGTGGGAAAAGGACCTATATATAAAAATATTTATATATAGCAGCTCTTTTTGTGGTGGCTAAGTTTTGGAAATCAAGGGAATGCCCATCAATTGGGGAATGACTGAACAAGTTGTGGTATATTAATGTAATGGAATACTCTTGTGCTATTAGAAATGAGGAGCAGACAGACTTCACAATAGAGACTTATGTAAACTGATGCTGAGTGGGAGGAGCAGATACAGGAGAACACTGTACACAATTGCAAACACATTGTTTCTGTGATGACTGACTTTGATAGACTGGGCTCATCTCAGCAATGCAAGGTTATAAGACAACTCCAAAGGACTTGTGATAGAAAATGCTATCCACAACCAGAGAAAGATTTACAGAGCCTGAATGCAGAATGAAGCAAACTATTTTCTCTCTCTCTCTCTTTCTCTCTCTCTCTCTCTCTCTCTCTCTCTCTCTCTCTGTCTCTCTCTCGTTTTGTTTTGTTCCTTTCTCATTGTTCACTCTGTTGGTTATAATCCTTCTTTACAACTTGCCTAATGTTTAATGTGAAGGTATTTGTAGAACCTATTTGTAGAATCCTATATTGGATTGCATGCCTCCATGGAAAGGAGGGGGAGAAGAGAGGGTTGAGAGAGAAAATTTGGAACGCAAGGGTTTGTAGAACTGAATGTTGTAATTAAAAATTAATTAATTAATTAATTAAATTTAAAAAAAAGAAATGCTTGACACACATAAGATCCACAATTTTATATTGATGGAAAAATTTAAAATAAAAAAAGTCAACAAATCAATACTATTTTACTTTCCCAAGAGGATGATCCTTATCATACCAAGATTTGATAAAGTTCTTAGAAATGCTAAATATTACACCTCATCTCTACACTCTACCAAACAACTCACTTTAGTTCTATGTCTTCCAACAAGACAGGTCAGAGGCTCAACTCCCCTCTTTTTGGTTGTCAACTTCTACAACACAGAAATTTGGCAGTCAGTTCTGACCAAGGATTCAGGATGTCCCAATCTCTTAGGTGTACAATGTGACCTCCAAGGTTGGCCATGTCTATCTCCAAATCCCTTTTTATTCAATAATAATCAAACAAAGAAAGTCAGAGTACTCAAGCACAACTAAGATGAACCCCAGTTCTAGTTGCTATCTTGTCTTCAGTCTTCATGCTGCTGGGATCTAGGACTATCTCAAGAATTCAATTCTCTTAGGATAAATGAAAAGGTTGATAGTTTTGTCAAGGTAGCCTTTCCTGACCATTTCACTCATATGTGAATAAGGCATGACTTGAACCCAGATTTTTCTGATTCCAAGATCAGCTCCTTCTTCATTACTTCACACTACTTTCCATAGTATGGTACCTTATATTCTGGGATGTGGCCCAGGTCTTTCCTTTCACTTTCTCCCCAAAATTAAACTTAAAGAGGAAGTATGGTGCAATAAAGGTAGTGACCAATTAGAAGCCTAGAGACCTGGCTTTGATTCATGGCTCTGCTACTAACACTATGTAAGACCTTAATCAAGTCACTTCCCTTCTCTGGGGCTCAGTGTCCTCATTTGGAAACAAAGGGGATTAAACAAAAATGATCTCTAAGTTCCTCTCTTGCTTGATATCCTCTACCTCTTAAAGAATAACTGAGAAAGGGTCAAGCCCAGGGCTAAGATCATCATGTAGGCTCCTTGATCATACAACAGCTAACCAGTCAGAACACTCAGAATTCTCTCCAGCCCTGCAAGACCAGAGGCGAAATGTACTGCTGGCCAGTGACCAGGATGGCCAGAGGAGACACACCCTCCTTGGCCCTGTTTCCTACACTCCCAAGCTGAATTGACTTTTTTTTCCCAATTGCTATTGATTGCTATCTTTGCCATTTATTGCCTTTCAGGTCAAAAGCAACATTGAAGAGTTGGATGCCAATAGTGGACTGTGTAGCTTTCTTCTCCTTCCTCTAATTCACTTTCTCTCCCATCTTCCCCTCCTCTATCCACTTTCTTGCTTCCCATTTGCCCATCCTTTCTTCTTCCTTACTTTCTGCCCCTCTTCTCTTTTATCCCTCTCCTCCCATTCTCCTCCTCTCTCTCCCTTTTCCCCTCATTTCCCTCTGCCTTTGTAACCTTCTTTGTCTTTCTTCCTCCTCCTCTTCCCTGTCCTCTTCTTCCTCCTAAAGCCTTCCCTCCCTCCCCCATCCCACTAGGACATCAACGAAAATGTCAAGAAATAAAAACAAGTCCCTATGCATGCTGTTTTCCTACTCAAACCAATAAAATACTTCCTTCATTCGAAGAGAAGACAAAGCAATAACTCAGGCATTAGCAAGAAGAAGAAATACACTTATTTTTAGCCTCCCTTTAGCTTTGCTGGGGTCAGTTCTTTTTTTTCATCCAGTGGGTCTCCTATATGCACAGAAACCTATGGTGTCAGTGGAATGAACAAAAATTCATAGATTTGGAACTGGAAGGGACCTCTACGACCATCTAGACCAACACTTTCATTTTACATATAAGGAAACAAAGGTCCAAAGAATAAAAGTAACTTGCCCAGACTCTCAGTTAGTGATTGTCACAAGTAACATTTAAAGATTGTCACAAGTAGCATTTAAACCCAGAATCTCTAACTCAAAAGTCAGTACTCACTTCATTGTACCAAAGTCTGATTTTCCTTAGGATATCTCTCTCTCCATCTCTGTCTCTCTCCTCTATCTCTGTCTTTTTTTGTCTGTCTCTGTCTCAGTGTCTGTCTGCCTATGTCTGACTGCCTGTCTTTGTCTCTGTGTCTGTCTCTCTTACACACACATCCATACACACACGCACTGTTTTGAATAGACTCTATATTTACTTACTTTTGTTCATGGTATACCCTACTTCCAGGGGAATGTAAGCTCCTTGAGGGCAAGTATTGTTTTCTCTTGTATCTTTACATCTTCAGTGTCTATCCCACTGCCCACTTCATAGCAGACCCTTAGTCAATTTTCAAATCAACAGGGTCATCTACTTCAGATATGATGCTTGTTGTTGGGCAGCTTCATTCCTGAGGTCCTTCTAGGCATACACCCAGGCATAGTAGGTCTCTTTCCATCGTCCCACCACAAAAGGGTCTGAACAAAGACTTTTTTTTCTTTTATTTTCTTTAAGCAATTGGGGTTAAGTAACTTGCTGTAATGTAATGCCAAGGAAAGGCAACTTCCCAAGGTTCAAAATACCAGCATAGGTGCTCTCCATTTTATTCAGTGACAAAGTAAGAACAGAGAAGGTCAAAACATGACATCATTCAAAATACAGCATTTACTAAGGGTGATTTAATAATCTCCAAGTACTACCCCACCCCAGGACCTTCCATTCATTCATTCAATTACAAAGTCCCTGTTCTAAATACTACTCCACCCCTAGGCTGTACCTTCATTTAGTCCATCAGAAAACCCCTCTTCTCAAATGGAGATTAGTTTCCAAACATAAGTAAAGTACATTCATTTTTCAACCATAGAACACAAAAAGGTCAAAAGTTCCCCACCCCTGGATCACAATTGAATCTACCCCAGAGTTACATCAAGTTTAAGCACAGCACTTAATACCCAAATGGAGGTCTTTTCTTCATCTTGACAAGAGGCAAGTTCTCAGCAATCTTAGTTCCTGGGGAGATAAGGCTTAGCAAGGCCACAAGATACATTGCCAGTCCCTTCATTAATTCATTCTCTGTCTGTAGAACAGTCCTAGAACCCCTGAAAACATTAGCAAAACCCTCTCCCAGGATTTCTGTAAACATACAACAAGAAAATCCTTCAGGGCTTCTGAACCAACAGAAAGGTTCCCAGACCCCTGCAACAACAGCACTGTCCTTCACCAGTGGACAGTATTCACTCTGTCTGCAGGACAGTCTCCAGACCCCTGCAACAACAGCACTGTCCTTCACCAGTGGACAGTTTTCACTCTGTCTGCAGGACAGTCTCCAGACCCCTGCAACAACAGCACTGTCCTTCACCAGTGGACAGTATTCACTCTCTGTCTGCAGGACAGTCTCAGGAGCTCTTAGCCAACAGCCAGGTTCCAGGACTTCTTCAACAAAAGGACTGTCTTTCACCAGTGGACAAATCTGGCAAAACAATATCAAAACAGACAGACAAAGTACCAGCAAAACAGCCATGTCTCCTCAGTCCTTGGCAGCTCAGGGGGCAGGTCTCAAAAGTCCAGGGCAATTCAAAGTGGCCCCCAGCAATTCTCTCAGTCTCTCTCTCTGCCTCCACGAGGGTGCTGCTTCCAAAAAGTTCTTCTGCCTCTCTCTTGTCTCTCCAAATCTACGTCACCAGCTCCTCCCAGTTCGGGACTCTCTTTTTACATCAACAAGTCCATCCCACAGGTGGGATTAACAAGCTCTGGGTTTTAACACAATCAATTTGAAAACCAAGCCAATACAGGAGAATCTTTATATTCCATTACTATCACACTTGCTCAAGGTTACACGGCCAGTTATTTCTGGATGTGGTGCTAAGTATCAGAGCCCAGATTCGATCCCAGCTCATCCCAACTCTGGGGCTGGTGCTCTTACTCTCTGTGCTACCTGGCAACCCCTGAGAAAAGACTTTCAATACACAAGGATGATGTTTCTAGCAAATCATAGTGAGCTGCTTAGGCCCCACCAACCCTTTAACTGAATCCTTAGGTTTGAAGAGCCCTAGAGACATATAAAGGGAGTATTTCTATACCCTCTAGAAATTCCCAATGAAGATACACTCCCCTCAAGGCCTTCCCAGGCTAAAGGAGGAGATATAATCTCCATCCTTTGGAAACTGTCTGGGATATATGGGTTTTGTTCTCAGGGAGTTCCTGGACTAAATTCTGACAAAACATACACAAAAGATAACACTCCCAATCCCCACTCATTGTTTCATTCTCATTGGATCATGGACCTAGATACGGAAAGGACCTGGAAACCATCTAGTCCAACTCCCTACCTCATTTTACAGTGATGAAATTAAGCCACAGGATGGTGAAGTAACTTGCTTAAGGACACAGAAGCAGTTAGCATCAGAGAAAGGATTTGAACCCAGGTCCTCAGACTCCAGAGCAATCAACAAGAATAAATTAACATAGAATTTCTCACTAATTGTCCACCTGCCTCTGTCTTATCTTACATTCTTTATGCCCCTCCCTCATCTCTCTCTATCTCTAAACTCTATCTTTGCCTTTATTTTTCTAGAAAAGTCCAGAAGAGAACAACCAAGATAGGTTGAATAAATTGTGGCCTCAGTTTCCTTACCTGTGAAATGAGGGTGCTTGAATTTCATGACTTTCAAAGTCTCCTTCTTCCCCAAATCTGTGATCCTATATTTAGCCTGGAGAATAGCAGACTGAAAGGCATAAGGAGGTGAAGTTTCTGCCCAGCAGATATTATTTATCTGAAGTAGATAACTCTATTGATTTGATTTAATTCCACAAACATTTATTAAGGGCTTACCATGTACTGGGCACCGGACTAGACACTGAGGGTGCACAAGATGCTAAAGAAGACAGTTTTTGCCTTCAAGGAGCTTACATTTTCCTGGAAGTAGAGTGCACCATGGACAAAAGTAAACAAATATAGTATTCATATCATAGTAAAGAGAGAGACAGAGACAGAGATAGGAAAGAAAGAAGACTGTAGATCTGAGAAGAAGATCACACTAACCATATTCCAATATCTGAAGGGAAGAGGGAATAGATTTACTCTATTTGACCAACACAGGGGCAATGGATGGGAGTTGTGAAGAAGCAGGAAAACTATTTCTAACATTTAAAGTATCCAAATGTGAATGACCTGGGGAATCATGGATTTTACCTCCATTCCTACCCACCTACCCCTTGCATTAGAGGCAGATTGCAGTGGAATTTCCTTTTAGAGTATGGATTTGTTTAGCTAGATATTTTTGTTTTTTGAGAGGGGAAGAGAGGGTAGTTGGGGTTAAGTGACTTGCCCAAGGCCACACAACTAGTAAGTGTTAAGTGTCTGAGGCTGGATTTGAACTTAGGTCCTCCTGACTCTAGGCCAGTGTTCTATTCACTGTGCCCCCTAGCTGCCCCTTGTTTAGTTAGATATTGAGGTCTCTGAAATCTAAAATTCTGTTTTTGTGATTCCGTCTCTGTCTCTCTCTGTCTCTCTATCTCTCTCTATCTCTGTCTCCCTCTCTCTCTCTGTCTCTCTCTCTGTCCCTGTCTCTCTGTCTCTCTCTCCCTGTGTCTATGTCTCTTTCTCTTTGTCTATCTTAATATTTTGTGCCTCATTCAACAAGCATTTTTAAAATACCTACCGGCATTGATGTACTGTAACTGCTTAACAAGTGACATGGGTTGGTAGGGTAGAGGGTGATGGTGTAAAAACAGGCATACGAGACACGCTTTTAAGTTTAATCTGTATTATTAACACTTTTTAAAGTCTGGACAATCAACACAACAATAAATCAAGCCCTAGTTTGTAACATTTGCTGATTCCCAAGGTGTAAATGCTAACCCTGAAAATTCATCTGTCAGCTCAAGCTGGCTCTAGTAACACAAGCCACAGTCCTACCCAAGTCCAAGGTACTATGAGTGGCTAAAGGAGACAGAAGATAAACCAGTCATGTGCCCTGTCCACTTTGTGCCTCTCTTTGTCTGTTGTCTTGTGTGTGTCTGGCTGTCTTTCTGTCTCTGATGTGTTTGTGTCCTTCCTGAGGTTTCCTCAGTCCATGTTAAAGGCAATTCTGCTCCTATGCTGCACCCCCTCCCCCCAGTTCTTTTTCACACAACAGCAGCTGCTCCTCTTAGATGAAATGGCTCAATGTTATGTTCAACCATGTTTCTCAGATGTCACATCAATGCGCACCAGTAACTGAATGATGCAATTAACTGATCTGCAATTGCCCGGAATCACTAAGTACTGCCATCCTGAGTTGGCAGAAGCTGTGTAATGTCTCTGGGAACAGAGTTCCCCTTCATCAGCCTCCCCACCTCTCCATGAGGCTGGTAAATGTCAACACAGACCATTTTACAGATGGACTTTCTAGCACCTGGAAAGGCATAGGTACTCTTGAGATTAGCACAACTAACCTTTACTATGGAATTCTATTGATGCCTACCAGACCTGGGTTATAGCCATTGTATATTGCCATGATCGGAATAAAAGGTCCACCACAGTGGTCATTACAGAGACAAGAGAGGTGGGTCACAGGATGAAATAACATTGTTCTCACATTCATAGGCCAGGGACCCTTAGGGCTTGTAATAGTGCCTGCCAAACTCTCCTGACCTAATCTTTGAAGCTGGACAGAAGCAGAAACTCCCTTCTCTGGATATCTGCCCAGAGCTCAATCTGAACTCTCCTGACTTTATCTCTCTGGCCAGTTTCTCTGCAAACTCTAATGGTGAGCAGGCATACAGCAGAGGTAATGGGTGGAGGGGTGTCACTTTCTTCCCAATCTTCTCTTCCAAATCCCCAGTCTTGCCTGGTAGAAGGTATGGAGAAGGAGCAGCCCTCAAAAGTTTGTGATTTAGAGCAAACTAGTCATTATAAAGGAACTGAAGAAGACAAAATCTCTGTCAGCAGTGAGATCAATTATTTTCCCTCTTTACAGCTCCTTCTGGGATACCTAAATATCCAAATAGATGTATGAGTTCATTCCTTCTACTAACAAAGATCACAACCCATTCATGCCTCCCCCACCATACTGTTCTTGTCTGTGACCACCATAGGTTTGCCACAAGGGGTCAACTCAACATGAAGGCTTTCTTCACTTTCTCTTGACATCAAGAAGGTATCAGTGGAGTTCTCCAGCTGTCTACCTGTCATTCACCAATTTCAGCACATGTCCAGCCCATCATACATTTCTTCCAATCATACATTTCCTTGATGGTATCTTCAATTCCTCTTTGATGTTCCTCTCTGGTTCTAGGTAACAGCCTGCTCACACCCACCATGCACTTTTCCATTGCTCTCTTTGTGATAGTAATTTTAAACTCCTCAGAGACTGTTGTATTCCCTGTCTGGCTCCCATACTGTGTTATCTCCAGGATAACACAGACAAATACAAATACTGCAGTAACAGGAGTATGTGTAATCTCTTCCCCAAGGACCTGTTTTCCTTATTAATTCCTGGATGCTAGATACTCTTACTGACTATTATTTACCCACCCACTGGCACCTCCTCAGTCTTTTTCTATCCAGATGATGTTATCAAATCACTTAGATTTCATATATCAGTAAAATATAAGAACAATTTCCTTTAAATGCCAAGCATTGTGTTATCAAGGAAATACAATGACAAGAAATAGTCTGGACACCGGCGGCCCTAAGAAAGATGCCCTGTGTCTTCTGAGCCCCCCAGGAATGGAAGATTTTGGATATGATCATTATTTCTACTCCCTAGACCATTCCACACCATGGAAAAGGAAAGGGGAAAAGCAGATAAACTCACCAATCTCCCAACTCAGAGGGAGATAGAGATTTCTTATCCCCTCAGAGCTGCAAACTCCCCAATAGGTGATGAGACTTAAATCCTTCCTTTACTTTTGCTGGACAGGGTAGCATATGGTGGTCACCTTGAGGTCAGTACCCCAAGCCAATGTGTGCTGGCAGATGTTTAACAACTGACTCCCACCTCCCCAAAAACACATAACACATTTCAAAGTTTAATCCGTATTATTAACATTTTCTCCAGCACTTTCTTAAATCTAAACAACAAACAAAATAATAAATTAAGCCCATATTTGTAGTGTTTGGCAATTTCTGAGGTATAAATGGTCACACTGAAATTTTAATAATTCCCTCTCAGAGTCTGTCTAAGCTGGTTCAGCACACCCCCTTAATCTCAAGTCACTTTATTCTCTACTCTTTAAACATATTCAGGTAACAACCTCTTCTGGCCACTGGCTTCCACTGCTCAAGCCAGGGTCCACCTCAGGTTTCCTCGTGAAAGGTGTCTCTCCAACTGCTTATGTTCCTGTCCTTTTCTTCTCCTTTTGTCTCCTTTCCCTTTGTTATAAAATAAAGTCCTCTGAGATCTCTGAGGAGGAATGTCATTACCAACTGGGGGGGATCAGGGCAGGCATTCTAGAGGAGATGACATTTGAGTTAGGCTTTATTGAATGGGTCAGAATTTACCAGGCAAAGAAGGGGAGGGAGGGTTTCTCATGTCTGGGGAACAATATGAGAATTGGGCTATGTGTCCCAGTGAATCCTGGGGAGGGAGGGGAAATGCTACCCCATTTGTCCATTCCCAGTGGGAGGGAGAAAACAACAATGACCTTAAGTCCCTGGACATTAGGTTTGTGGCCTGGTTTCTTATATCTAAATGTCCAGTCTGCACTGGGGAAGGCATCCGATACTATTGGCTACAGTAACCCATCTCTTACTCATGCCCTTTCTAATATTTAAAACCATTGTTGGCTTAAAAGTTCCCTGTGTAGCACTTCGAGCTCATCCATGGCAAGGCACAAGGTACATAAGAAGAAAACAGGCAAATAAATAACACCCCCACAACCCAACCTGCAAACACTTGAGCAGAGCTACTTCCAAGCTAATGGATAGCAAAAAGGAGGTGAGGATAGGACAGCAAAGGGGTCACTCTTAAATGGGAGAGAAAAGAGAAGTTCAGGGGATATGAATGCAAATTATTCTGGTGAAGGAGAAAAGGGGGATGTGTCCAATGCTACTGAGTGACTGCACAAAGAACTCATCTGTGAGCTCAGACTTTAACAATATAGGTACAGAAGATGGAAGCAAAGGCAGGTAATGAAGGATGAACACAAAAAGAGAGGGGTACATCCCTCTAAGAACAATGCTGGGAAGGCTGAAGCTTGGAATGAACTGTGGCTCTCAATGAATGCTAAGGACAACAAAAAGAACTCTTTTAGCTATGCTAGGGGGTGGAGGAGGAACAAGGAAGGGTAAGAGCCTCTGCTCCCAGTGGACGGAATAATGATAACTGACTACAGAGAGAAGGCAGAACTACTCACTAAACTCTCATTTTGATTCCATTTTCTCCGTCATGGAAAAGAATCTTCAGATTGTGAAGTATAGAAAAAAAATGACCAACAGGGAATTGAAACACAAGATAAATGAGGAGATGATAAGAAAGTATCCAGCGGCCCTCAATGAATTCAAGTTACTAGGGCTAGGTGAACTACATTCCAGGATACTCAGAGCACTGATGGATGGAATTGATAAATCGTTGCTGGTTGTGTTTGAAGGACTGTGGCAAACTGAAGAAGAGACAAAGAACTGGGGATAGGCAGATATCCCAATTTTAAAAGGGGGGGGAGGGGGGAGAAGATGTATTCTACTTACTTTGCGGGCCCACAAATTGATCTCCACCAATATTTTAGAATACAGTATTAAAAGAATGGTTTGTGAGCACCTTTAAATGGAGGAGGCGATTGCTAAGACCCAATATGAATTCATTAAGAACAAGTAATGCCAAACTAAACTCATTTCTTTTTTTTTCTGAGGGTTATTAGACTTATAGATCAGGAAAATGCCATAGACACAGACATTTTTTTTTAATTTCAATTTTATTTTATTTTCAGTTCCAAATTCTCTCCCTTTTACTCCCTCTCCCTTTCCACCCATTCAGAAAGCAAGAAAAATGAAACATGTTAGAAATATGAATAGTCAAGCAAAACATATTCCTGCATTAGCCATATCTAAAAATATTTCCTTCAATCTGTACTCTGAGTCCTTTACCTCTCCACCTGGAGGTGGGTAGGAAACATGTTTCATCATGAGTCCTTTGAAAATGTGGTTGGTTCTATTCTGTTGATCAGAATTCTTAAGTATTTCACAGTTCTTAGATATAGAACATTTTGATTGATATTGTTTATTTAGAAGAACCCTTCTTCTTTCAGGGTGGAGATTGACACACTTTGACCAAAACAGAATGAGTCAATCAAATGTATGTCTTACAGACCAAAGAAATTACATTAACTCCTGTGTTAATTTTTATCTAGCCTATTCATGATTGGTATATTCAGAGATACATCGAGACTGCTTATGCTAGATTCACAAATTTGTAACCCTAATCCCAATACACATTGGTTTGGGACTTTCTCCTCATAGATGGAGTTGGCAGGAGAGAGGAGAGAGCTCCGTACAAATGAGCTTTGGGATTAGGGGTTACATAATGATAAAGGGTTCCTGATCCCTTTTTCCTCCTGAATATAAAACACTGATCCCTCTGATGGCTAGGGACCACTCAGAATCATCCTGGAGTTCTGAGTAGGGATGATTTTCTGGGGTTATTATGCAGACATTCAGGATACCAGATTGAAAATTGAGATAAAGGTGGTGAAGTTATTGAATCCATTTCTTCAAATATCTTCTATAACAGTGTGTGTGCTTAATCACTAGAGGTTTGTATATTAATTTTTTGTTTTATAGTAGTAGGAAGAAGGTTGAGACTTATAGTTTTATTGGCATAGGAATGAGGAAACTCTCTTTCCCAATACAGAACAGTACCTTCTCTACAACTTATAGTCCTAGGGAATTGCTTATAGCAAATAGAGACATCCCTTCAGTTTTGACATGAATCCATTAATCACTACTCATTGGGTTCAGTTGTTCAGTTTTGAATTCATCTAAGTAAACTCCCATTCAGTACACATCACTCTGTTATCTTCAAAGATATTGTGAGAGACCTTGTCTAATGTCTTGCTGTGATACAATCTATCTATTAATCCAGTCCAGGAATTCAAGGGAAAAAAAGAAGATGCACATCCTCATGTTCAATCCGACCTGATGCAACAATAATACTAGCACAACTCCTACTGAAGATTTGCTTCCTTGCTCTGTTTCTGATTTTCTGAACTTTGCCACAATGCATCATCTGCCTCCTCATCTTGTAACGTTCTCTTCTTCATACCAGCCCCTATCTCCCATTGGTGAGTTCCTTCTGGTATCTCCATTTCAAGGAGGGGCCCCCACAGACCATTCTTGATTCCCCTCAGCTTTGCTTCTTATTTTCCACACTGCCTTCTCACCTCAAGATGGGCATCTTCTGTCCCTTTTCACCATTTTCAGCTTCCCTTTTATTTGCAGTCTTTTCTCATTAGAATGTAAACCCCTTGAAGGAAGCGACTGTCTTTCTTTTTGTTTACATTTGTGCTGTCAATATTTAGCACTGGGTTAGGTACATAGTAAGCATTTAATAAATGTTTGTCTCTTGTCTACTTACCTAGGAAAGATCTTGGGACACTGAACGACTGCTGTCAGGAAGGCCATCACCTGGGGAAGAACTGGGATGAGTCTGAGCTAGGAAGGCATTTACCTGACACTGGTTTTGTGGGACAGGACTGAGAACAAGTGCACCATCTGGTAGCTTCCGAGTTTATCTAATTATTCTTGTTAACTTGTTCCTATGCTGCTGAAGGAATGAAAGTTCTGTCAAAATGTAAATGTAACAAAATTTTAAATTGCAAATTATTTTTAAGTCATTATTTTAAAATTTTGTTCTCATAAAACATTTATAGCAGCTCTTTTTGTGGTGGCAGAGAAGTGGAAATTAAGTAGGTACCCATCAACTGGGGAATGGCTGAACAAATGATGATCTATGAATGTAATGGAATACAACTGTGCTGTAAGAAATGACAAAAGGGCTGGTTTCAGAAAAACCTGGGTTGACTCATGAACAGATGAAGAGTGAAGGGAACCGAACCAGAAGAATAATGTATATAATAACAACAGTATTGTATAGACAATCACCTTTGAAAGATTGAGAACTCTGATCCATGGAGATGATGAGGCATGGAGATGATAGATTCAGGGTACAGAATGAGACATGCATTCTTGGTCATGAACAAAGAGCGATTTGCTTTGTTTTACCCTGAATATGTTACAAAGGCTTTCTCTTTCTTTTTCCCCAATGAGGGGTGTGTTTGTGGGTGGTAGAGGAAAAACACTTGCTAATTGAAAATAAAAATGAAATTTTAAGAAATGTATTTTCTAAATCCTAAAGGCCCAGTTTCTTCTGAATAGTTATGGCTCTGGACCTCTCTTCATTATTAAACCCCTGACCCTGGCTACTCCAGTAGGTGGCTTCTCCTTACATATGGAGTGACCCTAATACTAGAGGAACAGTGGGATAAGTTGTTGACTTGTGTTCCTAGTTTGGAGATAGCATGTGAGTGTGTGTATGTTTGTGTGTGTATTATTGTAATTGTTGGAAGGAGTGGGCGGTGTTATCCTAGCCTTGGGAGGAAGGGTTCAATTTATGGCACCAATATGGAACACTGACCAGAATGCTTCCCTGGTAGAGGAAATGAAACCCATCCTATCTCTCACTCCAACTAGGAAAGTTTCTGGAGAGCTAAAGTAGAAAGTATCAAAGCTTAAGAGGAGTCTATCCAGGAGATGACCATTGAACTAATTTCCTTCTCTTATCACAGCCTGATGATCACTGAACCCAAGGCTCAGATTCTGTGTATCTTGCCTTGTTTTAGACTTCCAATGGACCCTTGCTTCTCATTGGTGACTGTGATCTATATGTAGCCTTTCCCTTTTATATTTTTTCCTTCTTTCTCATGTCCTTGGCTTTCTCAAGTTTAGCTTCAATGCTTTCCCCAAAATGTGCTAAATAAAGGCCATCACTGGCCAAACCAATCCCTCTTTGAAGACCCCTTTCAGAAGCAGTAACAGAACACTGTTCACTAAGAGAAGCATGTCTAGAAAGACAATTGTTTGTTCCCATAGGATCATAGATTAAGAGCTAGAAAGTAGTTTAAATGTCATCACATCTGCTCAACCACACATCACTTCTATAGGTGAAACAATTGAGGTCCAGAAAGATTGTTCTTGTCCAAGACCTCACAAATAACAAGTGACAGAGCAGGGATTCGAACTCATTTCTGATGATTCCAAGTTCATTACTCTTCCCACCACACTACCCCGCCTTCTGGCTGATCATATTGGTTTTAAGGTGCCATACTTTTGGAAGGACATTACCAAGATTATCCAGAGGATGATCACCAGGATTAGGGGACTCAAATTCATGACATTTGAAAAAAAAATAGTATATTTAGCATAGAGAAAAGAATAATTGTATAACAACATCAAGTTCTATCTTTTAATTTTATTGAAAAGGAATCTGAACCTCAGAGAAGAGAAGGGAACTGTCCAAGATCACAGAAACAGAAACAAGGCTTGGGTCTCTGCACACCAAGAGCATATCTTTTCCTATTACAACATTTTGCCCAGTAGGTAGCCACTAAAGGTTGTGTATGGGAATATGGGAGTTCCCTTTCTTGCATCTCACCCTCCTCACCAGCAATGATTCAATCCTACTACTGCTCTTCGAACCCTCCTAGAATTGTCTGTCTCTGCCTCTATTTCCCTTTCTCCTCTCTCTCTTCCTTTCTCTTTCTTCTTCCTTCTACACCTCCATCTTGTCCTCTCTCTCTGTATCTCTCTCTCTCTCTCCCCATTCTCCATCCCTCCCTCCCTCCCTCTCTCCCTCCCCTTTCCTCCCTATTTCCCAAGTTTTGTCTTTTCTCACCTTTCATTACTAAACTCAAGATGCATCTCCCCCAGGAAGTCTTTATTAGACATATTGAGCAACTATTCATTTCTGTTCCATTTTAAGTCATGACAGATGCTCAACGACCAAGACAAAGGGGTCCTATTTTATTTCTCACTTTGCTATAGAAAACTATGAATTAGAAGCTAGACTTTTGCTAGCTGGTAAAAGAGAGGAAAACTTGGTGCCCTGAATCATTTTACTGGGTGAAGAAGCCAGGTATCCAAATGTGAATAGAGAGCCCTTTAATAATAATAATAATAATAATAATAATAATAATAATAATTCATAGCACTTTCAACTTTACAAATCACTTTTTTATCATAATCCTGTGAGTTAGATCACATGAATATTCATCATCTCAATTTTACACATGTGGAAACCTGAATTTCAGAGAGATTGAATGACTTGTCTAAGGTTGGACTATAAGCTAAGATTTGAACTCAGGTCTTCTAAATCTCAGTTCAGTGCTCATTCCACAACAGCACAGAGCTTTCAATTAGCCAAACTGTAATCATGGCAGGCTGATTGGAGCTTTTGTTTTCCTTTCCTAGGGAACTGAAAATTAAATAGCCATGCTTCCTTCCTTCTTGATCTCATAGTCTTTTAGCAAGCTGGTGCTTGCCTTGCAATCCTCTGCTTGCCCCTCACCATTGTTTCCTAAATCATTCTTATTGTATCTCAGAATAGATAAAGATGGTGTCCACTGTACCTTTCCTCACTACTTGGTCCCTCTTCTTCGTGGGCTATTGACCACATCGAAGAGCACAGACTGGGCTTTATGGGGGGATGGGCGATCTCCCCACCAGCATGACTGCATCCAACCACAAATGATGCATGTCAACGTTACCCCTGGTGCAATGAAAGCCAAGATTATTGCACATTGGAAGGGGGATTTCAAGTTCTCTCCCTCCAAGTGAATGTCTCAATGTGCCTTCCTTCTGTTCTGCCCCCAGTAGTAACCTCTCTAGCAGAAGCTTTATCATTTATCCTCAAGTTTGCCCCGGGCACAAAAATCCCTAGTTACTTCTCCACTCAACAGTATAACAAGTACATTATAATTACCATTGAGACTCATGATTATCAAAGATTTGGCATTTAATTGAAAAACAAATTAATACAAAAACTGCATACACCATTTTTATCTTGGGCAATGGTATGTACAAGGTCAGTCAAGTGAAGAATCCTTTTTTTTAAAGAGTAAATCACCATCCCTTAATTGAATTATTTTATAGTTTTGAATCTAGGTTGACTGCATCAGTAGTCTCCAAACTTTTTAATCACATACCCTTTTCCATAAATTATATGCATATCTTTGCTTATTTATAAATTATTGTGAACTTCTTGGGGGCAGGGACTATCTTTTGCCTCCTTTTATATCCCCAATACTTAGCACAATGTTTGGCACATAGTAAGTATGTAATAAATGTTTATTTATTGGTTGAGTATATGTAGTACTGTACTAAGAATTATGAACATTATATAACTTACAGAAAATAGAAAATGTATATGAAAAGTGGCTAGGTGGCACAGTAGAAAGGGCACTAGATCAGGAGTCAAGGAGATCTGAGTTCAGATCCTGTCTCCAGTGCTTTTGCTGTATGACCCTGGGCAAGTCACTTAACTTGTCTGCCTCAGTTTCCTCATCTGTAAGATAGAAGTAATAATAATGCCTAGTTCTCAAGGTTGTTATGATGATGAAATGAGATAATATTTGTAAATTTAAAGCACTATATAAATATTAACTATTACACAAATTTGGCAGCTAATTAGATAAATTAATTAAATTTATCAACCAGAATACAACCACAAATAGTATGCACCAAAGTTACCCATGATATAGTGAAAGTGAAGACTAATGATGTATTGAAGGGAGAACTATCAAGGTCTCTTCTTGGTCTATAGGTGAGCACAAGAGGGATGAGTGTGAATGAGGTGTCCAAAGTGACACAGAAGCTGTGAACCTGGGAGCCTAGAAAGGATGGTGGTGTCCTTAACAGTAATAGAGGTAGCTGTGGGGAGAAATTCACTCATCCTATAGGGCTCACTTTGTCCCATCCAAAATGAAAAAGGGAGAAGGCCCTGCCCATTACCCCTGAGCACAGATCCCTCCCTCCAAGGATTGACTATCATAGCTGCGAGGGAATGGGGTCAGCAATAGATATTCTAGAAGATGAAGGAGAAGGGATTTTCCCACTAGTACCTGTATAAGCTAATGCTCTGGGTGCCAGGGTAGTGGTTAGATTACAAATGTTCAGTGGACCTAAAACCCTGCTCAGAAGCTGGGAAGGCTAGGAGTTGTAGTGGGGAGAGTGTGGAGAGTAGAAGTATTGGAAACAAGTCTCAAGATGGACTTTCACAGAGAGGGGGGATGTGACCTATTTTTGTACTAACATTCCGCCTTCTACAGAAAGCCTTTCTCAGTCCCCCTTAATACTAGTGGCTTTCTTTTGTGGATTATCTACAATTTATTTTGTGTGTGTATATGTACACATATATACAGATATATAGATGCACACACAAGAACATGCACAGGGTGCACATACATGTGCACAAATACATATGCATATGCACATACATGTCTATTTGCTATAATTATACTATCTACATATCATCTGTACATAGTTATTTGTGTACTGTCTCTCCTCAATTAGACTGGAAGTCCCTGGATAGGAGGAGCTGTCCTTGGCCTTTCTTTGTACTCCCAGCACTTATCATAGTGCCTAGTACATAATAAGTTCTTTATAAATGTTTATTGACTGACTTGCTTTCAAACTGGTTGATCATATACCCCTTTGGGGGCTAGGTCAGAGGACCAACTTTGAGAGTGACTTCTCTATACATTATCATGTTTTCTTAGGCCAGGTTCTAATATTTATAAAACTCTTGCATGGTGTCTGACCCATAGTAGGTACATAATCAATACTTGCTTTCAGGGCAACTAGGTGGCTCAGTGAATAGAGCACTGGCCCTGGAGTCAGAATGACCTGAGTTCAAATCTGACCTCTGACACTTAACACAAAAACTAGCTGTATGAACTTGGTGAAGTCACTTAACCCCAATCACCCTACCTTCCCCCCTCCAAAATGCCAATCAATCAATCAATCAATCAATACTTGCTTTCTTGTCCCCCTTTCCCTTCCTTAAGCTAAAGACCAAATGTTGAAGATTCATATTGTGAGAAAAATGAGCAAATTCCTTGTCTTCTACTTACTCTTTCTGCATATACACTATTAGGTTTTTTTACTTGTTGGTTTGTGTTCTCATATCAGACCTTTAATGACCTATTAATAAGTGAAATTAGATCTTCACTTTCCCTACCTACGTGATACAGTAGGGTTGGTAGAGGAGTTAGGAGGACCTGAATTCAAATCTTGCTCCAGTCTGCTGTGTTACTCTGAGCAAGTCACTTAACTTCTCTCTGCCTCCGTTTCCTCATTTGTAAAATGGGGACGAAAATGGAACCAACCTTCCAGAATTGTGAGAATAAAGTATTTGGAAAGTGCTCCGTAAACCTTAAAGCCCTACTATTACCATTATCACCATCATTTGAAATTTCCCTACTCTTGCATTCTAAGACCAATTTCTTCCTTTCTCCATCCATTCAATGTTTATTAAGCATTTACAATATGCCAGACCCCATTAAGTCATGAAGCATGACTCAGTAAACAAACAAACAAATAAAATATACAGGGGCATGTTGGGGATAAGAGTCTTGACTTGAAGCATTTAGGATGTGATTCTGGCTTCTCAAACAGGCTTTCCCAACATAACAAGTTTAAATGCTCTTAAGTATTTGCCATTCAACCTTAACATGAATGTTTCCTCTTCATATTCCTTCACTTACCTCTAAAATAATGAATGATTATTTTCTAAAGGCAAGAAGTGGTGCTTCACACCATATATCTGTTTCTTAAGTGGTAGATGGGTTGGATATAAAAAGCCTGGGTTATATGAAACAAGGAACATACTCCTTTTTACTGTTATTTTTTAAAGTCACCTTTTCATCATTTGCTTTGTAGAATATTCACAGTAGGTTCTTAATCACAGAGCAGTTAATAGCGTGGCCAACACATTGGATTTAGAGACAGAGGACCTAGATTCAAATCCTGACTTGACTATTTATTATCTGTGTGACCTTGGGCAAGTCATTTAACCTTTGTGGACCCGAGTATCGTCATCTATAAAATGATGGCGTTGGTCTTTAATACAGGTTTCAGGTCTAAATCTAGAATTGTGTAAAAACAAAAAATTTGACTTTGGAATCAAAGTATAATTATGGGGACAATTAACTCACTAATTGTGCTTTCCTGCTGGAATCATTAACCAGTGTTGGGAATTTCGTTGTTGAATCATTTCAGTTGTGTCCACTTCTTCAAGACACCATTTAGAGTTTTCTTGGCAAAAATACTGGAGTGCTTTGCCATTTCCTTCTCTGACTCATTTTACATATGAGAAAATTTACATAGGAGACAAACAGGATTAAGTGAATTGCCCAGGGTCAGACAGCTAGGAAGTATCTGAACTAAGGTCTTTTTGACTGTAGGCCCAGCACAGTGTCACTGAGACATCCATCTGGTTTGGGAGACAATCAAGACCCAAGAATGTGCAAGCTGGAAGTTTAGACTCCTAGAAATGCCCAACCAAATTATCCTTGGGGCAGAAAAATAACACGTCATTAATAGGTTATGCCTCCCTGTTATATTTGTCATCTTTTTCCCAAATCCATCACACATTTCCTTCTTCTGTACAGGTGGCCTATAGCATTGGTGTCAGTCAAATAGTAAAGGGGAACACTGAACTGTACATCCCTGTGAGAGCATTTTGACTTAGGAAACCATGTATTAATATCATCTATATATTTTTTTATTTTTAAAATTTATTTTGTTAAGTATTTCTCAATTACATTTTTATCTGGTTTAGCCAAACTTGGGAATGTTGTGGGTTGCATGTGACACAGAAGTCATTTATTTTACATCAGTCCAACCTTGATTCAATTTTCTCTTCCATCAATTCACACCCAAATTCTCTCTAATGTGCCTTCACTGCTCTGGTTTGTGAATTTCCTCATAACGTTGATCAAGGAGTTGTTCAAGGGAATAAACGTAGTAAAAAGATGGCAAAGCTCCAACTTGAAATGTAGCACTTTGGATTCCTGGTCCCATTATGTTGTAAGCTCCTTGAAGGCAGGGACTGTCTCTTGCCTCTGTGTGTTTCCTTAGCACTTAGTATAGTGTCTGGCACCTAGTAGGCACTTAATATTTATTTATTGATTGATTGGTCCAATACATCTTCCATTGTAACATGTTACCACCATTTAAGGCATCCTGTGGGAAAAATTTCAGACTTTTAGTTTTATAAATATTGAGCTTGATATTTTGAAATGGATATGCTTTAGGTATATCAAATTCAAAATTTCCAGAACAGAACTCAATATTTGTCTCCCCCAAACCCAGCCCTCTTCCAAACATCTCTATTTCTGTCATCTACCATCTTTCTCTTTACCCTGGTTTGTAACCTCAGTGAAATTAATCCTCATAATTCCTCTCCCTCTCCCCACATATCCAATAAGTTGCCAAATCTTCTAGATTCTTTTTTTTTAAGCAATTGGGGTTAAGTAACTTGCTCAAGGTTACACGGCCAGTTATTTCTGGGTGTGGTGCTAAGTATCTGAGCCCGAATTCGATCCCCAGGTCATCCTGACACTGGGGCTGGTGCTCTTACTCGCTGAGCCACCTGGCCGCCCCAATCTTCTTGCTTCTACCTCCACCATATCTCTTGCCTCTGTTTCCTTCTCTCTAGTCTCACATTCTAGCTCAAGCCATCATCACCTCTCACCTGTACTATTACAATTACCTCCCAAATGCCCTCCTTACCTCCAGTCTTTCTCCCCTCTAACTTATCCTCAACACAACTGCCAAAGTGATATATTAAAGAATGGATCTGAGTACACAATAAACTCTAGAGACTCTATTACCTTGAACATCAAATACAAACTCCTCTGGTTAGCATTTAAAGCCTTTTACAACCTGACTCCAAGCTACCTCTTCAGCTTTATTCTACATTTTTTCCATTTCATTCTATGTTCCAGACAAACTTTTCTGCTTACTGTTCCTTGTGTGACACTCCTCCCATTCCCATTTCTTTACACAGTCTGTCCTCCATGCCTGAGAGTCACTCCTTCTTAACCCTTGCTGTTTACAATGCTGGGTTTCTTTTAAAATTCAACTCAAGCATCATCCTCTACATGAATCCTTCCCTTCCTCCTTCCCCCTCTCCTCCCTCTGATGCTAGTGCCTTTCCATTCCATATTACAGGCATGTAAATATAATATAATATAACATATCATAACATGACATGATGACACAATATGCACACAAGTGGTACACATATATAGTATATATCTATATACACATGTAAATAAACAAATATGTATGTATAAATACACATACACATACCTATATTCATGCACACAGTATACCAGACCCATTGGTGAATTAGGAGGGGGTGCACTCCAAGCATGTGAAGACTTTCCCCAGTGGAATGGGCAGATGAGAACAATTTGTTTGAGTAACCATGAAGGCGACTGAAGGAGGCACTGTGGAGCTCTTAGAACTTGGTCGGACATTGAAGACGCCAAGCTCATCCACTGCATCCCAGGCCATCACCAGTCATCCTGACTTTTGTCCTGCTGCTGGACTTTGATATCTGGAGAAGAGAGTGAGGCTAATGACTTTGTTCAGTTCTGCTTCACTTAAATCCAAACTATTCATGAGTCAATACATCACCTGCAATGATACTGGTCTTCTTTGAAATGAGAAACAACAAAACAATCATAGTTGTGTATGTGTGTATATGCATAAAGATGATGTATATGATATTTCTGGGACCTTTGAGCTATAAATCTTATGACTTGAGGAGAACGCATAAAGTCTAATAAGGCACATAGGTGTGCCATATTGGCTAGCCGTCACCTACTGTGTACAGGGTGAATAATCTTTGATTTGAGGGGTAGTGGCTCAGTAGGGGAGGGCAATCAGTGAGAATAGCTAAGGTGACACACTGAGCTGGACATCAAAGACCTATGTTCAAATCCTGCCTCAGGTACTTATTAGCTGTATGACCCTGGAAAAGCCACTTAACCTCTCTCTGCCTCATTTCCTTCATCTGTAAAGTGGAAATAATAACAGTACCTACTTCACAGGATTGTTGTGAGGATCAAATATGCTAATGGTAAAGTGCTTTTCACAGTTTCTGACCCATAGTAAATGCTATATAAATATTAATTCCTTCAGAACAAGGACCATCTTTTCTTCCTTATTTCTATCCTCAGCACTTAGCACAGTTCCTGGCACTTAGTAGGTACTTAATAAATGTTTGCTGAATTCAACTGAATTGGGCAACAAGCAACCAGAGATTAGCAGGAGAACTCAGAATAAGTGAGATGGTCACCAAAGTTTGGCTTCTCCTGTTTCCCTCTGCTGCCCAGGGCTTTCCCTGTGATAGCTTATTCTCAAGGAATACTTTCTCTCTCTCTTTGGAAATCTTCTCTAAGGAAAGATTGCACCAGGAATCCCCTCCCTTCACCCCCCAACAGCTCCCTCAATGATAAAAACATGATAGATCTGCACAGAAGGCTCCCTGTGGGCTGGGGGTGATTCCACCATCCAGCGCAAATTGTTTATGATCTCCATCTATCTCTAGGAAGAGCTAAGTTCCCCTGTTCCCTAGTCTTTAGACTGCTTGTCTGCATCTGAGAGTGTGCTGCTCTTAATATTTCTGGTTCTTCTTATGTATCTGTCTGTGTCTCACTCACCATTTGTCCATTTACTTATTTATTCATTCATTCAGCAAGCATTCATTATATGATTATAATGAACAAAGTACTGCGTGTGAGGCCCATGTGTTTTTCTGAATCAGTCTCTGTATCTCAATCTGTCTCTCAGCCTTTCTGGCTGACTTTTCCTCTCTGTCTCTCTCTGTCTCTCTCTCTCTGTCTCTCTCTGTCTCTCTCTGTCTCTGTCTCTGTCTCTGTCTCTGTCTCTCTCTCTCTCTCTCTCTCTGTCTCTCTCTCTCTCTCTCTGTCTCTCTCTCTCTGTCTCTCTCTCTCTCTCTCTCTCTCTCTCTCTCTCTCTCTCTCTGTCTGTCTTTCACCCTCTGCTCTCCATCTCTCTCTCTCCCTCCCTCTGACCTCCTACCTTTCCTCCAAGGCAGTGATCACCTAGCTGCAATTCTGTAAACTTCACATTGAGTGGGTATCTACAGAGACAAAGTGAGAGACGTAAAAATAGGACTGGGGCACCCTACATTAAAAGAGACCTTGGTTTTCTGGCCTCTGCAGCTCAGTCATTTCTGTATCAGGCAACAGAAATAACCAGCAAGTATACTGGCTACCTACCCTTCCCCACCCTCAAAGACACTGCCTTTCCTAGACTAAAAAGGGGAATAGCTCCTGCCCTCATGGGGAGGAGGAAAGTCCATGAACTCTCCAAAAGGCACAGGCCTCCAGGTGGCAAGGCCTCTGAGGTCCCATAAAGCTCTTACAATCTATGGTCCAATGAACAATTCTTTTACATTCATATGTTTGACACTATTGTCCCCAGATACTCACCTCATTCCTTTAAGACTCAATTTCTCCCTCTGTAATGATGACAACTCTTCATTGTTTTATACACATTTAAAAAAATTAATCATCACAATAACACTGTGAGGAAGGTGCAATTTCCATTTAACAGAGAAAGTAACTGAGGCTCAAAGGTGAAGCAAACTTCCGTAATCATGTGGTTAGAACCCAAGCCCCCTCCCTGACCCTTGTTTTGGCATCCTATCCACTCCATCATGCTGTTTTTCCTCCTTTCCTACTGCTGGTCTCCTCTGAAAAGCGGGAGTAATAACACTTATGCTCACAAGGCTGTTGTAAAGAAAGCTCTCTGTAAATGATGAAGTGCTACAGAAATGCATTATTATGGTTCTATTATTCCATAAATTGATGCTTCACAAAGTACTTCCACATATGTTCTCATTTGATCTTCATAATAACTCTGGGAGGTTTGGCAGGAATTATTATATCCATTTTGCAAAGGAGGAAAACCGTCGCAGAGAGATGGAAAGTGACTTAACCAAGATCACACAGAGAATCAGTCGGTTATTACCATGTATTAAGGGTCCACTAAACACTGGGGATTCAAAGAAAGGCAAAAGACAATTCTTGTTCTCAAAAAGTTCACAGTCTTGATAGGGGAGATACATGCATGTAGCTATATGCAAACAAGCTGAAGGCAGGATAAATGGGAAATAATCTACAGAGGGAAGGAACTAGAATTAAGAGGGATGGGGAAAGGCTGCCTGCAGAAGGTGGGATTTGAGCTATGACTTGAAAGAAGCCAGGAGGGAGAGATGAGGAGGGAGAGCATTCCAGGCATAGGGAACTGTCAATGAAAATACCCAGTCATAAGATGGAGGGTCTTGTGGGAGGAAGAACAAAGAGGCCAGTGTCACTGGGTCTCAGGGTATATGGGAGGTGTAAGGTTTAAGATATAAGAAAGGAGTTGGAACCCGGATCTTCCAGGTCTTTCCA
Source organism: Petaurus breviceps papuanus (assembly GCF_028583685.1). Classification (NCBI taxonomy): domain Eukaryota; kingdom Metazoa; phylum Chordata; class Mammalia; order Diprotodontia; family Petauridae; genus Petaurus; species Petaurus breviceps. Next base: position 17,577,355 of record NW_027187367.1, read on the forward strand.
CATCTACTCTAGTGCATTACTATTTTAACCTTAATATATACCTGTGGATAGAAATTGGGGTCACAGGATCCCTCAGAATGGAAAGAATCCCAGAGATCACCTACGGCTCAACCCCATCCCAGAGAAGTTCACTTGCCAAGATCATACAGTTAAGTGTCAGAGTCTGGATTTAAGCTCAAGGGCCTCTGTCTAACTCCTGAGCTCTTTCCACTGAACCACACTGCCTTGATGGTCCTCTCTGATCTGTCTCTCTGATTAGGATGGGGTGCAGAAGGAGACAGAGAATACAGTGCAAACACAAAGGTTATTTTTTCTTGAAACCAGTAAGAGAAAACAATGACTTTATTGCCCAGATTCATTCTGCAGTGAAAACAAGGTGGGGAGAGGAGAGGATGGTGGTAGGTATCCCCAAGAGTTTTAAAAGACAAAGATTAAAAGTGTCAAATGAGTTTGGAGGAAAGGCCAGAGATAATTCCTCTTTGCTGGACCACATTGTTTGGCCCTCGAGGTGTAGGGAAGAGCTGGCCATGGCTTTGAGAAAGCTGCTGATGAAGAACATGTCGTACAAAGAGAGAATAAATGGGATTTTTTTTAAAGAAAAGAACACCTGCAGAGGAGGCTTAGGGGACGACAAATGAGAAAGTAACCACAGCAGTAATGAGGAGTCTAGAAACAGAGCAGATACAGCCAAGAAACTGTTGCAACATGCATTGGAAATAGGCAAGGGAAGGGGGGAGGATGATGGGCAATAAAGAGAAAGAGAAAGAAGGAGGGTCAGAGGGAGAGAGAGAAAGAGAGAGACAGAGAGAGAAAGAGAGACAAGAGGCACACAGAAATAGAAAGAAAGATAGAGAGAGACAGAGGCAGAGAGACAGAGGGACACAGAGAAAGAGATAGAGAGAGACAGAGAGACAGATAGAGACAGAAAAAGAGAGACAAGAGGGACACGGAAATAGAAAGAGAGATAGAGAGAGACAGAGCAAAGACAGAGAGAGACAGAGGGACACAGAGAAAGAGAGATAGAGAGAGACAAACAGAGACAGAGATAGATAGGCGGAAAGACAGAAAAGGAGGGAGAAAGAGAGAAGGAGGAAGGGAAGGAGACAGACAGAGAGAGAGGAGGAGGAGAAGGAGGAGAAGGAGGAGGAGGAGGAGAAGAAGAAGAAGAAGAAGAAGAAGAAGAAGAAGAAGAAGAAGAAGAAGAAGAAGAAGAAGAAGAAGAAGAAGAAGAAGAAGAAGAAGATGGAGGAGGAGCAGCAGCAAGAGAAGAAGGAGAAGGAGGAGGAGGGGGAGACAGACAAAGACAGACAGAGAGGAGAAGGGAAGGAGAATCAGAATCATGGTAAGCTTGCTTAGATCCAAGTAATTTCCCAAAGAGGAATGTTAAATGAAAGACTTCTGGTCCAGGAAAAGAATGGCAGCATCAAGAATAGAAAGAGACCTTGAGATGTCCACACTAGAATCAGTTTTCTTCAGACAAAATCTTCTCTAAAAGTAGACACAGTAGTAATATGATATCAGGTATTTGGGGAGAGCTATCCCTCTATTGGTCTCCCACTAACCATATGCTACCTCAAATTCCACTATTAGAGATTCAGTCCTTTGGCTTATGACTTCAGTCACCTGTTAAATGCAAACTCCTCCTGGGAGGGAAGGTTAGCACACTAAGCCTTACCAAGCAACGCGAAAGTGTTTGTCACCTTGGTCGAAATTTTAATCCCTAAAGCGACTGCCTGAAATCTTCTAAATATTGAACTCTAACATGTTCAGGTAGCATCTTTAAGATCCTTAAATTTTTCCCAGTGTTATTCATGTTACTAATAATAGTGAAATGAAAAAAGTTTTATCCCTTATTAAAAGCATTTCAGGCCTGAGAAATCAGGTGAGAGAGAAATTTTTGGAGAAGTCTCATCCCCTGGGAGCCCTAGAGCTACAATTCTACAAACTGAAAAGGACCTCGGAGTTAATCCAGCAGAAATCCCCTCTGCAGCATCCCTGACATTTGGTTGTTCGGTCCATGATTGAATATGTCCAGTAAAATGGGGAGCTTACTACCTCCTGAGGCAGCTCATTACATTGTTGTTAGCTTTAATTGTTAGAAAGTTCTTCTGTATATTGAACCAGCATAGTGACCTTTCCTAGCCAGTCTCAGTTCTACCTTCTGGAGCCATGTTGAAGGAGCATCCACTTTGCCTGGGGTTTAAAGCCAAGCATGGAGAAGCAACCCTAATCCATTCTCGTCATCTGATCTTTGATAGAGGTGTCATGACACTGAATCTTAGCACTGGAAGCCCCTTTCATCTTCTCACCCTAAGATTCAGTTCCTTCAGCAGATTCCTGATTCCCATTTAAACATTTGCTTTAAGGTAAGTGACTCCCCAGGACTCTATTCTGGGCTCACTTCCTTTTGTGAGATTGAATCTCCCTTGATTGAATGCTGGTATTTTGGCAGCTATTGATCGGTCTGATCCCCTTGCTAACTGGCATGGGAATGCTGACCAGTTTCATTTCCAATATGTGAATGCATTTGCCTGTCCTTGGATAGCCTGGTCCTAGACTAAGGGACTCACCATATTGGTATTGGATTTAGTGTGGACACCTGATTGACTTAGAATATAGCCATTCTGGAGAGGAATTTGGAATTATGCCCAAAGGGCTATAAAAATGTGCATAACCTTTGACCCAGCAATACCACTTCTAGGGCTATATCCCAAAGAGATCATATAAGTGAGAAAAGGACCCACAAGTACAAAAATATTGATAGCAGCTCTTTTTGTGGTGGCCAAGAACTGGAAATTGAGGGGATGCCCATCAATCGGGGAATGGCTAAACAAGTTGTGGTATATGATGTAATGGAATACTATTGTGGTATTAGAAATGATGAAGAGGTGGACTTCAGAAAAACCTGCAAAGACTTATATGAACTGATGCTGAGTGAGGGGAGCAGAACCAAGAGAACACTGTACACAGTAACAGCCACAGTGTATAAGGAGTAATTTTGATAGACTTGGGCCTTCTCAGCAATGCAAGGACCTAAAACAATTCCAAATAACACATGATGGAAAATTCCAGTCACATCGAGAAAAAGAACTGGAGTCGGAATGCAGAACAAAACAGACTATTCTTTTTTGCTTTGTTTTATTCATTTTTTCTTTCTCATGGTTTTTCCCCATTGGTTATAGTTCTTCTATGCAACATGACTAATGTGAAAATGTGTTTAGTAGGAATATATGTGTAGAGCCCATATCAGATTGCAAGCCATCTTGGGGAGGGAAGGGGAGAAAATTTAAAACTTATAGAAGTGATTGTTGAAAACTAAAAGTAAATATTTAATAATTTAAAAAAGACTATTGCAGCTCACAACTTTGGAGCTGACTGAGCCTTCCTTCTCAGCAGTGAAGATTACAGAGATGTACTCCACCATTTCCCATAGGGACCCTCTTGTTAACAAGAATGTTTTTTCAATTAATAAGCAATTATTTTATATCCTTTCCAATGGAAAAAAAATGAGAACCAAAACCCTCATTGCAAATAAGCATCATCAAGCAAAGCAAAGTTTTATGTTGTTAATGTTGAGAAATGTGACTCATTCTGCATATTTTGTCCACCACCTCTCTCTCAGAAGGTGGGGAATACTTGGCATCACTGGTCCTCTGGAATCATGGTTAGTCACTATGCTGATCAGAGTTCTTAAATCTTTCAAAGCTAGTTATTTTTACAGTGTTATTGTTATCCTATAAATTGTTCTCCTGGGTCTGCTTACTTTCAAGCCCTCTTAATTTTTCTTTCTACACTCTCTTTTTTGGCAATCTCATTCACTACCATAGCTTCAACTACTCCCTCCATGTGAGGACCCTAAATCACTGTGTCTGGCTAGTCTTCTCCTCTCTCCTCTAATCCCAGCAGTATGATATAATGGCAGGTAGGTGGTGCAATAGATAGAAGGCCAGGACTGGAGTCAGAAAGACTCATCTTCCCGAGTTCAAATCCAGCTTCAGACACTTACTAACTCCGTGACCCTGGTGAGTCCCTTAATCCTGTTTACCTCCTTTTGTTTTTTCAACTGTAAAATGAGCTGGAGAGAGAAATGACAAAACACTCGGGTATCTTTGCTACAAAAACCAAATGGAGTCACAAAGAGTCGGAGACAATTGAAACAACTGAATGTGCTGTATTTGGAATCAGAAGATCCCAATCAATATCTGGCATTGCCACTTATTACCTATGTGACTTTGGTCAAAGTACTGAACTTCTCTGGTCTTCAATTTCCTTATCGGTGAAATGGGGAGTCAGAGGTAGGGAACTTACAGCCTCGAGGCTATATGTGGCCTTCTAGGTCCTCAAGTGTGACCCTTTGACTGAATCCAAACTTCATAGAACAAATCCCGTAGGCCACAGATTCCTCACCCCTGAACTAGATGTTCATTATAATTCCACCCAATTCTATATCTGTGAAATCCAGATGTTCTCAGGAAAGCACCTAGATGTTCTAGGAGCATCTCTAATTAAACACAGCCAAAGCAGAGACAATAATTTTCCCCACTAAACCTGTTCCCCTTTTATTTGTCCCCAAATGACACTTTTAGATAGATTTTATGTCTACTGATTCTGTCTGCCTCCAAGGTTCATAAAATCATAGACTTTAAAACTAGAAGCGACTTTAAAGGCCATTTGGTCCAACTCTCTAATTTTACAGATGAAGACACTGAGGCCCAGGGACAATAAGTAACTTTTCAAGGGTCAAAAAGCCACACAAGTAGTATTTGAACTGGGATTTTCTGGATCCAAGTCCGGCACACTACCTACTATGCAACATTGCCTTTCTATCTGTTTATTAGCTGTTGTCAAAGAACTGTAGGACAGGAAAAAGATGGGCTGGGTGACAGATGACAGGTAGACAGTCACATTACTTCACTTAGTCAATCAATGAGAAATTTTTAAGTGCCTAATTTGTGCTAGACTATGTTAACTACTCAAGTTACAAAGCAAGTTAAAAAAAATAAGACCTTGCTCCCAAGGAGTTCGTAGTCTAGTGGAGGAGACAGAATGCAAACAACTGTATGCAAAAACGATATATACTGGATAAATTGGAGATAATTGACAGGGAGAAGTCTATTAAGGGAGATCACAAAAGGCTTCTCATAGAAAGTAGGATTATAGCTGAGAGTTGAAGGAAGCCAGGAGGTAGAAATGAAGAGGGTGAGTATTCCTTGTGAGAATGGGAGACAGACAATGAAAATACCCAAAGTCTGTTGATGGGGTCTTGTTTGAGCAATAGCAAGGAGACCAGGAATTGGATGGTAGAGTACATGGGGGAGGAAAGAGAGTGAGGAATCAAAGGACTGGAAAGGTAGGAGGGCATCAGAGTATGAAGGGCTTTGTATGCCACGCAGAGTTTTATATATGATCCTGGAGGTGACAGGGAGCCTCTGAAGTTTGTCATTTATCCTTTTGCGAAGAGGACCACCATCATGGGGTGACACCTTGACTTATGAGAGAATTGGACTTAAGTGAGGCAGTTATATTGAGTCATCAGACTCTGTCTTCCAGAGTAGTCCAGTGGCATGACAAAAATCAAGATTATTGGTGATGGCTTGGAATACAGTGGATGACACTGGTATCTTTTTTTTTTAGTTTTCCTTTTCTTTAAAATTAAAAAAGTTAATTTTTTTTTGCTTTTCTGGAGGGGGGAAGGTAGCACAATTGGGGTTAAGTGACTTGCCCAAGGTCACAGGGCTAGTTTTTGTGTTGTGTCTGAGGCCAGATTTGAGCTCAGGTCCTCCTGACTCCAGGGCCAGTGCTCTATTCACTGCACCACCTAGCTGCCCCTGACATTGGCATCTTTGGTGCCTAGCCAAGCTCTAAGCACTCCACAGAGCCTGCTTTAGCTGTTGAACCATTTGTTCTCTTCCATTCATTCTATCCAAAGAAGTCTTCACATGCTTGGGCCAGATACCCTACTAACTCATCTATGGACCAATGAAGTTTATTGGATGGAGTTTGGGAGGTGATATAATCCCTTAAACTCCATCAGGAGAAATAGGAACAAGGTTTCCACCATGCTGGGTGGGGCTCCTGTGGTGTAGACAAGACTGACACAGAAGGGGTGGGATGATTAGGGTCTGTAGCATTGGAAGGAACTTCTAAATTAATGAGATCACAGAGCCATTTGAGTGTTTGGGTGTTCACATCCTATCAGAGTCATCCACCTAACTCTAGATCATTCTACTTTTCTCAGGTATTTTGGTCCCTGACATGCTCTTTCTTCTTTGATCCTTTCATTTCCTTCACTTCTTATATCTAATCAATCCTAAGTCCCAACTCCATCTCAGAAATATCTATTGAATTCCCCCTTTACTATATCCCTATAACTTGTATTATTGACAAAATGTCTTTAAAATGAAACAAAGCAAACCTTTTTAATCAACATATCTTGTTTTTACATCACTTTAATTTCCCAAAATATCCTCATTATCCTTTTAATTTCTACTAGGTCATCCCTAGTAATAAAGAATTAAAAAAAGAGAGAGAAAATGGTAATTCATCAAAATCAACTGACCCATCAACTGACGCTTGTTTTTTTGTTTCTTTTGTTATTTGCATTTGCATTGTTACAATCATTTCGCATGTATATTACTTTCCCAGTTCTGCTTATTTTACTCTTCATAAAGGTGTATATCTTCCCATGCCTCTCTGAATTCATCATATTCATTGTTACTTATGGTATAATAATATCCCATTACATCTGTGTCTGTATGCTGTAATGTGTTTATCCATTCCCCAAATGATGAGCATCCACTTTATTTCCAGTTCCATTATATTAGCTACTTAACAGTTTTTCTTATGTCTATGTTCTCTCCTCCAACCTATCTCTCACAACTTTCTAAGGTTATTTTCCCTTCTATTCAGATTCAGCCATGTGACTTCTCTACTGAAAATTCTTCAGTGACTCCAAAGAAAAGTTCATATTTTTCTGTTTGACATTCAAAGTCCTCCACAATCTGGTGCCACCCTTCTTTCCACCCTTAACTCATATTACTTACCTCTATGTACATCAAGGACCAGTCAACCTGGAGTTTCTTCTGCCCCTTGGATACACCACCCTCTTCCTTTGTGTTTTTGTTTGCTTACACTCTTATTTAACACTGTTCTGCTTACTTTTCATTTAATATATTCTGATCCATCCTTGAAAACTTAACTCAAAAGCAACCTCCTCCAGAAGCCTTCTCTAGGTAGTCTTTCTAGCCATGTACCCCAGGGTGACAATCTTTTTCTTCAAACCTTTCTGATACATTTACCTTGGCATATTGTATAAAACAGTAATTTATTGTTGTTTTATCCTCTTACTAGGAAGCAAACTCATAATGAGGACAGGGGTAGTATCTTGTCCATATTTCTGTCTTTCCCAGTACCAACAACAGTACCTTGAACATTTATACAAATATAATAACTCATTGTTGAATGGAATTAGATAAAATCAAACCCCTGCTCAACACCTAACTTTTAACTTCCTACTCTCCAGCTGTGTTCTGGTGCTACTTAATCTAACAAATTCAATTCAACTTCAGAAGTAATTTATTAAGCTCCTACTATGTGTCAGGCACTGTGGTTAGTGCTGGGGATTCAAAGATAAAAATTAAACAACTCTTGCCTCTCTCCCCTAACGCACAGCTTCTTAAGACCACATGGATATGTTATATTTGTCAAAACAAGACATAAAAACAAATAAAAAACAGCAACAAATCCACCAATAATCTTCCACATATATTAAGAAGCTTCTTAAGTCTCAGGTAAATGGGGGAACTGTGATAGTAATGGCAATTAAAGATTCCCCTGTATTGGCTTGGTTTTCAAATTGATTGTGTTAAAACCCAGAGCTTGTTAATCCCACCTGTGGGATGGACTTTTTGATGTGAAAAGAAAGTCCTGAACTGGGAGGAGCTGGTGACGTAGATTTGGAGAGATAAGAGAGAGGCGGGAGATCTTTTTGGAAGCAGCACCTCGTGGAGAGAGAGAGACTAAGAGAATTGCTGGTGGCCGCTTTGAATTGCCCTGGACTTTTGAGACCTGCCCCCTGAGCTGCCAAGGACTGAGGAGACATGGCTGTTTTGCTGGTACTTTGTCTGTCTGTTTTGATGTTATTTTGCCAGATTTGTCCACTGGTGAAAGACAGTCCTGTTGTTGAAGAAGTCCTGGAACCTGGCTGTTCACTAAGAAGCCCTGAGACTGTCCTGCAGACAGAGAGTGAATACTGTCCACTGGTGAAGGACGGTGCTGTTGTTGCAGGGGTCTGGAGACTGTCCTGCAGACAGAGTGAATACTGTCCCCTGGTGAAGGACAGTGCTGTTGTTGCAGGGGTCTGGGAGCCTTTCTGTTGGTTCAGAAGCCCTGAAGAAGGATTTTCTTGTTGTATGTTTACAGAAATCCTGGGAGAGGGCTTTGCTAATGTGTTCAGGGGTTCTAGGACTGTTCTACAGACAGAGGATGAATTCATGAAGGGACTGACAATGTATCTTATGGCCTTGCTAAGCCTTGTCTCCCCAGGAACTAAGATTGCTGAGAACTTGCCTCGTGTCAAGATGAAGAAAAGACCTCCATTTGGGTATTAAGTGCTGTGTTTAAACTTGATGTAACTCTGGGGTAGATTCAATTGTGATCCAGGGGTGGGGAACTTTTGACCTTATTGTGCTCTGTGATTGACAAATGAAGGTACTTTACTTATGTTTGGAAACTAATCTCCATTTGAGAAGAGGGGTTTTTGTGGTGGACCAAATGAAGGTATAGCCTAGGGGTGGAGAAGTATTTAGAACAGGGACTTTGTAATTGATTGAATGATTGGAAGGTCCTGGGGTGGGGTAGTACTTGGAGATTATTTAATCACACTTAGTAAATGCTGTATTTGGAATGATGTCATGTTTTAATCTTCTCTGTTCTTGGTTTGTCACTGAATAAAATAGAGAGCACCTATGCTGGTATTTTGAACCTGGGAAGTTGCCTTTCCTTGGCATTATATTACAGGAACCTTTAATGCACACAAAACCAGTTGAACAGATATTTAGTGATAGCTTGCTATGTACAAAGACACTCTTCTAGCCACCCAGGGAGTTGGGAAGATCAATGAGATACTGGTCTTGCCTTCAAGGATTTCCTGGTCTAATGAGAAGTTGGCATGTGCACACAATGACAATAATTCATATTTATAGAGGGTCTTATAATTACAAGGTTCTTTATGCACATTATCTAATTCTCACAGCAACCTTTTGAGGTAATGCAAAAAATGGTGTATTATTATCCCCATTTTACAGATGGAAAAATAGGTGATCCATCCAAAGTCACATAGCTAGTAAGAGAAGCTGAGACTAGAATTCAGGTCTTTCTTTTTGTAAGACCAGTGGTCTTTCCATCACCCTATGCTGTCAATATATTCTATGATTTAGAGTATAGTAACTGTAAGGAAAGAGGAATGAACAACTTTTTATTGGAATTCAAGAAACAAGTGAGCACTTCTGATTGAGGAGATCAGGGAAAGCTTAGTGGAGGAGATGGCACCACCATAATTTGCCTCTTTCACTCTGTATATCTGTCTCTCATGCTTATCTCTCTGTTTTCTATTTGTCTTATTTTCTTTGTTTCCCTCTCTGGGTTTCTAACTGCCACTTTTTGTTTCTCTATCTCATTGTTCCTCTCTTCCTGTTTCCATCAATTTTTTTCTCTCTTTTACTATCCTGGTGTCTAAGAGTGGCTCTGTCTTTTTCTGTCTGTTTCTTTATCTTTCTCTTCATCCCTTTCTTTCACTGCTTCTGACTATCCTGTATCTCTGTTTTTCCTTTTCTCTCCATCTTCTGGTCTCTGCCTCCATCTGTATCTGCCCTGAGCATTCTGTCCTCATCTTTGCCTGTCTCTGTTTCTTTCTTTCTCTGTCTCTACCGCTTTATCTTGCCGTCTTCATATATAAAACTTGACTCTTTTTCTCTTTGTCCCTAATTTCACTGCCTCTGACTCTTGCTTTTGCTCTCTCGTTCTCCATCTTCCTCCATGCATCTCTTCTTATTTGACCTTGTCATTGTTTTGTCCCTGCATCCATCTTTCTGTCTCTCTGATTTGATGTTCTTGTCTGTTGGAGGTGGGGTGGGTCTTTTCCTCTTTGTTTCTGTGCTTTTTCCTCTCTTTAACTGCTTCTCACTATTTTCTCTCCATCTTGTTGTCTTTCTCTGCCTCCATCTATCTCTTTATTGCGCTCTCTCCCTCTCTCTGTCTTAGTCTTTACGTCTGTCTCTATCTCATAGACACACACATACACACATACTGTATGTAGGCTTCTTGAGAATAGGGAGATGAATGGATAGGAGATTTTGGTCATGGAAGGAAAATGTCAGAGTTTAGAATCATGGAGATACAAGTGAAAGGTATCATTACCCCAGTGGATTGCTGAAATATGAAGATATGGGTCAGAGGTACTTAAGAGGCTAATGAACTTGGAGGCCAACATGATAGCAGGGGGGTAAGTAAGGGTAGAGAGAAAAAACTATTAGTCAAATTTTGAATCCCTTTAGAAGGGAGAATAGTAGGTAGCAAGTCATCTTGGAGCATTTCTCTACAATTCTATCCAATGACTTTCTGTGTGTGTTTATCTGCTTTGGGCATAGCTAACCAACCAATTCTTTAAGCATCTACAAACTGTGTTCTCTACGCATTCTTTGGGCTCCCTCACCATGATGGCAAAGCTCCCTCTACCACTTGAGCTTAATCTTTTCTTAATCTTAATCTTAATCACTTGAGTGAAAAGAGTATATACCTTGAAGAGGGAGGGCGTGAAGTCAAATCCTTACAATCTGTGTGAGTCTGGGTAATCAACTCAACCTATTCTGTTTGCTTATTTGTTTTTGTTTTACCGCTGTAGTGGTCAACATATACTAGTTATTCAAACACTTTCTGCAGATATATATGTATAGAAATCTGTCATGCTTTAACATTTGAAACTTGCATGATTTAGACTTGCAGGAATGCTGTACACACTCTGCATACAAAGCTTATGGACATATTAGATTTCCTTAAACTGTGTATTCACTTCAGTTTTGCTTGTCATTGAATTTATTTCACCTTCTCATCTGCTGTAGTCATTTTATTTGTTACAAGATCTGAAATAAGTATACTATGTGTGTCATTGTGCAATACAGTTGTCCTGTAACATGCACTGTATTGCTGGCTATGGAAGTCCAGAAAATTCTCTGTAGTTATCTGGGCCTAGCATTTCCTGCTTGGCTGATACTGCTCTGGACATCACCCCTCTTCCTCAAAAGTGGTCTCTTTCTACTTACTGGCATTTGACTGGCCAGTTATAACTTCCAGGAAACCAGGTCATGGAATAGAATGCTCAGTGGTCGAAGGGATAGAGTGCTAGTCCTGGAGCCAGGAAGACTCGAGTTCAAATTTGACTTCAGACACTTACTAGCTCTGCAACCCTGGGCAAGTCACAACCTCTGCCTGCCTCAGTTTTCTCAACTGCAAAATGGGAATAATAATAGCAACTACTTCCCAGAATTCTTGTGCAGATCAAATAAGGCAATATTTCTAAAGTGTTTAGCATGGGGCCTGGCACAGGATAGGCATTTAATAAATGACTGTTTCTTTCCTTCTACCTCCTTGGGAAAGGATGACCAGGAAAGGTTTCTTTGTCCCCTGCACCTCCCTCCCCCCCCCACACACATACCCAGGAAAGGTCTGTTTGCTCTTTTTACCTTAGACTCTCCATTGGAATAATCATTTTAGGTCTTTTTCATTCCATTTTTCATGGAATATCTGGACTTGTTTCTGCCTCAACAATCCAAGATGCACTATGATTCAATGAAATAGAATTAGATATTGTGGCAATATCTCCCCCCACTCTCCCCCCGCCCCAAATCTCCCCCACCAACCTATATATATACTTCTACCTTTTTTCCAGTCTTGGCTAAGTTCTTGGATGCAAAGAGTTCAGAAATGTTTGCTTTGGAAATGAGGTAGGGGTTGAAGCCAATAGAAAATGACTGTCATCCATGGGGACTCTTGGGGACATATGGAGAAGAGCCATTCCTGAAAAGGCAAAGGGATACTTCCCCTGACACATATACACTTTGAAGAACCCAATTTGGAACATACTCTGGACCACAGTGTGGTTAACTAATAGGGAACCATAAAAGGCCATGACACAAGAGGAGAGGTGGAAAGGAAAGCCCCAAATCATAATATGCTAGAAATGAGAAAATCAGGAGGGGGTGACCCTTTTGGAGGGTGAAATGAGGGGGAATGTTAAGTCTCAGGTCCCTCTGTAATTTGAGGCCACATCTGATTTAGTGGCCTCTGAATAAAAGGATTCACCACTAGCCTGGCCCCATAAAGGGCCATCTTTATTATGAACAAAGCGAAGGAAGGTCACCGCGCCACATAAACCAAGCAGAGTGACATCAGATATCGACTGTAAGTGCCAGGAATTAATGACTGTTTGTTGACAGAGAGGCAGGAGCCAGGCAGCAGTCGCCCCCCGCATGCAGGAGGCCGGAGGAAAACATTTCATTCTGACGTCTGCCAGCATAGCCCAGATAATCAGATTTCTCTTCAAGAACGTGGCTGAGGCATCAATAATAAAGAACTGATTTACCCTCCCAGATGCATGAGAAAAACTCAGCCAGTCAAAGACCTTCCTTATATCCCTGCATTAACCACCATCATCCTTACTCTTGTCATTAGGCCTTGGGGGCAGAGGTTGGGGTTCTTTCCAGGACTTAAGGCCTCAGAAAGATTCCAGAATAAACCATTGTCAACCACACACTCTCTTGAGTTCAATAAAAAAAGGGACTTTCCTCTACATAGGATTGATCAGGGGACAAATAGTGTACATGTATGTACTTACAGGGCAAAGGAAAGTAAGAGTCTGGGGTGGTCTTAGAGATGTCTAGATGCTGTACACCTTTGTCTAGACACTTAGATCCATTCTGTTCCCTGCACAGAACCATGTCACTCCTTCATCCAGTTTCCTAAAATCTTAGTATTTTCTTTTAAGTCCCATCCTACCTTTGCCATTTTTTGTCTGGTCCAATTAGAATGTTTTCTCAACTCCCCCAGTATTCTCCTTTGATTTTATTTGTTTATTTCTTTTTTGATTTTTTTAAAATGGAACTTAAATGTAATCTAGTATTCAAGGCACAGAAGGAGACATGTATTTTCAGATATGGTATTGGGGGGATTTGTTTTACTTAACTATGTGTATATGATATATATGTGATCTATACATATATGATTTTAATTTGGTGGGGAGTGGAGAGGGAGAGAGGAGCTAGCAACATTGTTACTAAATTAGAAAAAACAGCAAATAAGAAAATAAAGTCACTGAAGAATTTTTAAAATGAGCTAAAGAAAACACAAGGAAGGTTAGTGGGAAACAGACAAACAGAGCAGCTTTGAAAATAGCGTTTTGGATTGGTTGCATCCTTGGAAGGAAAAGCAAGAGGTAAATGAATACAATTTGTTCAGACTGAATATTGTGTAGTCTATTTTTTGTATAAGGAAATGCTCCTTTTACTTGGTAGTGAAATTTAGAATGAAAAATTTAATTTTTAAAAATTTTAAGAAGAGATAACCTAGTTCATTTTCTTTATTTTTCAGGCAAGGAAAATGGAAACCCAGAAGGGCAGTGACTGGTTCAAAGCCACTCAGCTAGTGAGGGGCAGAGCTGAAGCTAGAATTGAGATGTCCTTAATTATACTCATATGCTTTTCTTACTTGGTGAAGCTGACTCTCTCAAGGCTTAGTGGCAATGGCAGCCAGTTTTAACCTAGTTTCCCAACACTCTAAGCAGCCGATATGACTCCACCCTCACATCTTACAAAACTCTTTCAAGTAACTCACTCCTAATGTCTCAAAATCAGGGAAGCTGCCTCTCACCTGGATGTTTAGATTGCTATTGAGCCAGAATGTAGAGATATCCATCCCCTTCCCCCCACCAAAGTACCAGGGGTCAGCACTTGGTGAGATGACATTCAGGATGAATACTGGGACATCCAGGAATGAGAGTGCATGCACCGGTAAGTATAGAGAAGACAGCATCATGAAAACCTTTAAGAGTTACTGGACATAGGATTACAGGTTTATAGATGGAAGAGATCTTATAGGCTATCCCATCTTATCCCCTCATTTTATGGATGAGACTAAAGCCCGGAGAAGTTGAGTTACTTACCCAAAGTCACACAGACTACAAATGGTAGAGACCGGATTTGAATTCACACCCTTCCTCTCCAACTTATATACTCTTTTCACCATAATTAAGCTCAGGTGGTAGAGGGAGCTTGGCCAACATGGTGATGGCATTCAAAGAAGGCATAGAGAGCATAGCTTGTGGATGCTTAGAGAATTGGTTGGTTAGCTATGGCCAAAGCAGATAAACACACAGAAAGTCATTGAATAGAATTGTGGAGAAAGTAGATAGCAAGATTCTCCCTACTAAAGGGATTCAAAATTTGACTAATAGTTTTTCTCTCTACCCTTGCTTGCCCCTGCTGTCATGTTGGCCTCTAAGTTTCTCTGATATATATCTTCATATTTCAGCAACCCACTGGGGCAATGGCACCCTTCACCTGTATATCCACAGTTCTAAACTCTGACATTTTCCTTCCATGACCAAAATCTCCTATCCATTCATCTCTCCCTTTTCCTCATTCTTCATAACCCTATTCCTTATCATTTTCAAGTTCTTCAGTCACTCCATCTTTTCCTAATTCTACCAATTCATCATCATTTACCTCCCTTCATAATCTAATAATAATAATAATAACAGCTAGTACTTATGTAGATCCTTAAGGTTTTTAAAACTCTATATGTAAAGTCACAAAAACCCTATGAGGTAGGTGCTGTTATTATCTCTGTTTTGTAGATAGGGACGTTGAGATTGAAAAAATTTAATTGACATGAGCAAGGTCACACAGCTAGTAGATATGTTAGGCAGGATTTGTACTCAAGTCTTCCTGAATACAGGTCCAATTCTCTATCCATGATAACCTCTTGCTGCCTGTATATTCTTTTTTTTTGGCAAGGCAACTGGGGTTAGGTGACTTGTCCAAGGTCACAAGCTAGTATATTCTTGAACCCATAATTGACCAGTTCAATTGTGCACTGTCTTCCACCATTATTCCCTTGCCCCTTTATCAAACCATTATGCTTTATCAATTCTCAAACCTGGGTTGCCCTCACCATTTGTTTTTTCTGTTCCTACTACCATACTGGTAAATGCTGTTAGAGGAAGTGAGTTCACTAGAAAGTCATGGTTTTCACTACTCCATACTTTTATTAGTCTCTGACTGACTCTTGCAATTCCCAGAGTACTTTGTCCTCTCTACTCAGGTGACCTATGAAAACCCCACCCCCTCTCTCTTAGCTGATGACTTTGCTTCCTGCTTTATTGAGGAAATCTTTCTCATCTGTTGTGAGCTCCCTCATCTTCCATTATGTCCAGGTCAGTATTTCATTGGCAATGGCATGGTGTCAATGAAGGTCAAAATGGCAGGTCTAATCCATTCCTACACTTTGCACATACTAAATTCCTAGCCCTGCCTAGCTGTATTAGGTGCATGGTAACAAGGGGCAGAAAAATGTACAAACCTATCCCTACTTCAGAAAAAAAATACTTCAAAGACCAAACAAAAAAGTCAAGAGAGTACATAGGACATGGGTTGGATGTGCCCCTTCTCCCTGGAAGAAGATTTAGCATTTGTTCTTACCCTGAGGGAAAAGGAAGGGACGATTGTTTCTGTACATAAAACATACTTGTAGTTTAAGGGTCAATGAAAACTCTACCAAGTAAGACCAGTCTCTTCATACCTTCATAACCTAGAGGCCTGGGAATTATGGTGACAAGAACTCAGGATTAAGAATCAGGAAACCTGGCTTTTAGTTCTGATTCTGGTATGATCTTGGGAACATCACTTCCTCATTCCCTACTCAGAACCTCTACTTTCTCATCTGTAAAATGAGGGAGTTGGATTAGATGATCTCTAAGGTCCTTTACAACTTTGATGGTGTATGATTTTCTATGATTCCATAGCTAGTCTGTGACACTTGATTTTCTTGTTGTGCAGTCATATCCAACTCTTCATGACCCCATTTGGGATTTTCTTGGCAAAGACATGGGAATAGTTTGTCATATCCTTCTCTAGCTCATTTTACAGATGAGGAAACTAAGGTAAACAGTGTAAAGTGACTTGCTCAGCGTTTCACTTCTAATAAGCATCTGAGGCTGGATTTGAACTCAAAAGCCAATGCACAGATGCAGAGGAAGAAGGTGGAAGGTCTCATGTGAGGAGGAGAGTTTGGCTGAATCAAAGAATGTGGGAGGGGGAAGTGATGTCCTTACTAACTTCATCCCTCACTAATCATTGAACACTCCACTCTTGCCCAGCATTTCAAACCCTTTATTCACTTCTTTAGTATTTTGAACAAGTTTCCTGAATAGGTTTCCTCAATCCCCTAACAAAAATTGAGACCCCAGCATAATTCATGTCTTTGTGAGTAACTGTGGACAAAAATATTTGAGTGTGGGGGCCAGCCTTCTGCCTATGATCCTGGCTAGCTCAATGCATAGGCTGCATCTGGCCTTATTTTAAACTCTCTGTTTGGTAAGATGTGCTTTTATGTTACTGGCATAATTTTTTGATGATCCAGGCTCTTCTCCTTGTTTTGGCTGGATTTGAATTTAGGACTTCCAATGCTCTATACTAAGGGTGGGGAACAGGCCACATGTGACCTTCTAGGTCCTTAGGTGCAGCCTTTTGACTGAGTCCAAATTTTATAGAATAAATCCTTTTATTAAGGGGATTTGTTTTGTGAAGTTTGAATTCAGTCACCCTTGAAGACCTAGACAGAGTCTATCCACTATGCTTCATGGCTGCCTAAACATCAAGGCTACATCTGCATTTTTATAACTTCTACTCATGCTCCCTCTTCCACAAGAAGTATGGAAGATTTCCTTCAAACACTTGAAGACAGTGATTATATCCTTCCCAGAATCTTCTCTTCTCTAGGCCAAATATCCCCATTTCTTTCAGTTGATCCCTATTTGGCATAAACTCAAAGCCTTTCACTATCCTGATTGCCTTCCTCTGGATACTCTCCAGCTTATCAATGCCATTCCCAAACTGTGAACTGTGGTGTTCAAAATTGAACTCAATACTCTGGATGGTCTGACTAGATCAGAATACAGTGGCTCTATCGGTCATTCACCAGAGCCACACCTATTACACTACAAGGGATGAAGATCCTTGTATATACAAATACTATCTCAGATGGCATTTCTGATGTAACTGGTGATCTTCCAAAGGAGCTGGCCAGGGAAGGGAAGAATATTTTCCTCTTTTAGCCTTTCCAGTGTAGCCCTGGGCTTCAGCTATTCCCTGGAGACATCTCCTTATCCCCTTCATGGTCCCTCCCCATACCATTCAACCCCCACCATCCCAACCACCTATTTCTGTCATCATACCAGCAAATGATCTTGACCAGGTGGCGGGGGTATGTATGTGTATGGATTATTAGTATTTTTTTTTCCAAGATGAAAACAGCCACTGTCAGTGCCAGGGGCTGTCAGGCGGCTCCATCCTGGCTGGGCTGTGAGTAGCACAGGCTTTATTGCAGCCTAATCATCCCTGACAGATTGATTAGGGGAGAAAGTTGCTGCGTCTCTATCGCAACAGACAGGCCAAGCTTGTCTCCACTTAACCTTTCCCATTTCATCAGCCAAAAAGGGTTGGGGGGAGGGGGAGAGAGGGAGGAAGGCATGAAAGGAAGTGGAAGAGTTGGATATGGAGGGAACTCAGAGAGCAAAAGGAGAAAAAGATGAGGGCAGAGCAGAAACTTTCTGCTTGGGCAACAGCAGGGGGATTTGCAAATGTGGAGAAGAGATAGGGAGATGGAGAAAGGAAGTAGAGGAAGGATTAGAATCATTGTGAAAAACATAAAAGGATATTCAAGTGATTTAAAGAGGTCCAAAAAAAAAAAAAAGAATCTTTTCTCATCCACGTGGCCCAGAGCCAGAAAGACCCTTGTTTGGATCTGATTCCTCTAGGCCAAAGGCTCTTAACCTTTGTTATATGGACTCCCAAGGTATCCTTGGATAGTTTTATAGGGTCTGTGAATTTCTTTGGGGGGAAATGACATCTTTATTTCAATAAAGCTAGTTTATTTCGTAATTATAAGAATTTTATTTTATGTTTTTAAAAAACGTTATTGTAGGAAGGAGTCTCCAGGCTTCACCAGACAGTGAAAGGTGTCCATGACACATTAGGGTTAGGAACACCTTCTCTAACTCAAGCATTTTTCTTCTCTTGCTAATACTCTTTAGACCACAGATGTCCTTGGAAAGAGTAGTAAGCTGTTATCGTTTCTATCACTGGTGTAAGAATGACTTTACCAGATTGTTTTGCTTCTGAAAAAAGCAACCTTAAAAGTCCATGAAGTCCATGGAGATTTTGAATAGGGAAGGGTATGGGGTATGCTGAAAAGGAGAAAGAGTCTCCAAAAAAAGAAAGTGGCATTTCAACCTTGCTGAAGACGACTGTCTTCCTCTAGGGCTGCTCCTGGGCAGGTCCCAAAGGGAATAGAGGGATTTGAATGGGGCACATATATTGAGTACATAGGAAAAGAGGTGCGGAAGAAAGTCTGGGCTTAGGGGGTTTTCAATGGCTTGGAAACTGGAAGGAGTCCACACTAAGTAGTTCAGCAGAGACCTAGATAGAGTTTATTCCCATCCATTAGATACTGACTGCTAAGGGGACTTTGCGAATTAAGACTTGCTTGTGAATTAAGCTGAATAAAGCTGGACATTGAAAGTTGTGTTCTTCTAATTTTCTAATCTGAATATAGTTTGCCCCCCAAAGATGCGTCACATGCTAGTTAAGCAATTTATACTTCCTGAAAGGTTGCCTAAATATGTGATTAAACATCTGAAAAAGAGACAAGGGGACAAAATCATGGTCCCCAGGTCACAATCTAAGGAAGAAAATCCCCTTTAATCTTTTAGGTGGGTGCCCCAAAATCAATCACAGTAAATACCCAGAGTCTTCTGTTGAGGGATGCCACTAGTTTAAAAAGACCAGCCAGAAATAATAGTTGTCATTTATAAAGCACTTTAGTCTAGTTAAGACAAGTCAACAGGGATTATTAAATGCCATCTATGTGCCAGGCACTGTGCTAAACAACTGTAACACAGAGAGAGACAATCCGTGCCCTCAATAAATTCACAGTGGAATGGGGGAGATAATGTACAAATAATTTTATACAGATGAGAGACATACTAGATGAATTGTATCTCAGAAGTAAAGCACTAGTATGAAGGGGAACCAGGAAACATCTCTTGCAGTAGGTAGAATTTTAGTTGAGACTTCAAGGAACCAAGAGAATCCAGGAGGCAAAGTGAGGAGGGAGAGCATTCCAGGCATGGGACACAGCCAGAGAAAATGTCTGGATTTGGGAGATAGAGCATCTTGCTTAAGGAAGCACAAGAACGTTAGTGTCACTGGACTGAAGAAACATGTCAGTGAATAAGGTGTAAAACGACTAGCAAGGTTAGGAAGGGCTTTAAAAGCTAACCACGGGGTTTTGTATCTGACCCTGAAAGTAATAGGAGCCACCCTGAAGGGCAATAGAGACTTTATTGAATGGGGGCAGGAGTACAACATAGTCAGAACTGCACTTTAGGAAGATCAATTTGACATCTGAGTTGAAGATGAACTAGAGATTTTAAAAGTGCTTTAAATAAATTATCTTTCAATATTCACAACAGTAAGGCGGAGTAAAGTATTAAATAATAAAATGATGGAATTTATAGGTTTAGAGGGAAAAAAAAACCTGATAGACCACCTATTCTAGGAGTGGGGAACCTGAGGCCTCAAGGCCACATGTGGCCCTCTAGGTCCTCAAGTGGGGCTCTTTGCCTGAATCCAAACTTCATTGAACAAATCCCCTTAGTAAAAGGTTTTGTTCTGTAAAACTTGGACCTTTGTCAAAAGACTGTACCCAAGGACCTAGAGGGCCACATGCGGCCTGGAGGCTGTAGTCTCCCCACCCCTGTAACTAACCCTCTCATTTTACTGATGATAGATCTGAGGCACAGAGTCTGAGTGATTTACCTAGGACCACACTTGTAAGGAGGAGAACTGAAATTTAAACCCAGGTGAAGATGAAGTTGCCAAGTACTTAAGGCTTTAGGTGGCTATTATGTTCAGCACTTTTGGATCCTACCCTTGTTCTTCTTTATTGCCAGTGTAACCTTTAAGTAAGTCACTTAGTTTTCCTAAATTTGCATTTCCTCATCCTTTAAAATGAGGAGTTTGGGAGAGGGGGTAGGGCGGTGTGACTGGAGCAGGGACCGAAGGGGAGGGATGTCCCATTGCCCGAGCTGCTTCACATGCAGCAAGATTGCGGGCAACAAGGGGGAGGCCTACTTGAGGCTGCTGCAGGTGGAGTACACCGGAGAGGGTGCCCTGAATGCACTGGAACTGAAGCGCTACTGCTACCATCAATTGCTGCTGACCCACATGGACCTGAGAGAAAAGCTTCTCAACTACGCACCCCTGGAGAAGTGAGCCCCCATCCCTGAAGGCCAGCTCAATCATCAGCCATGTGGAAGAGCCCGAGAAAAAGAGTCCCCACCCCTGAACACCTTGATCAGCCATCAGCCACATATAAGAGCCCCATCTCTTGAGGTTCCCATCTGCTATCTGTCACATTGAAGAGCCCCCACCCTTGAAGACCTGGCTTAGCTATCTGCCACAAGGCCTCCAGAGATGGCAATAAACCCATTAAACCCATGGGAAAAAAGAGGAGTTTAGATTAGATAGATAAAAATAATAATAATAATAATAACAATGATTGATGATGATGACAATACAAAAGTATTATTTTATAGACCTGTACAATAGACTATAGAATGTTAAATATAAAAGAATGATAAAAAGGTAGTGACTTTTCCCGGGGTCACTTCTATTTGAACTCCATTAAAAAATGAGAATGAGATGATGAAAGTAACCATCACACATATTTAAATTACACTTTGAAGTTTGCAAAACACTTAATACGTATTATCTCACTTAGTCTTCACAACTACCCTATGAGACAAGAGCTATTATCATTCCCATTTTTCAGATGTAGAAACTAAGTTTAGAGTTTGAATGGTTTAACCAAGGTTGCACAGCCAGTAAATATGTGAGATAAGATTCAGACCTTGTTCTTTCTGACTCCAAATCCAGTCCTCTCCAGACTAACTCCATGATCCTAGTCTTTTGATTACAAATCTATTATGTTCCATTGAGTCTCCCAGGCTCCAATAAAGTCCTCTGCTGACAACCTCAATGGTCAGCTAGATGGTGCAATGGTTAGAGCAATGCACTTAGAATGAGGAAAACATCTTCATGAGTTCAAATCCAGCCTCAGAAATACTTACCAGCTGTGTGACCCTGGGCAAGTCACTTAACTCTGTTTGTCTCAGTTTCCTCATCTGTAAAATGAGCTGGTGAAGGAAATGGTAAACCACTCCAGTATCTTTTTTTTTTAAAGCAATCGGGATTAAGTAACTTGCTCAAGGTTACATGGCCAGTTATTTCTGGGTGTGGTGCTGAGTATCTGAGCCCAGGACTCAATCTCCAGGTCATCCCGACACTGGAGCTGGTGCTCTTACTCGCTGTGCTACCTGGCAGCCCCCACTCCAGTATCTTTACCAAGAAAATCCCAAATGGGGTCATGAAGAGTAGGACACCACTGAAACAAATGAATACAATGCTTTACCAGGACAACGAAATGGCTGATTTATTTGCCAGTAGAGCAAACTGATGTTTCTTACCAAGTTGAAAGAAGGGACCCAGTGACAGGATTGTCCTCAATTTTTGCTAAAGCGAATTCTGTTACCACAGCAACCCATGAAACTATCTACTTAAGTAAGGAGAGGTTATGCTTGACATCAATGAAAGAGCTCCTCACTGGTCCCACATTAATAAAATCATGGTTTTTTAAAAAGTATTTGAAGAATCGGTGTCCACATACTGGGATCACCCCCATATACTGTCTAGGCTGTGGTTTCTGAACAGAAAATTGCAAACTCTTTTATCTCTTCTTCCAATAACCAGAAGTTCTCCAGGAGAATTTCTGTGCTAGAATTTTGCAAAAAGATCAGTAAAGTGGTCTTAGGTTGCATTAATCTGGCCCTCCTGGAGAAGAGGACAGATTCCCTGTGGTCTCTCAGTTCCCTCAAGATCCTGGGGCAGACCGAATTCTGTATCCACTCTGGACACTGGAGCAACTTCAAGTGTGTGTCACACAGTGTACAATTAACATCTTGGCAAGTCGACAAAATAAGTGAAATGTCTCTTCAGCACTCTTCCCTAGCATCCCATCTCCCCTGTACCTCTCTTCCCCTCCCCACCCTCACTCAGCCAACCATGGTATTGCTAGCAGCTGGCCATGGAGACTGTACAAACATGAAACGTTCTGTTTCAATAGATAGTGAAGTTCCCATCTTTAGAGGTCTTCAAGCAGAGTGAAATAACCAGTTATCAAGAATATTATGGCAGCAGATAGGTGGCACAGGAGATACAGTGTTGGACTTGGAATCAGGAAGTTCTGAGTTCAATTTCAGCCTCAGAATAGTGTGACTGATTCTGGGGAAGTCATTTAACCTCTCTGTGCCTCAGTTTTCTCATCTTTAAAATGAGAATAATAGCACCTACCTCGATAGTTGTTATGATAATAAAATGGGATAATATTTGTAAAAATCACTGAAAACTTTAAAGTTCTATACAAATGCTAGTTATTATCATCAACACCATTATTAAAACCTTTTTATGTGTAGGTAGGACTAGATGGTCTCTAAGGAGCCTTTCAAATTTTATATAATATGATTTTATTATTCATGAATGTCTGAGTAGAAGAACCTCCCAGAGCCAAGCCAAATCACAGAATCATAGAACAAGGAGTCCCTCTATAGCTTCCTAAACAACAAACTGTCAGCTTCTTAAAGATATCCAAAGAAATGGAATGCACCTTTTCCTAAGGCAATTCATTCCATTTTAAGACAAATCTAATGGTTTAGAAGTTATTGCTTAAATGAAGTATAAATCTGCTTTCTTCAACTTCATACCCATTGCTCCTAGGTCTGCTTTTGGGGACCAAACAGAACAAGTTTAATTCCTCTTTCACATGACAATCCTTCAAGTACTTGACCTACCATCCTGTCCCCATTTTCCCCACCTTAAGTCTTCTCTTTTTCAATTTAAACATCTCATGCTCCTTCAATGACCTTCATATGACATGGTCTCCAATTCTCTGGCTCTCCTGGTCACCTCTCTATTGAAAAAACAATAACAACAATGGACACAGCATTCGAGGTGTGTCCTGATAAGGGCAGAGTATATGGGAATCTACCATCTCCCATGTCTTGTCCATATTGTTCTCTTTTTAAAAAATTTAATTGTACTTATTGTTACATTTTAAGTTCTGAATTGTCTCCCTTCTTTCTTCCCTTCCTCCCTCATCAACCTGCACTAGAGAAAGTCACCATTTGATACACACATATGTATGTATGTATGCATGCATGTATGCATTTAAAACCATACCATGCATTCCTCTATTCATCAATTCTTTCTCTGGAAGTGGATAGCATCTTCCTTCATAAGAAATGCAAATTACAATTAAAACACCATATGTCTCTTATTCCACGCTAGGATCACATTTTGTTTTTCTTTTTGGCTGCCATTTCTTAGTGTTGGTTCATTTAAAAAGAAATGTGAAACTCAAAATCCATACAAAGAATCTAGGAATTAGAAGCACTTCGGAGATGGACAAGTGAAATGGGCAACCACTGGCCAATCAGGAGGTCCATAAGAACTGAGGGGCCAGAACTGAACAGGCTGGAAAAATAAACTCATTCCTCACTAGATGGATAAAATTCATTCTGCAAAAGTATATGAAAGGCAAAAATTCACATAATGAAAACCTTATATCTCCCATGCGAGTGTCTCAAGTCTGTATATTGAAAATGGGTAGAAATTGTTCTAGTGTATGTATCATAAGGGACAGCACCACCAAGCAAGGTGGTGCCAAAGGCAGAAATTTGGTACCAAGGAGGCTATGTTGTTTCCTTCAATCTGATGAAAGTCTGACTGGAAAGAACATGATCCAGAGACTTGATGAAGATGGGCAATTCAACCCAATCTGATTAAATTCAACATTTATTAAGTACCTACTGTATGTAGAACACTGAGGTTGGCAGGGGAAGAAGATGCATAGTTGATGAGTCATCCTCTCTAGGACGGTTTGGTTTGGTCTGGGAGTGGCATAAGATACACTTACATGCAATTATAATGCAAATAATACATGTAAAATGAATATGGAAGTTGTAAGCAATGTGTTATGAAAAAATGTGCAATGGGAGAAAGGTCATCTCTGACTTGCTTTTCTTTTTGGCTCAGTCCTGTGATTTCACACTTGTAGAAAAACTCCCTTTTAGGAACTTCTACCAATGCAGGTCACCAACTTCTTTATAACTTATATTCTTAGAGAGTTGCCTGGAGTAGCAGGAGGTTAAATGACTTGTCTAGAGTCATACAACTAATAGATTCCAGAGGTGGAGCTTCAAACCAAGCCTACTTAAATCCTGAAGTTTCCTACTATGCTTTGCTGCCCCAATTAGAGAAGGTTTCATGGAAGAGATGGCAGTTTAGTTGAACTGTAAAAGATAGGTAGGAATTCAAAAGGTAAAGAGGCAAGAGGATTGTGTTCCAAATATAGGAAGCCACAGGACATGAAAAGTTTCCAGAGGAAGGCAAGCAGGGTGGTGAAAGGACCCTGAGTTCATATGATATTTTCAACTCAACTCAATTCAATAAACATTAATTAAGCAGCCACTCTGTGCCAGGTACTATGCTAAATGCTGGGGATACAAAAAAAGGCAAAGAAGTCCCTGCCCTCATAAGGCTTACAATCTAATGGGGGAGTCAACATTAAAACAAATATATACAGAGACAGGAAAGGAAAGAAAATATTCTGGGGACAAAGGCTTTGACTGAAGGACAGGATGCATGGCAGGGAGGAGGTAGCACCACATTGTGTAGGCCCTTGAATACTAGTTGGAACTTTACACAGAAGTCAATAAAGAACCACTGAAGAATTTGGAACAGAAAGTTGACATGGCTACATCTATGCCTAAGAAAGATGAGTTTGGCACTGCTGTGAAAGATGGGTTTGAGAGGGAAAGAATGAAGATTATATAACCTTTTAGGCATTTGCTACCTGCAAGTAGTTGGCTAAGCTGGTAGCTGATTCAGTAGTGGTCACCAGACACATTTCCCTGATTTTTGGATCCCTCTCCCACTTTTTGGCCCCTCACCGGTGCTGGTTGCTCAGCACCAACCTAGCAACCCTCTATACTGCTCCCTGCCCCCTTTTGTACTGCAATGATCCTACCAGGACCTGATTTCCTCAATGACCATTCTCAGGCTTTTCCATCCTCTATTTTCCACATTAAACACTTACCTTACCATTTGTATATACCTTGTCTAGACCTGCTCTTTGAAGTCGTCACCTAAAAATTATGATAAATTACTCATGTCTTGTATTTGCATAGTGCTTTGTATTCCTTACATTTATTAGATCCTCATAATGGGTGCTATTATCCCTGTTTTACACATGCAGGCTCAGAAAGGTTAGACGACTTTTTCAGAGTCCCTCAGATGGCTTCATCATTTACCTGATGACAGAGGAATTCTCCAGATTCCTACTCAAGCAGCATTTCTATCAGAGCATCCTGCTACTATAGATCAAGTTAATATCTTTATGTGAACTGAAGATCTTGTTGTAAAAGCACCCCACCCCACCTGCCACCTGGCTCTAAGTAACATTATTCATGTGGACCTTCTGGAGACAATATACCTAGAGGAGTAGTTTTAATGGGGAGTACATCATTATTATGCGCTGTGGTTGATTTATGGTGAAAAAGACTGAAATCATACTATACAGGAGGTGGTCCTTTATTCTGCTTACATTTCACTAGTGAACATTGAAGAGGTCTATACTGTTCTGAAAAAAAAAAAAGATCTGAGGGTTTCAGTGGACTGCAAGATTGGTATGAGTCAACAGAGTGCCAAAAAAATCGATGTGATCTTGGATTGTAGTAAGAGGAGAACAGTTTCCAAGAATAGGGCTCCACTGTAATTTGCCTTATTGGACCTCATCTAGAAGATTGTGTTCAGTTGTGGGTGCCACAAGATATTAATAACAGAACAAGAATTTTTTATTTTTTTTTTGCATTTCTTCATATACCAACTGCTTAGTAAAATGCCTGGCATATAGTAGACACTTAATGAATGTTTATTGACTGACTGACTGATAAGCTAAGTTTCCAGGGGAAGGCAAACATGGCAGTGAAAAGGGCTTGAGTATATGTCATGTTTTCAATTCAATTCTATAAACATTTATTAAGCACTTACTATGTACCAGGCACCATGCTAAGTGTTGGAGATACAAAAAGAGGGAAAAGACAGTTCCTGCCTTAATAGAGCTTACAATCTAATGGGGGAGATAGCATTCAAACAAATATATATACAAGATAAATAGAAAATAATTCAAAGAGGGAAGGCCCTGAAATTAAAATGGTTTGGGGAGTTCATGGAATTTTAGTTGAGACCTAAAGGAAGGTCGGTAGTTGGAATGAAGGTAGTTGGATAGCATTCTAGGCATGAGGGACAGCCAGAGGGGAGGCATGGAGCATAAACAAGATGTGTCTTGTTCACAGAACAGCCAGGAGTGCAGTGGTCACTGGATTAAAGAGTATGCATTGGGGAGTAAGGTACAAGAAGACTGGAAAGGTAGCAGGGGGCCAGGTTATGCAGAGGTTTGGATGCCACACAGGCATTTTGTATTTGCTCCTGGAGGCAATAGGAAGTCACTGGAATTTATTGAGTGTGTGTGGGGAGGATATGCCATGATCAGACCTGCATTTCAGGAAAATCACTTTAGTGGCTGAATAGAGAATGGATTGGAGTGGAGACCTGAGGCAGGCATTCCCACCAGCAAGCTATTGCAGCAATCAAGGCATGGGGTGATAAAGGCCTGTACTAGAGTGGTGGCAGTGTCAAAGGAAAGAGGCCTACATATTCAGGAAATGTTGCAAAGTTGAAATCAGCAGGCCTGGAAACAGCTTGGATGAGGGAAGTGAGAGATAAATGAATCAAGTGAAGAAACTGGGCATGTTTATCCTGAGTAAGAGAAGACTCAGGATGGCCATGATAGTTGTCTTCAAACATTTGAAGGGCTGTCATGTGAAGGAGAGATTAGCCATCTTCCATTTGGCCTCAGAGGGCAGAGCCAGGAGCAGTGGTTAAAAGATGCAAAGGGATCTGTTCGGCATGGATGTGAGGAAAAAAATGAAATTCCTATCAATTAAAGCTTTCTCCAAACTGGAATGGGCTGCCTCAGGAGGGGATGAGCTCCCCGTCCTTAAGTGCCTTCAAGCTCTGCAGTCACATAGAGTCTACAGCAGGAACAAGGGTCTCTTGAAAATCTCACTTGGATAAACATCCCCCATCATTCTATCCACTTGTCATGAGCCTTCCTGAAGAGTCCCCCTGGGTCCAGCAACATTTCCCCTTATAATGAGGAAGATAATCATTGACTTAGCCAGGCTTGAGGCCTCGAGGCCCTTTTTAGATGCCAGCTGCAATGAGATCAATTCGATATCATGTGGAACATCGGCTCGGCAGTGACCTCAGAGCCTGTCAGGGCAAAGCCAGCCGTGAATGCAGGCGAAGGCACCAATGGATATTAATGGCCCAATCAGAAGGAGGCGGGCCTTAATTTATCAGTGTTGGGGTGTGTGATTAGATGTCCTGAGACAGATAAATCAAGGAAGCCTCCTGCTTGCATTTACCTCAGTTATAACAATAGCTCATGGTTCCAGATAGAGAATCATTGACTCAGAAAGGCAGTGTCTGAATATCTGGAGAGAGATATCTAGCCCGATCCTTTAATTTTACAGATAAGGAAACTGAGGGTGAGAGAATATATTGACTTGCCTAGGGTTGCACAGTTGATTTGAGTCAGAATGAAACAGAACCCAGGTTTCCTGTCTCCTAAGCCTTGTACTCTTTCTAAAGTCCCACTTTAAAAGGGTTGTCTATCTCCTTTCTACTTCTATTGCTAACTATGGGTAACACCCCTCCTATAACTGGACTCTTTAATCTTTTTGAATCATGAACCCCTTTGGCAGTCTGTTGAAGCCTATGCACACCTTCTTAAAGTAGTTTTAAAATACAGTGAATAAAATACATGGAATTACAAAGGAAGCCAATTACATTGAAATAAAGATATAGATAGATATAGACACATATATAATATATACAAATAAAGATATATAACTATAAAAAATATATGTGTAAGGGGCGGCTAGGTGGCTCAGTGAGTAAAGCGCTGGCCCCGGAGTCAGGAGGACCCAAATTCAGTTCTGGCCTCAGACACTTAATACCCACACACAAAAAAAAAAAACTAGCCATGTAACCTTGTTACTTAACCCCAATTGCCCTCCAAAAGGCAAGAAAACAACAACAAAAATATATGTGTACATATATATATATTTATATATACACATTTGCACGTATAGATACTGGGGCTGTTTAGTGAAGGATGCTTATCCCCTATTGGAATCCACCTTTCATGCAACTCTCACCTGTGACTCCAAGGAGCTGTAGCATCGATTGTGACCACACCTGGGTAAAACTGACTCAAAAGAAGGGGTAAACCAGGTTGAGGGTAACTGACAAGTCTCAAAGTCATCAGTGAGTTAGGGAGATGTCTACCCCAAGCACATGAAGACTTCCCTTGGAGGAATGAGCAGATGAGAACAATTTGTTCCAATGCCCATGAAGACAGCTGATGAAGGCACTGTGGAGTACTTAGGGCATGGTCAGACACTGAAGATGCCAAGGTCATCCACTGTATTCCAGGACTTCTCCACTCACCTTGACTTTTGCCTTGCCATTGGACTTGGATGACCCTGGAAAGGACAGTGAGGCTGATGACTTTGTGCAACTCCACCCCGCTTAAATCCAATTCATGAGCAAGTCAAGACATCACCCTGTCATGTCATTGGTCCTCTTTGAAAACGATAGATGAGCAACAATTTACCATGTAAGTTGTCATGGCCCTTTTGTGTGTCTCTGAACCACAGATTAAGAATCCTTGCTAGAGGCTGGCAGCATTTAGGCTCGTGCCTGTGGTCATCCAAGAAGGAGAAAAAAGTTAGGGTGAGGACAAGGTCAGATTTTACCCACAGGAATTTCACTAGCAAGGAGAACCCCAGGGTAAAATGGTCTGGCACAGGACAGATAGATTTTTCTGACAGAGACTACTTCAGAGGGAAAGACAAAATGACAATGGGCTTTAGGCCAGTCTGCTCTACAGTCATTTTCCCATGAGAAGACCTAAATAGAAGGCCATCTACTCTTTAGGTATAATAGTTTATATAATAGGTATAATAGCCCAGGGATGGCAAGGAATGCACATATGCAGGAATAAGTGAAAAGAGAGAAGCCCACAGTGAACAGTTATGGTGGCAAAAGTAACAAACAAGACAGAGGACTGGAATGGAGTCTAACAAATAAGTACGATTGCATGGCAGCATCTCATGAGGACCTCCAAACCCCAAGCTAGCTGAGGAACTCTGCAAAGGGATAGCTTCCCATTTTTGCAGCATTGGGAAGTAAAAGACTTTAATTTGAACATCTGAACTTTGTTTTTAATATTCTTGGATTTTTGACTTGCCTGCATATAAATGGGGTTGAGTCTGTTTTGAGGAAAATCAATGACCTGGGAGGAGGTGTGATCAGGACACATTCTTCTTGTTGTTGTTTTAATGCCTAAAGAGCATAAAAAATGGAAAAAAAGCAGAAAATTGATATATCTTTGTAAATGACCTCAATTAAAGGTGCTAACAGATTTGCATCAATCAATTAATCAAGCAACAAACATGTTAAGTGCTTACTATATACCAGGTACTGCAACATGGATATATAAAGAAAGAGTTCCTGCTCTTAATGAGTTTATATTCTAATGAAAGATACAACACACACACATACATATATATACATATGTGTATCTGTATATATATATATATATGTGCGCAATAAATTCATGAAAGGTAAGAACATGAAAGGTAACCTTAATGAGCAAGGCACTAGCAGCTAGAGGGACTTGGAAAGACATAAATTAGAGAGATTGGAGGAAAGGTAGCTTTCTTAAAAGGTAGGTACATTGGATGCCAAGAATTTGACTGGACAATTCTACATTGATCAACTTTAAGAATTTGGGCTACCACCTATGGAGGGAGTTTAGTCAAAGGGGTGAGTCATATTAGGCACCATAGAGACTCAGAAGCATGGCTGATACTCCAGTATACCCTTTGATGCTGGGTATTGTATATGACAGCTTGGGGAAGGGCTTGCTTAAAAGCTGATCCCCTGTCCTTGGCACTGAATAGGATTAGGCACTGTTCATAGTTGCCCACCAACTGAGGCCATATATACAGTCTTTTCAAACCCTATGGGTACCACTTCCAGACTCATTATTCATCTGATTTCTCCCCTTATAAGCAGTCTACATCCTTTTCTAATAATCTCTTCCTTGGACAATCTCCCTTGGGCCAGTACTAGAATTTATGCATACAAATGAGCCATGTGCCCTTCAAAGTAGTCCCCTTGTGGAAGGTTTCAGACAAACCTGAGAAGATTTATATAAACTGATACAAAGTGAAGTGAGCAAAACCAGGAGAACATTGTACACCATAACAACAGTATCATAATAATGACCAACTGTAGCGATTCTGATCAATACAATGATCCAACATAACTCCAAACGACTTCTGATGAAAAATGTTATCTCCAGAGAGAGAACTGATGAAATCTGAGTGCAAATTGAAGCATATTGTTTTTTACTTTCTTTATTTTTCTTGCTTTTTTTTGCAACATGGCTAATATGGAAATATGTTTTGTCTGACTCCCACACTTCTCAATGGGTGGGAGAAGGGATGGAGGGAGGGAGAGAATTTGAAACTCAGAAGAAAAAAATATATAATCTAAAAATAAATAGATAAAATTGAAAACAAACAAACAAAACCCAAAGTAGACCCCCTGGAAATCCCCACACTCATGGGAACAATGCTCCCCTTACTTGGGACATGTTTGAAGCTGTTCTGTGGGAATTTCTTCTTGAACCTCTGACCCATACTTTAGAGTATTTTTCTGTAATGATAACTCTCTAGTTTCTAAATCCCATTTAAAAACAGTTAGATATTGTGACTTGGGATTTGGGTCATAATCCATGTGCTATGATGGTCACTATTGGTAGGTTATGTTTATAATCTCTCTCTCTCTCTCTCTCTCTCTCTCTCTCTCTCTCTCTCTCTCTCTCTCTCTCTCTCTCTCTCTCTCTCTCTCTGTCTCTCTCTCTCTCTCTCTCTCTCTCTGTCTCTCTCTCTCTCTCTCTCTCTCTCCCTCTCTCTCT
>NW_027187367.1:17609014-17653648 GCF_028583685.1 Petaurus breviceps papuanus
TCTCTCTCTCTCTCTCTCTCACACACACACACACACACACACCATCACCACCACCACCACCTATCTGACTTTACTTTTGACTACTAGCACAAATTCTATGACCTAGTCCTCACCTAATCTGAGCATTTTCCTACCACATCTCATACTCATGTAGATCTTTTTGTCTTTGCTTGGGCTTCCCCCACTCTACCAACCTCTATTTCTCCCCAGCTGCCTTCCTCTTAAGACCCAGCTCAAGTTCCACCTTTGGTGTGAAACTATCCCTAACTATTCCAGGCCACACCAATCCATTTTTTCTCTGACCTCTAATTTTCTGCCCTTTCAGTCAATACCACATATTTGGGTGACTTAATTGTTCTCTCTTTTTGAAAATATTAACTCAAACAGCATTTATTAATTGCTTGCTTTGTGCACAGAATCTCCTTTTAAGTACTCAATAAGATTGTAAGATTTTTGAGGGCAAGAGGTTTCTTATTCATCCTTCTATGTTCCCCAATGCCTAGCTCAGAGCAGGATATATATAGTAAGGCTTTACTAAATACTTGCTGCTTGATTTGTTTAACTGCAGGATTGTATCTGAAGACATATTTTGTGTATATTATTACTTAAATGTGGCATCATAACCGAGTACATTCAGGACTTTGACCAGAATTAGCTTAAGCTAAACAAGAGGGCATAGAATGTAGAGGACTTTTCATGGGGCACCAGGCAGCAAAGCTAATGAGGATCAGGTTATAGACTTAAAACACAGGTAATATCTTCTGGCAGCTGATTTTGGAAGAATCATTTACATGGCTCCCTTAATTTAAGTTGTAAACTCTATCTATCTGGATATTCAGGCACAAGAATGTGAATCCCTCTAGATCTTCCCTTTCCCACAAACGCACACATATTGTCACATATGGAAAATTAACTAGTAGCTCCAAAAAATATACAACACCCATTAACTGCCCACCCCTGTAGACATACCCATGCACATGAGAAATTCACACATGTAGGCATAAATTTACTTGCATACATATAACATGAAACCCTTATACTTATGTATCTCTAAACAGAGAACCCCTATGAGTCATGATAGTTTGGATAATCAGGAGTGAGAAAGCATTATGCCCAGAATTAAAATAAATGATAGATACTATGGTGAGGATCAGTCCTGACCTATCTCATTCCTCTTGGCCTTAGTAGCAAGTAATGTCCAAGCATCTGCTTAGATACACACCTCTGCCTCTATTTGTCTTTGTGTTTGTCTCTGTCTCATTGTTTCTGTCTCTTTTGTACTGTGTGTCCTTCTTCCCTTTTTTCCTGTCTTTGTCTCTCTGTGTCTCTGTCTCTGTCTCTCTGTCTCCGTCTCAATCATTTTCTCCCTCTCTCTCTTCTTTTCCTTCAACAGGGGGAATTAAATCAACACCATTTCTGTAAGACTGGTAATTGACTATGAAAAGATTATTAGAGATTTACTGTAGCAAAAACCCTGCACTGAGACCAGCTTTTCAAAAATTAAACAGTGAGAGATGAAGAGGTCTGGGACTCATTTGAGCCAGGAGGATTGAAGGAGCTAGAAACTGTGGGTTCCACACACACACTCACACACCAACTGATATGATGGAAAGAAATAGGACTGGGCATCAGGAGCCCTACGTTCTAGTCCCCCCTCTCCTACAAGTCCAAGCCCTTATTTTACAAATGAGGAAATTGAGGCTCAGGGACTTATCTAGATAAAGTTAAAAAACAATATTTATTAAGTGTCTACTATGAGTCAGGCACTATGCTATGCACTGGGGATACAAATAAAAGCCTCCAAAAGTCCCTGCCCTCAAGGAACTTACAATCTAGTGAGGGAGACAATATAAAAATATAAACGGGATAGATACAGCATGCATTTTAGATAATCTTAGAAAGAAGGCAGGAGCATTAAGCAGGGGTGTATTTTGGAACCAGCTCAAACCTGCTCAGAGGGTCTATTGTCATATTTTCAGTGTGAGCATTTAAACTGCATAAATCAGCAAATGTTATATATCAGGGCTTGACTGATTGTTTTGTTCATTGTTTAATAAAGTTTAATTTAATAAAGTAGGGGAGTAAATTTTAATAATTACATTGGGGGAGAATAGTTAAATATTTAACAGCACACTTCTGATTAAGGTGGACTGTGAAAGCTTGTTGTAGAAAGTGCAATTTTAGTTGAGACTTGAAAGAAGACAGGTGTCCAGGAGGCAGAGATGAGAAGATAGAACATGCCAGACTTAAGGGACAGTCAGTGAAGATACCCAGAGTCAGGAGGTGGGATGTCATATGTGAAAAATAGCAAGGAGGTCATAAATTATTAAGTTTATCTTAATGATGAGGAGAGAATTGAGGTTCTGGCAGGTAAAATGACTTGGCCACGGCCACAAGCTTGAAAAATGACAGAACTAGGATAAACTTTAAGTCCAATGGTCTTTACACCACCTCACTCTGCCTAAATACCTGGATCATCTCCAAGGTCCTTTCCATCTGAGGGTCTTAAAACCCTTTGATCCTCCTCAAACACTCCATAGGACATCAAAAGAAGACAGAAGATTAGAGATGGAAGAAACCCCAGAAGATTAAATATTAGGAAGCTAGGCAGCACAGTGGACAGAATGCTGGGCCTGGAATCAGAAAGATCCAGGTACAAAATCAGCTTCAGACACTTACTAGTTGTGTGACCTTGAGCAAGTCACTTACCTCTATTTGTCTGTTTCCTCAACTGTAAAATGGGGAGGCACCTGCCTTCCAGGGATTTTGTGAGGCTCAGATGAGATATCTGTAAAGTTCTTAGAACAGTAACTGGCATAGTTAGGTATTACATAAATGTTTGTTGTTGTTACTAGTCATAAAACATAGAATGACTGAGCTGGAAAAGAATCTAGAATAAAAATTGTTAGAAGACAGGCTATAGAGTTTCAGAGCTGAGATAGATCCTAAAATGTAGAATTTAAAATACAGAATATAGAATGTTGTTTAATTAGGGACCTTAAAAAACTCTAGGTCAGTGATCTTAACTTCTTATATCATAGACCCCTTTGCAGTCTGATGAATCCTATAGATCATTTTTCAGAATAATGGGTTTGTTTCTTGTTTTGTTTATTTTGGGTTTTGTCTATATCTATAATTGGAAGAAATGCTAAATTTCAGTTAGAGGTTTGTAAAAAATAAGATGTATTTTTTTTACATCCAACTTTGAAATCTATTCATGGAATTCAGACTGAACCTTTCTCCAGTTCCGCCTCCCCCATACACACACACACACACACACACACACACACACACACACACACACACACCTTTTTTTCCTCTAAGTATTAGTGCTATTAGGGCTATAATGAAATCTTGAATAAGGGGCTAAGTGATCCCCAAGTATCCGAATTTCTATAGGGGTAACTGACTTTAGCATGTGAGAGATTTTGGCAATGAACCTGAAATCTCTGCTTGGCTCCATTGGAAATGCTCTAAAATGGAGGCTGAGTTAGGAAATGGGTAGAACAAACCCTTGTTCCAGGGTCCAGGATGCCCACTGGGTTGTCTTCCTCCAGCTTCTCTCTTTTCTGCTTGCTTCCTGTGCTTCCCCTGTCCTTTCAACTGCCATCCCCATTTATCATTTCCTTCCACTAACATTTTTATCTGTCCTACAACATAGCCCCTCAGGATCAAGCTCTTTGTGCTATCTATCTAAAATGTCAACTAACTAATCTGATAAATTCATATGCTAAAGGTGGAATGTGAAAGGCCTTCTCTGCATTACAGGTAACTTCTGTACATTTTGGTAGACTATATTTGAATTCCAATAGTGTAAATTTCTTATGGGTAGGGACTATTTCTTTTTTTTATTTTTCTTTGTATCTTCACTTCCTGGGACTATTCCTGGTATAGAGGAAGCTCTTCTTTAAAGCTTCTTGAGTGAATAAACTAATAGTCATTTTGGGGAGATGGGCTCCATGCATTTGTTGGTATAGTGGGAAGAGAATTGTATTATGAATCAAAAGTCTTGAGTTGAAATCTACCCTCGCTCACTTTCTCTTGACCTTACAACTGCAAACAAGTCACTTCCCCTTTCTGACTCAATTTCCTTCTATATAAAGTGAAGGGAGCCAGATGTCCCTTCTAGCACTAATAATATTCTATGAATGGGGGTGGGGTGAGGGAAGGGGAAAAAGCATTTATTAAATGCCTACTATATGCTAGGCTGTGCTAAGTACTTTCACAAATGTTATTTCCTTCAAGCTTCCCAACTACCCTGAAGACTGGTATTATTGTTATCACCATTTTATAGTTGCAGAAACTGAAGCAGACAGAGATTACATAACTTGCTCAAGACCACACAGCTGTCCAGATTTGAACTCAGTTTTTCCTGATTCAGGACATGCAACACCCTCTCCATTGCGCAGCCTACCTGCTCAGGTTTGGCACATTAAATGAAGGTTGGGGGAAGAAGAGAAGGGTTAGAGGAGTGAAGGCTCATCAGAGTCAAGTTCAATTTAAACCCCACAGTCTCAACACAAATGTTCTTGCTCTCTTCCCCTATCCCCCCGCCTCATCTTACAAAGTTGCTTATTCTATCATATGCCATTTCCCTCCATAGCTTTGCAACTCAACCCCAGTCATGGAATATTTGACTTTCATCTCTCTTCCTCCTATTTAACTGCCCCTTCCCCACCTTTCTTTCCCCTTAGTACTCATTAGTCTTTCTTTCCCCATCATCTTCTTAACCCTTCAAGTTTGTACTTCTCAAGTTCTACCAAGGAGCTCTAGCACCAAGCAATCATGTCACACAAAGAAAAGCAACTGGGAAGAAGCAGAGAGGTGGGATAACTGGAAAAGAAACCTGGGAGAGAAAGGGAAGAGGTAGGTAGAGGAGAAGAGGCAGAGAAGAGAAAGTCAGAAATGGGAAAAGGGAAAGAAATAGAAGAGGTGAAGAGAGGAGAAGTGGAAAAAGGGCAGTGATGGGACCTAAACCCCTAAAAGGAAAAGATCACATCTTTGAAAGTAAACCAGTCCCTGAATTTTCCCCCACATTTCAGTAGCCCAGATTACGGGCACCTCGGCCAAGGCATCTGGCCCACCTCAGTCCACCTGGATCACTTAATTAGCTTACTTGGCAGTTCTTTCACTTGTCACTCCTGGGCTATCCCAGACTACTTAATATCCCT
Source organism: Petaurus breviceps papuanus (assembly GCF_028583685.1). NCBI lineage: Eukaryota > Metazoa > Chordata > Mammalia > Diprotodontia > Petauridae > Petaurus > Petaurus breviceps. The sequence goes on from NW_027187367.1 coordinate 17,614,186, forward strand.
TTCACCTCACCTTCCCCAGATTACTTACCACTCCTTAATCCCATCCAGATCTTTTCTTTTCTTTTTTTTTTTTAAAGCAATTGGGGTTAAGTAACTTGCTCAAGGTTACTCGGCCAGTTATTTCTGGGTGTGGTGCTGAGTATCTGAGCCCAGATTTGATCCAGGTCATCCCAACACTGGAGCCAGTGCTCTTACTCGCTGAGCCACCTGGCTGCCCCTAAGCAATTGGGGTTATGTAACTTGCTCAAGGTTACACGGCCAGGGTTTCTGGGTGGGTGCTAAGTGTCTGAGCCCGGGATTCGATCTCCAGGTCTTCTCAACACTGGAGCCGGTGCTCTTACTCGCTGTGCTACCTGGCCTCCCCCCATACAGATCTTTTCACTGTCCTTTTTGGTATGTAAGCATCAGTCTCACCCCCATTAATTTGCTGGTTCACTAGGAATCCTGCCCCTCCTATTGGCCTTACCATAAACCTTGTCACTTGACTGGAATAAGGTTTGAGTGTGTGAACTCATTCCAGGCATACACCACCCTGTACCCTGACATTTTGGGGTTCCCAGCAATGCCAAACCACATCAGCAGGGGATAGAGAGAAGGGTGGGCACAAGGAATGGGGGAGAGTAAGAAGAAAGACAGCATCTTCTACTTTTCCTGGCTTACTTTTTTTTTCATCCTGTGACAATGGTTGCTTATAATTAGACTTTAAAATACATATCATATGCCTAATTAAGCACAGTGGCCCCAGGGAAGGTCGCCACATAATTCCTTCCTGCCAGCAGGTCCCTAGGTATATAATTTGCCAAACCAGGAGGCATCATTTCCCAGAATTACTCAGAGTGAGGACTGTCCCCTTAGGTGATCTATTAGTATTGTGACACTTCTGAGTCCAAGAAAAGGATGTGGACCTTTTTCTTTCCCTTTTCCTTTTTTTGGAGACTGGATCACTCTATCTTGCCCAGGTTGAAAGTGCAGCAGCCACTCTAAACTCAACCTGATGCTGATGGGCATGGAAGACTTAACCTTAATCCTTAGGGTTTTTTTTTTCCAATCCAGACTGGTTCTCCTCTCTTTAGGCAGATTGGTGCCCACCCACTCCTGAGGGCTCCCCAAATTGGTGCTGGATTTAGTATAGACATCCGTCAGTTAAGCCCACTATAGCTTAGAACTCCTGAGTTCACATGATCCACCAACTTCAGTTTCTCTAACCTCAAGGACCACAGGCATGAGCTACCTGATAAAAGCAGACTTTTAACAAGGCATTGAGAAAGGAATAGCCTTTTGGCTCTGAAAACATGGTTTCTGAATCCTTTTAAGATATCTTCCATCTTTAAAAGTATTGTAGAAGTGTGGGATAAATTATGGGTGGGGGAGGGCAGGTAGAGCAGAGAATTTATAAAGTACTGGTGGTATGCCTACCACCCTCTTCAGTTGTGCTTTAGACCCCATATTCTCATTGCACCTGGTGCATGCCTGAATCAGGGTTATATCTGGGAGTTCTGGTATTTTGAAGAAGGTTTTTTTTAAGGGCGGGGATGATCTATAGATAAAGCTAAGATAAATTTGTCTTACTGTTGCTTCATGTGCTGATTAGTGACTTGCTCTATGTAGTTGAGAGAGGGTAGGGAGAAACACAGCAATGTATATTATTCACTGTTCCTCCTAGGTCATCATTTCTGGTGTATGTTGGTGTGCAGTATCAGAGATTTACATTAGCAAAAAAAATGCTATAAATACTCCTCCAGGATGGCTTTGAATTAGTGATGCCTAGAGTCAGAGGGACCATAGAATTATAGGACCACAGATTTAGAGATCAATGTGAATTCAGAAATCATCTAATCCAATCCCCCCTTTTTAGATGAAGAAACTGAGAACCAAAAAGGTACATGAGCTCCCTAGGATTACTCAGTTAGCAAGTGGCAGTGCTCAGATACTGAAATTGGGTCCTTCATCTTCAAATCTGGTGCTCTTTCCATTGCATTGTTCTGCCTCCCAGGGGAAGAACAAGATGCCCCATTCTAGACAATGCTAATCATAGGACACACTATTGAGTCTGGGAGGGAGCTTAGAGGTCATTTAGTTCAACATTCTCATTTAATGGATGGGGGAAACCAAGTCCAAGAGAAGAGAAATTATTTGATCAAGGTCAAACAACGAGTTAGTAGCAGCTGTAGGATTTGAACCTATGCTTGTCCCATGTTAAATGTTAAATATCCCATGACATGGATGAGAGATGAATAAATGTGGGTGTGAGTGACTGGGTCTTAGTGTGTTAGATGTGAATTAGATGACTTCTCTTCTTTAGGAAGCAATCAGGGTAAAGTGACTTGCTCAGGATCACACAGCTAGTACATGAAGCCGGATTGGCACTCAGGTCCTCTTGACCTGAAGGCCAGTGCTCTATCTACTGTATCACCTAGCTGCCCACTAGATGACTTCTAAGATCCCTTCTAGATCAAAATCCTATGAAGGTGCTTGTGAATGTGATATCTTCCTATTGGTGTGTCCCAGAATGTCTGGGTTTCTAGTCCCCTTTGGGGATGGCTCATGATTCACAAAAGTGGGAGTAACAGCGGTTCTCCCTCCCCCACCCCCTACCCCTATGATAAATGCTTACATTTTCTCTCTATGGGTCATAAACACCAGCCTTTATATAATATAAATATTGATTCACGTATTTTTTATTTATAGCTCACGTTCCTAGCAGAGTCAGCAAGCCATCAGTCTGTAGCACAGAATCATCTGGGTCTATCTGGTCTCTTATATTTCCTTCTGTGAACAATGATGAGAAGTGCACCATCCCCAAGAGTTCAATCCCAGGCTCTCCTTGCTCCCTGGAGGAAGGAGGTGTATGGAAAGAGAAGAGCCCTGGCCTGAGCCTCTGGACATAGCCCAGTTCAGTTCAGCAGGCACTTAAGAAAGTACCATAGAGATATTTGGGATAGAGGTCTGTCCTTGGAATCAGAAAAGACCTGAGTTTAAGTCCCTTCTTAGTATGTGACTCCAAGCAATTCACTTTAGTGCCCCTCTCCCCCCCACCAGCCCCAACAACTTGAGAAAACTTGAAGGTGCAAAGATGCTGATTTTCATTGGTGGAGCCAGTTCCTCCTTGCAAATGGGAAAATCACAGGTCCAGGGTGGGGGGTGGGGTGGACAGTGTTTACTGTATGAAAAGCACTATGATAGACACTAGGAAAAATGCAATGTATATGGATAAGTCACGACTCCTGTCCTTAGAGAGTTTATACACACACAGATGAAGTGTGATGCACAATGTTACAAGTTAGGAACCACATTGTATGATGAGAGAGGTGTCAATCAAGGGCTTCGTGGCATTTGAGATGGCTTTATACTGTATTCAGGAAAGACTTCAACAGTCAAAATAAACTTGTCAATGACTTGATCTCTTTGGGGTGAATGTGATTGACTGAGACAGGGAAGTAGAATGGAAGAAGTATCTCTTCATGGACATCTATATTACTTCTGTAAGGTGGGTAGGTGACTTAGTGGGTAGATTCCTGGGTCTCGAGTCAGGAAGACTTCTCTTCCTGGTTTCAAATCCAGCCTAGACACTTACAAGGTGTGTGGCCCTTGGCAAATCACTTAACCTTATTTGCCTCAGTTCCTCAATCTGTAAGAATGATCTGGTGAAAGAAATGGCAAACCATTCTAGTATCTTTGCCAAGAAAACCCTAAAATGAGGTCATGAAGAATTGGACAAGACCGAAAAATAATTGAATAAAATACTACTTCTATTCACTGGGACTCGGTTTACCCATCCAGAAAATGAGGAGGTTAAAATAATCACTTCTGAACTCATCTTCAGATTCAGTAGTGTGTCTTAAGATTAGCAGACTCTTGAAAGGTTCATCTCATCTCTTCTGGGAAGCAGGAAAACGAAGAGTAGAGAGTACCATATTTCAAGGTGAAATTTAGTACCTGAAATGTGCCACTTGTGAACTGGGAAATTCATGTACCCTTTTGGGGTCTCAGTTTCCTCATCTGTAAAATGAGGTGATGGAATTAGGATGAGTATGGTCTTGTCCTTTGGTCCTATGATTCTATTTTGAACTTAATCCTTGGGATGGTGAGGGCTCAGAGAGTCTCTGGGCTGTAAGACTGGCAATTGATGAGGACACTTTGATATTGGTGAAGTTAATTGATCATGCTTTATGCTCATAGTTCACTTTAGCCTCTTCGGGATGATGAACCCATTATGATTACTTTCTTCACAAATTACCAAATTAGAGTCTTTAGAATACTTCTAGCTCACTTTCTCCTAAAAGTTCCATGACAAGGCACAAGCCAAGGAGTTCCATGACAGAGCACAAGATCCAGGGTCTTGGTGTATGTACTAAGAGAAAGAATGTGAGATAACCTGGGGGCAACACAGCCACTTTGGGAATCATCCCAAATGGTGGAATGAGATGGGATAGGAGAGAAGAAAATTTTGTTCTTTAAAGTCTACTGTGACTATCCCATCTGTCTTCATATACTATGTAATGGAATCCTAATAAAGCTGTCCCAGCCCCAATATTCTAACTACTTTATGGACTCCATTGAACAGTAGACATGTCCTGATTTGACCACACAATCTAGATTTAACCACACAACAGGCCCCCAGATTCAATATAGAACTGCCCCTAGCTAGCCACTGGCTCCAGATCCAATTCACATATTTGGAAAGGTGTGTTCTTGTATTCAACCACAAACACATCATCCATTTAGTTCAAGAAAGAACCACAATACCTGACTATCCATCTTGTCCATACAGGACCACAATTGCAAGCCAATCAGAAAGCAGCATGACCAGGATGTTTGACCATTGAACCATAGAAGGAACCCCTCCTCTATTATGTAATTCCTTAACAAATCCCTCTTGACTTTTTAATATTCAGAATTTCTGTTATATGATTAGCATCATCATACTATAACTTTTTCTGTATTGTCTTACTAAGTTGCTGGTTCCTCTTGGACCCCCACAACAAACCATGAAACCACAACATTATGGGTCTGTGATTCTGTCACTGTGGACACTCCTTCCACTAATGCAGATTGTAATCCACCTATAATTTAGGGAGTTACCTGAGGCTCAGATAAAATAAACAGCTGGATTATGGTCACACAACTAGTATGTATCAGAAGCTTGAACCCAGGTCTTCTATACTCCAAATCCAGTCCTATGTCATTCACATCATGTTATCTCTCAGTCACTTGTAGCACCAGTGCAGTATTCACAGTACCTATGGTGACTATGAATATGCTGGCATAATTCTGAATCTCAAAATATAATAGATGCCCACATGAAATACAGAACCAAAACATTTATTCAAACACCAGAAAGATGAATCCCAACACCAGAAAGCTAAATCCATCATAGCAACCAAGAAATCTATACAAAACAACAATTCAGGGGACACCACCATCCCCAAACCTTCCCCCTGCTAGGGCCTTAACACTGGCAGCTCATTGCCTGCTTCCTCTCTCTCCCTCAGCTCTAACTATTCTAACCAACTTCTTCTCAACTCTCCTCCACCCTTACTGCTCCACCCATTCAGCAAGTTCCACCCACCATAGGCTTTATGTGACTCAAACTCATGTGTCTTAGGCTTCCATGTGAATTAAGTAGGTCACATGGGCCTATTAATGGATGGGAAAGATCTTTCCATTTACATTACCATCATGTTGTTATGTGTATTTGTATGTGTGTGTATGTGAGTGAGTGCACACACACCAGTGCATACAAATCAGCACTTTCTCTGAAACTTAGTTTTAGAGGGTTGCTTGGGCAGAAATTTAAGTGACCTACCCTCAGTCACATAACCAGTAGTGTCGTAGGAGAGACTTGAAATCTGTCTTTCTGACACCTGAGTCTGGTTCTCTATATACTATGTAGCATTGCATAACATGTGTGCATACATGAATGTATGTATATGTGTGTATGTGTAGTGGTCTGGACTGGATCTATCATTCCACATGATATAGGGAACTCTCACATGGAGAAACTCCTTTCAGCAATGCTAACTGGTACCAGAGCACTGAGAGAAGGTCAAAGAGCCAATATGTGTCAGAGGCAAGACTTCAACCCAGATCTTCTTGGCTCTTATCACTCATACACACAATACATACATAATGCATATGCATGTATATACATATGTATATATACATATATATGTATATGTCCATATGTGTAGCTAGGTAGAACAGGCGAATTGAGTCCTGGGACTAGAATCAGGAAGAGTTATCCTAGTGAGTTCAAACTCAGTCTCAGACATATATAAGCTATGTGACTCTAAGCCATTGACTTAACCCTGTTTGCCTAAGTTTCTTTATCTGTAAAATAAATTGGAGAAGGAAATAGCAAAGCACTCCAGTGTTTATTCCAAGAAAACCTCAAATGGAGTCATGAAGAATTGGATGTGACTGAAATGACTGAACAGCAAATGTATATAGACACATATATGTAGGAATCAGACAAAATCCCGCACCCCCAACTCCTTTACTCTCATTTTTAGAAATATTAAGAAAACATTTCAAAATTATCTTAGTCTAAAGCCCAACTGTCTTTTTAAAGAAAGCATGTAAAGGTCAAAAATGAAAACTGAGGTTCCTGAAAAATGCATTAACCAGTCTTACAAAGGGAAATATGATTTAGTTAGGGTCATTTACTTTTTTATGTCCTAAAGTGGTTAGGGTAATAATGATCAGAAGGAAAAAAGTATCTGATTAATTCAGTGAATGGAAATTTCTCTTGGATTCAATTTTAATCATTTGGAGAGGAGGACCCTTGAAGGGATTGGTAAAAGAGATTGAATGAATACGTCAAAAGTTTTGACTATTGGAGTAACTAAGTGGCACAGCGAATAGAGCAACAGCCCTGGAGTCAGGAGGACCTGAATTCAAACCTGACCTCAGACGCTTAACACTTACTAGCTGTGTGACCTTGGGCAAGTCACTTAGCCCCAATTGCCCTGCCTTCTCCCCTCTAAAACAGACAAACAAAAAAGGTGTGACTATCATTCTGCTTAATCTCTCTAGTTAACTAGACTCTTACCTTAACTCTGGACCTTTGCTCATTTTTGACCATGAAATATATTTGGTATTCTATATTAAATATTTATTATTATATTATATATTAATTATATATTACAGGATATTGCATATATTAATATATAAAAATCTAAAATTCTATAAATTGAAACTTCAAAGTGTCTTGAGTTAGAGAGGTGTCCAAGGGCATAAAGATGCTTTGTCAGTTTATATATTTCTTTCTCAAAGTTAAAAAATGCTTAAATTAGAATAAACCAAAATCAATTTTTAAAAGTGTTTCTGGAAGGTTTATTCCTAAAATGCATAATACAGAACAGAATTTTTTCAATACACATATATGTATACATTATATTTAAAAATATATTAATAAATAAATTAAAAACTAATAAATTAATACTAAATTAATAAAATTTTGTGTGTTGCAAGAAAAGGAGCACTACCTATTTAGCTCATTTTATGTAGTTCTTAACCTAAAGCCCATAAAACTGAGAGGAAAGGAGAGGTGGAAAAGATGAGAAGAACAGAAGGAAAGGGATGCGAGAAGAAAAGAAGATATTATGGGAAGAAAAGAGAAGTGAGGAAGCATCTCAGAAATAAAGATAAATTCAATGCTGCTAGTGTGTGTGTGTGTGTGTTAAAGCTTTGTGATGTTGTCAGGCATAAGGGACCACACATTTTTGTTTTTGTTTTTCCTCAAGAGTCAGCTCAGGTATTGGTAACTATCACCTTCTCTAGATTTTAAATTGCTATTTGATGTCTCATCTCCCGAGGGTCCTCTCTTAATTTGGGAAGGGGGTGGTTCCCCAAAACTTAGGTTCCCTAGATGGTGACTACCACAGATTTTCCTTTGCCTCACTCCTTTTCTTATTCCTCTAGAAGAGAAAACTAATCCTTTAGGTATTTAAAAAGGATTTATTATGAAGCCCTCCAGGGAACACTGACTAGTGTGGGAGGTTACAATGATAGATGAAGAGGTTAACAGTTCCCAGTTTACAAAAGTTCTTATATTTTAAATTCTACCCCACTCCAATTCAACAAACCTTAAGCATCTATTACCATAAACAAGACACTACAGAATGGGGATACAAAAATAAATATAACACAGTCCTTTCCTTCAAGAAATTTATAATTGAGGGCATTCTGGTAAAATAGTGTAAACATGATAATCACTTTCTTAGCAGAATTCAAAATTGTTTTCCAGAATGCTTGAATCAATTCATAGCTACACCTTTAGTATATTATTGTGACTATACTACCTCAATGTGGTTATCAAAGCTATTAAAACTTAAAATTGTGCTAAGCCTTTTTAGGACACACTATCTCAACAATACTAAACATAGACTATTCCCCATTTTTTGGGGTCATATTTGCCAATTTGCTAGGAGTAAGTGCAACCTAAAAGTCATTTTGATTTACTTTTCTCATATTATACTTTGGAATAGTCTTTACTTAATTAATTTTAGTTCTTTTGTAAGAACTACTTGTTCATATCCTTTCACTGCTAATATATTGGGTACATGCATACATACATACACATACACACCTACACACAAGCATATATGTGTATGTATATATATATATTATTCTCTACATTTTGTGAATATCAAACCCTATCAGAGATTTATTAAAAGGTTTTCCCCTTAATTAGCAGCTTCTCTTCTTGTCCCAGTTGCATTGATTTTTGCTAGAGTAGGAGCTTTTCAATTTCATGTAATCAACATTATCTATTTCATCTTGTATGATTGCCTTTATTTGTTATTTGTATGGGATGTTCAGTGAGAACTAGCACTTTTGGTATGAGGAACTGCTGAGCCCTTTTCACAGCTTGTCATCCACCTTTGGTGGCCACCTTTAGCTAACTCATACCTATGGGTCCAAGAAGCTGTAGCATATGCAGTTATGCAGTAACCACACCCCAGTAAACCATCTCAGCAGACAGGCTAAACTGGAATGAGGGGTAACTAAAAGGTCTCAAACCCTTCAGTGAGTTAGGGAGATGTCTGCCCCAAGCATGCAAAGACTTCCCCTGGTGGAATGGGTGGATGAGAATGATTTGTTCTAATAGCCACGAAGGCAGCTGAAACAGGTACTGTGGAGCCCTTATAATTTGGTCAGACGTTGAAGATGCCAAGGTCATACGCTGCATCCCAGGCCATTGTCAGTCATCCTGACTTTTATGTTACTACTGGATTTCAATGACCTAGATGACTTTGTGCAACTCTGTCTTGCTTAAATCCAATTCACTCACATTAACTTGCTGGTCTTCACTGACCACCTCATGCTGTTATTGGTCCTTTACAAAAACTAAGGATGAACAACAATTTAATGGGGAAGAAAGACATATACTACAGAGATATCTGTAAGGGTTATGGGATTTAAAGATCTCCCATGCCCCATGGACGTGCTGACATAGCAGAGCAAGAAAAAAAAAAAAGCCGGGCTAACAGCCCCGTGGGTGGGAGGTGGGGGGCGGTTCCTTTTTTTTTTTTTTTTTGAGTTAGAACTTCGGCTGAGCACTGTCAGGGGCCGGAGCTGCTGGGAGCGCACTTCCAGGACACTGGGTGGTTGCTGTGAGTGGGGAGAGGAGGACCTTTGCCTGAGGTAGCCTGTTCTGTTTTAAAGGCTTGAAAATGTGGGTGCTTTCTACTTTATCTACCTGTGCCAATGTCATAACTACTCTGATGGCTTTCACTTTCTGGTTTTGGGACTCAGTCTTTTGGTATCTTAATAAATTTTCTAGTTTATTTCCCCAAATGGCAAACCTGATGTATTTTGTGATGGATAATTATATCAGCATATTTGTAATCTCTATAGGCATTGTGAATATGGCATTGCTGATACAATATCTCAGAAGAAAGCATAAGGAAACTCAGAAACATGCCAACGAGCAAGGCAGTGTTCAAATTCCCTTGCCATATTTGAATTATTAAAAATAAACAAGTTCTATGCAGTGGGAAAAAACAAACTGAATGTTACAGAAATTCCTAATTTTATGTACAATCCTTCTTTTTCCTTATAAATTGAAATACCATAACAATAAATAATAAAAAGTAAAAAGAAGAAAATAAATGTTATATAATAACGAATATACTACACAATAATAGACAATGATAAAAAAGAAAATAATGACTAATAATAATAAAGAAAAACATTTGAAAAGTAACTATGATACAAGGGAGACTAGGATAAGTATAAAGATCTTAGGGGAGACAGTAGGAGAAATTTGAGAGAGTTGCTTTCAGTTTAGGTGGAAGAGAGATACATATCAAGAAAGACTTCATGGCTGAAGACTAATGCTAAGCCCCTATCAGAAGCAGGATATTTGTCCATCGTCATTAGTGCCTTCCTGAGTGATGTTCTCCATCTGAGTTTTTATATTAATTCTCTTCTAGGCCCAGGGCTATAGAATTGGTTGACCAGAAGTGCCTTTTCAGGCTCTGGGGATCGGTTTTCTCAGTCTTCACTATGGCCTGTCCGTAGGAGTTCATGTCTCTAACAATACCCAGATGGGCCATCTTGAATGGCTTCCATCCACCCACTGGTCAAGGTCTGAATCAGTCCTTTCATGCCCTTCAAATATCCAGTAAGAAATAACTCTTCCCTATTTGAGTCTCAGGTGTGCCTCTCCACCTCAAGATTTCAGACCCAGATGTCTCTCTCCCCTTATCTGGAAGACTGTGAACTCTGGCCCCAGCAGAAACGTGCTCACCTTCTCACTCCAACTAGTGTAGGTAGTACATAGGAAAGAACATTACGTTTAGAGATGGAAGACCTGAATTTGAATCCCAACTGCCTCTTCCTAACTGTATGGTGCAAGACAAATTTCTTTAGCCTTTCTGAGTCTCACCGCTCTCCTCATCTGTAGTATGAGGAGGTTATGCTAGGTGACCTTTACCTTATCTTCTAGCTCTAAACTGATGACCCAAATAGTTAACTGAAATGCAAAGAAGCAAAAAGGCCTGCTTGAGATCGAGCCAAAATGATTTCATAATCCATTGCTCTTTCCACAGGAGTCAAGTTGCCTCCCTATCCTTATGGTGATCTCAAGCTCTAATATCCTGTGTTGCCTTGAGCAAGACTCTGGGACTCAGTTTCCTTGTATCTAAAATGAAGGAGGGCAGCTAGGTGACTCCGTAGAGTGCCAGCCCTAGGGTCAGGAGAACCTGAGTTCAAATCTGGCCTCAGATACTTACTAGCTATATGACCCTGGGCAATTCACTTAACTCTGTTTGCCTCAGTTTCCTCATCTGTAAAATGAGCTGGAGAAGGAAACGGCAAACCACCCCTGTATCTTTGCCAAGAAAACACCAAACGGGGTCTGGAAGAGTTAAACAAAACTGAAACAACTAAACAACAAAATGAGGGGGGGTTGGATAATCTCTAAAGCCTCTTCTACCCCTAAATCTATGACCCTCTGATCCTATGAGTATGGAATATTGCTAATTTCCAAAATTATCTAACATTAGCCACTGATGTTCAAAATAACTTAGAACAGGACTCCCTAACCTCCATTGAAGTGTGTGATAAAAGATCCAATTCCTTCTATATCTCTTTAAGTTTTCTCATTCTCTCTAGCTGTCTTTTTTGTTTCCTTATTTATTTCTGTACATCTCTCTCTTTCCCTTCTTCCCTTCTTCCCCCCCCCCACCCCTTTGTGTGTGTGTCTCTGTTGGTGTCCCTCCCTCTGGCTCTCTGCTTCTTTCTTTTGTAACACTTTGTCTCTCTCCCTCAGTCTCTCTGTCTCTGCCACACCAATCACAGCAAATTGACATGGACCGGGGGCTCCGTCAGGAACATTATCTGCCTGTTCAAACCAAAGGGGTTTTCTTTGTGCAACGCACAGCAATTCATCTTCAGAGAGGATCGATTCCCAGGCATCCATCTCTGCATCGGCAGAAATCCTCTCCAAAGTGGCTGCTTTCCCACTCTGCTCGGGCCCTCTTTTGCTCTAAATTGGCCTCACTAGCTTAGCGGCTTTCTTCCCTTTTCCCTACTCCCTATCCCTCCTGGGTAGGGGGAAGGGAGATGTTAGGGGATATCTCCAAAGTGAGAGGTGAGTGGGAGGAAGATGCTGACAAGGAGATTGAGATGAACAACAATCCCTTTTCTGGAGGGAGCCCAGGCCCTGGGCACTAGGAGAGAAGCTCCAGCCCCGTGGTACCTAACCCCCCATCTCGCCCTGCTTTGACGGGTTCGACTCACTTCTCCTGTGCTCAACATAGTGGTTATTTATGGAGTTATAAAGTGACCTTCATAGCATTCATCCTTCGAAACAAGACTCCTTTGCAGACAATAGAGGCAGTTGGAGGAGACGGAGCTGATGGAGAGGTGGGGGAAGAGGTTCAGGAGATGGGGACAGGGGAGGAGACAGAGCGCCCCCACACCCTTCTTGCCCAGTCACACAACCCCTCCCACATCCACACATCCTCATCCACACACACACACACACACACACACACACACACACACACACACACACCACATGCACAGAGTCTCTGCTTTCAATGCTGACCTTGAAAATAAGAAAAGAATTGCTTGAGTTTCAGTACATCACAAACACCTCTAAACACTTTGTTCAGAAGAAGAAGGGAAAGGACTCAGACTCCTCTGGGGGGTGGCTGGCAGCAAGTTCAGGGTCTGCACCTCCGACGGAGGGCAGAGATTGGCCATGGGGAGACGCAGCTGAGCAGATGCCCCTGAGCAGTGCTGGGGGAAGTCAGGCAGAGGGGATTCCTTCCACTTTCCCCCAGAGCCATCAGGTCATTTTTTGGGAGATGCTAGGCTAGTCTTTTAGACACAGTGTGCCAAGGAGAGGGGGTGTGGAGTAGTTAGGTTGTTATTGCTTCCTCCCCTCTAACTAACTCCATTTCTAGTGCAGTCACTCGCTGATGCCCTGTTCTGGGTGACAGTTTCTGCTCCCTGGGAACTCCCAGTCTGAAATGCAGAGACACACATGTCAACTACACAGAGCAAAAAGACAGAACTGAGGCTTAAATGGACATCGATGGGAATGATTACAGGGGGAGGGTGTTTCTGAGATGGAGGAATTCTAAATTCTAGTTGTTGGAGAGGGGGGAGAATAAGTTCTTTACAGATAACTTAGCAAGGTCTCATGGAAGTAGAAAGAGTGTGTGTGATTCTGCCAGCAGTATGGGAAAGGGAAAGCTCATTCACTCTAGAGTGAGAGGAAATGGGTTCAGGTCCCACCTGTGCTGTTTATTACCTGCCTGACTTTACTTAACCTCTTGGATCCAAAGTTTCCTGATCTATAAAACAAGGGGATTGGTCTATCTGGCTTTTGAGGTCTCTCCTAACTCTAGATCTATGATCCCACATGGTAATATGTTCATGTGAACACCCATATGAATGTGTTTATGTACGTAAATGGTCAGAAGATAGCAAGTCATAGGACGAAAGTCTAAAGAATGACAGGTCCTGAAAACCAATACAATCTGAGTATGTACTTTGAATAGTGGTTTACCTTTGGAAAGGGGCATCTGTCAAGCATAGTCACCAATAGCTCTAATTTCCTTAAACAGAGAGAAGCTCTGCAAACACTAATACAAATAATGACTGGTTCCGTAGGCAATAATATATGCTAGCTCTCCAGACTGTAATAGCATAACTAGCTCTGCAAATACTGGACTAGTTCTGCAAACAGTTAAACATTTTTAAAAATCCCAGTAACACTAACAGTTAAAGGCTCTGTAAACAGTCATATAAATAGTGACAGGTTTTGTAAGAAGTAATACAAACAGTGGCTGGTCTTTCAAATAGTGAAACAGACATTGACTAGTTTTGCAAATAGTCGCATAAATCGTGCTAAGCTTTGCAAACTGAAACAGGTTCTACAAATGGCAATCGACTTTATGAATATTAACAGAAAAAGTGATGATTCTTCAAATTATAGCAGGCTTTGCAAACTGTATGAAGACCTTCAAAGAGTAACTGTGCTTGAAAGCTTAGTAATGATATTCATGTGTATGTGCAGGACAAAAATAGCTATTGGTTGCATATTGATCACTATAGTCATAGATGTGAACACATGCCCATAGCACTGCTATCCTGAACATCCTCTCCAAGCAGAAGGACTCACATATACTCTCTGCTGGAACACATTAGTAAATGTCCAATCTCTCCAGCACTTGAGGGAATACGTGTGAGGATGGGAGTGAGAAAATATCTCATTTTCACGTCCAATTCCCCACTTTAATTGAGTTTTGCTTAAAAGCTCCATGCAAGCACTTTTCTTGCCATTTTGCCATATTTGATTCTCGCTAACATAAACACAAACTGCCTCTGAAGACAGATTGTGGCACTTGGAACTGGGAGGAAAGCAACCAGGATGAACCAGTGGATTGGAGGAGGAACAGAACAGGTCCCAATGCACCTGATCCCTGACCAACAACAGTTGGTCTTTCTGTCACATACTGTCACACTTGCTCTAATCTGGGATGTGTCAGGGAGCTAATTATGAATAAGGTGTGAGAGTGAAGCTGGAGTTTGGAGGCCACCAAATAAATTTACTTCTTGGAGGGGTTGAATCTGCAAAGCATAGTGAAATGGCATGAGGTCATAGCTGTGGGAAAGATCATTAAAATTATCCCTCCCTATCATCCATTCCACCCTACAAAAATGAGATTATCTTAGTGTGAAGACAGACTTGCTGGCAATTAGAATTCAACCAAGGTTAAATGAACTACCTAAAGAAATAGTGAGTTTCCCATCATTGCAAAAGGAGCTCAAATGACCACTTGTTCTCCCTAATCTGATGAGAAAGATAGTCCTTGACTAAGGAAATCCTGGTCTGATGGGGGACCCAGGATGAAGATAATAAAATTGTACTAATCCATTTTAAGATTGCATTTGTATTTTAAAGCCAGGTTCTTTCATTGGTCTGCCTTGCCAGGATTATTTGTTTGTTGTTTGTTTTCAGATCAGCCAGCAGAAATGCAGAGTCTTGAGGCACTGGAATATAGTTTGGGACATAGCTTTCATTCATCTGTTCAATAATCATTCACTAAACATCTACTATGTGCTAGGTGCCTTGAATTACAAAAAAAACATCAAATAATCCCTGTTGTTGAGGAGTTTATATTTCTACGGGGGGGACACTATATGTACACAGAAAAAGAAACACAAAAAATACACACAATCAATTTCTAGGGAGGGTATAGAAACAACTGGAGGGTTAAAACTTCCTTCAGGAGGTGAGCTTATAGAACGCTAGCAATTCTAACAAAGTAGAGATGAGGAGGAAGAAGGAGCACCTCTAAGCACCTCATGAGTGGAGGTGAGGAATGGAACATTGTGTAAAGGGAATAGTAAGGAGGGCAGTTTGGTTGGGACATAGACTATGTAAAGGAAATGATGTTCAATAAGCCTTGAAGAATAGGCTGGTTGAAGCTAGACTGTGAGGTCTTTGAATGCCAAATGAAGGAGTTTGTATGTCGTATTGTAGGCAGGAAGGAACCACTGGAGATGTTTGATCTGAGGAGTGAGCTGGTAAGATCTATTCATTAGGAACAGTGATATGTCAGTTGCAGAAAATGTGGAGAGGGGAAGAGATTGAAGGCAAGGAGATCAGTTAGGAAGTTATTGCCTTATTCCAGGCAAGGATTGATAAAGGCTCAAAATAGGGTAGCTGTGGTGTGAGTTGAATGCAAGAAGGGAACTGAAAAGGTTTGGCAGCTGATTGGAGATGTGGGCTGAGGGAGAGGGAAAAATTAATGATAACTCTAAGGTTGTGAACCTGGGTTACTAACATGAAGGTGGTATCTTCAACAAAGATAAAGGAGTTAGGAAGAAAAAAGGCTCTGAGGGAATCATAGTATCATAGATTTAGAGTAAAAAAAGACATTAGAGGACATCTTTTACATGTGCAAAGTAAGTGACCTTTTACTTTACATGTGAGAAACCCCAGGAAAGATTAAGGGTTCTGTTTTAGTTATATCAAGCAAAGAGATGACTATAGGACATTCAATTGGAGATGTCCTATAGGTGATTGTTGATACTGGAATAGAATTTAGGAAAGAAACAATGACTAGATACATAGATCTGGGGGTCATCTGTATAGGGATGGTAGTAAACAAGTGAGGGGACTAGAAAAGATTAAGAACATGGAGAATCTTCTTGGAGAAGGTTACCTTCTACCTCAGTAGGCAGCTGTGAACATTGCAAGAGCAGAATAAAAGTACTGAGCAACAAGGTGTCTGGGATAGGGAAACATTGGAAATTTCTTACTTTAGCTTCTTTATCTGTAAAAAAAGGTGGGGGAGGAAAGAGAGGGGACAGGAATTGGGCTAAATGATATTCAAAGTCAGTCAACAAGTATTTAATAATTGCCTACTATGTGCCAAGCACTGAGTTAAGTACTAGGGATTCAAAGAAAGATAAAAAATAGCCCCTACTGTCAAAGATTTCATATTCTAATGAGGGAAACAACATTTAAATAGCTATTTATACAGCATAGATGCAAAGTAATATACATGGAAAGATGAGTAGATGAAAAGCAATCTCAATTATGAAGGCACTAGCAGATTAAAGAACAGGGAAAGGCCTCTTGCCAAAGCTAAGATTTGGGATGAGTCTTGAGGAGCTCAGAGTAATTAAAAAGAAGATGAAGAGCATTCCAGGTGCAGGGCACAGCCAGTGCAAAAGTATGGAAGATGGGAACTGGTTTGTCATATATAAGTAAGAAGAGAGAACACACGGAGAGGAATAAAGTGTAAGAGGAGTGGAAAAGTAGGAAAAGGGCAGATTGTGAAGAACCTTAAATTCTAAACAGAGCATTTTATATTTGATCCTGGATGTAACAGGGAATTTTGGAATTTATTGAGTAGAGGAGAATGATAGAAAAATCGATTTGGCAGCTAGGTGGAAGATGGACTGAAATGGGGGTGAGATTTTGGCAGGCGGACCCACCAGCAGGCTATTGCAAGCAGTCCAGGACTGAAGAGAGGAGGGATATGAGATAAATCAGGGAGTCCAATTAGAAGACTTCTGTAATAGCCCTGGTGGCTGTCTGAGGGGAGAAAAAGGGATGTATAGATATTGAGGTGAGAGATGTTGTGAAGGTAGAAACGACATGCCATGACATTCCATGTTCTGTCAATGTACAGATTCATGATCTACTTAATCGTTGTCACCAAGACTGGCCATACCTTCCCTCTCTGCCCCAGAAACACACAGAAGTTTTCTCCTTTTTTTTTCATCATTCATCTGGGTACAACTCATATTCCAGCACGTAAGGCCACAGAAAGGGGCAGACAGACCTGCAGTTGCTGTCAGCCACTGATTTAGCAACACAAAGTACGCAAAAATCAAATAGGATTAGCATCCCAAACCCAAATGAGGTGCTTTTTGCTATCTTTGAAAAGAAGCGCCTGTAATTTCCACTAAATAGGAGATCCTAATCTGAACGTTTTCCCCTTGCAATAGGCCTTAGCAAAGCAGACAGAGAAATGAGAGATTCTATTAGGATTTCTAATGTGCTAGGGCTCTGGGCCAACAAAAGCCTCCGTTGTGCCTCAAAGGAACAGAGTCACTGAGTTTCTCTTTCTCAAACCCTTTACTCAGGGGGGAGGGGTGATCACAGTGAGTGAGCTCCTTCCCCACATCTGATATAAAGTATCCTTCCCTGCCTGTGTAGACTTGGCACACACACCAGGAGGCAGGGCCGTGACCAAAGGCTCAGACCATTGAGATACCCTCTTCAGATGTAAGTGAAGGTAGGAGCACCCTCTTCAGATGTAAGTGAAGGTAGGAGCAGACTTCCCTGAGGTCACCCCAGCCTCTACAAAACCCCACTGCCCTACTAGGGACCACTCCTTCAGAATTTTGGCTAATGCCCCCAATTGCCTGCAAAAAGCAAGATAAAAAATGAAACAAAGAAGATTCCCTGGGTTTTTTTAGACCCATCTGGCTGTTGGCTGACATTTTTCAGGGTTTTTGAAGTGAATTTATGTCCATGATTGGACTTTATATTGTTGTGTGTCTCGTATGTGTGTAAGTCTATTTGTGGACCGTCTTCTCTAGTCACAGGCTGCCTCTTCCCTAGAAATGTGTGTGTTAGCAAGCCACAGGAAGATATAAAATGAGTTGGTGTTATTCAGTCATTTCAGTCTTCTCTGATTCTTTGTGACCCCATTTGAGGATTCTTTGTCAAAGATACTAGACTGGTTTTCTATTTCCTTCTCTAGCTCATTTCACAGATGAGGAAACTGAGGTAAACAAGGTTAACTGACCTGCTCAGGGTCATGCAGCTAGTAAGTATCTGAGGCCAGATATGAAGTCAGGTGTTCCCAACTCCAGGCAAGGTGTTCTATCCACTGTACCACCTAGCTGTTCTCATAAAATGTGTGTGTGCACACACACACACACACACTCACAATAGGGTAAAGCCAAGTGGTCTTCTTCCCTGTGAGATATACATGCAGACATATATGTGTATGTATATATATATATATGTATATATATATACACTTATTTTGTCTCTATATATAAAGATCATGGATCCCAGGTTTAGAACCCTGTACCTAGTCAAACCCCCTGATTTTACTGATGAAGAAAATGAGGGTCAAAGATAGTAAGTAACTTCTCAAAAGCCACATGGCTAGATAATATCAGTCAGGATTAGTACTCAGATCCCCGACCTCAAACCCAGGACTATTTCCCTTACATAAAATGGAAAGTTATTGAAAGAAACAAAGTTTAAAGCACAAAGAGTATGCTGAGTGTGGCTTTCTTGAAAGGGCTCTAAGAAGATGATTTTTTTTTCCTGGTGGTGAGACAATAGGGTAAAGGCAAATGAGAACTAAAAGGATTCCATTTGGTCTTGTTCCCTATGATAACAACATTTATACTCAGCAGATTTAAGGAAACAGCAGAAACAGCCAGAGGATTCAGAAATGGAATGGGGAAATGTTGCAAAAATCAGAAGCCACAGACTAGTGGAGTGAAGAGAATGAGGAAGGATCAGCAGCAGCAGCAGCCACACACGTGTGTTTACATGCATGTCATATATGGGAAGGCTCACAGACCAGTCAATCAAAAACAATTGTCCTTTTTTTTTGCCTTTTGGAGGGCAGTTGAGGTTAAGTAACTTGCCCAAGGTTACACAGCTAGTTTTTTTTTTTGTGTGTGGATATTAAGTGTCTGAGCCCAGACCTGAACTCGGGTCCTCCTGACTCTGGGGCCGGAGCTTTACTCACTGTGCTACCAAACCACCCCTAAAAACAATTGTCTTAATTATCCAGAAATTTAATAAAAATAACCAGGACCCCCCAAGCCTAATCTCAAGCTCTAGGATGAAGGAGGCAAAGGATAAGAGAACAATTTGTTATCGGGGACTTGCTCAGAAAACAAGTCTTCATACTTTGTTCTAGAATAAACATAGAGCATCAACACAACTCTGTTTAAAATAAAAGTTATTCAGGACCTCCTGTGTGCAGAGAATTGCCCTGTGAGCTAGGAAACAGAATTTAAATAAAAATTAGTGTTAATAATTAAATAATTGATGATTCATTAATAGTGCTTTAAGGTGCTGTATAAACATTATACTGATATTCAATGGTCACAGCAAAGTCTCTGAAGTGAACGTTCTTATTATCTCCATTTTGCAGGGGAGGCAGCTGAGTCTCAGAGCTTTTGACTATCTCAGGATAACACAGCTCATAAATGACTGAGATGGAATTTGAACTTGGGTCTTCCTGACTCCTGGAGCTGTACTATCCACTCTATGCCATGACACTTCTACAAACAAGAACAGATATCATGGTCCTTATGCAGGTTCTAGTCACACAGAGAAATAACTTGCTATTACTTCACAAATGCATTAGAGAGGAGCAAAATAAAATACTGAGGGGACCAGCTATTACAGTTGTGAACCCTATATCCAGCCTAACCTGAGCTTTTGCTTCCAAGACCAAGTGATGAAATGTTGGAAGGGACATAGTTCAACTCCCTCATGTTATTGATAGAGAAACTGAGGAATGGAGAGGGGGAATTACTTGTCTCACTCACACAGGTAGTCAGTGACAGAGCTGCAAATCTGGAACTGTAAGGGAATGAAGAGCTCATTTTATCCAACTCCCTCACTTTATATATAGGGGAAATGAGGCACAGAGAAGTTGTGACTTGTCCAAGGTCTCAACCGATAAGCAGCTGAGTCAGAATTTAGAATCATGTTAAGAGATAAAATCTGATGCCCCTTCTTTGGTATCTTGTTTCTTTCTTAGCTCTCTAATGCTGATCTACCTTAAAGACTGCTGGAATTATGGCTCCCTCTGTGTCTCCATTACTGCCAAAAGTAGCATTGGACTCAGGGAGTCTCAGCTCCTTCTCTCACATCCCCAAACTACCCATTCCTCCAATATATTCCTGGTGGTTTTGCTGTGGAGTCCTCCTTACTTCCCTCTCAGATCATTTGAGACAAAGGCCCCCCACCCCCACCAGACAACTTTACCTAAGGCTAACAGAAAAAAGGCAAAATAAAAACAAACATAGAACATAGAATTGATGGATTATAGAGAAGAAGGATCCATCCTAAGAGTGCTGTAATTTAACCAGAGATGGGAAAGGCAGCTTCCTGGGCTAACTAGCCCTATTCCCATCTATCTGGAATCACTTCCAGGCCTAGGCCCCGCCACAGCATTAGTCATCACCATAATGTTGTCTCCAAAGAAAACTCAGGCCAGGATTCTCTCTACCTTGCCCTCCCAAACCTGACAGTTTGGAGAGTAAGAAAAAGAGGAGACAGAGAAGGAGCTGTCACAGAAGACAACGCTCCCTCTGAGGTAGAACCCTTCCACTGACATGGAAGGGACCAAATCTGCCATTTCACTTCAGAGGATGGAATATAACAAGCACTTCATAAATGCTTTATCTATCTTTCTGTCTCCCTGTCTCTCTGCATCTCTGTCTCTTTATCTCTTGTCTGTCTCTGTCCCTGACTCTGTCAGTCTCTGCCTTTGATTATCTATCACCTATCTATCTATCTATCTATCTATCTATCTATCTATCTATCTATCTATCTATCTATCTATCTATCTATCTATCTATCTTTTGATCTCTGACTAACTATTTCTATCTCTGTTTATCTAGCTATATGTCTGTCTCTGTTCTTCTGTCTTTCTATTAGAGGCATCACCACCACCCCCAGTCACCCAAGCTCACAGCCTCAAAACCACATTCTCACCAACTCAGTATTCTCAATAAAGTAGGCAGTGAATGTATCTCACTGAAAATGAAAGAAGGAAGGTTTTTGAAGATGAGAAGAAGGTGAAGGGTGAAGACGTCATAGCTCCTGTACTCAAAGAGGTAGATAGTTTTGTGGGGGGGAGGGGATAGGCATAAGGATTACAGGCATTGCATCATAAGGGCTTAAAGAGGAAAATGCAGAGGGGATCCAGATCACTAAGATGATATCTATTGAGCATTAAGTGCTCAAACTAGCACAATACACGAAGCAGTCCCTGCCTTCAAGGAACTTCTATTCCAATCTGAGAAAACCACAGAGGAGGTGGTACTGGAGGTGAATCTTGAAGGAAGGGTGGGAGTTATGGCACAGAAGAAATAGCAATAGATTTGGAGTCAGAGGTCCTGAAAAGCCCAATGTAATCCCCAGTTCATACTTATGTCCTCATGAATGAATCCCTTCCCTACTTTGCATCTTCATTTCTTCATCATTATATGGAGAATGTTGGACCAAATACTAAATACTTTCTAACTATAAAATACTTTCTAACTACCCCAAAGTCTCTGATCTGGAGTTGAGGATTTGAAGCAACTAGCTGGCACCCTGGCACCTGAGAAGGAAATAATTACAGTTGGTTTTGTACCTCCCTGTCCCTTGGTATGAAAAATCAATTCTACACAACTAAAATTCCTTTTCCTGGGTTCAGAGTTCATTGCTTCTGCTTGGGCAAGATACCTAACCTGGACCTCAGTTTCCTCAATTGTAAAATGAGATATCTGAACTAGATTGTCACCGAAGTCTCTTATAGCTCTAGATCTAGAGCCTAGGTTGAAAGAACATTCAAGAAAGGAGAAAAGCGTGGGGCAAAAGCATAGAAGTGGTAAGTACAAGGCATGTTTAGGAAATAGTGACTAGTGCAATCAATGTATGTTGAACTGAACTGAGCAAGGGGTTTGAAGCAAACAGTCATGGTCAGATGCTAGAGTCTTTAATGCCATTTGGAAAAGTTCTGTTTTTATGAGCGTGAAAGGAGGAACCTGGAAAGGGAAGCTGGATGGGACAGTGGATAGAGTCCTGGGCCTACACTCAAATAGATCTGGGTTCCAGTCTGGTCTCAGAAACTTCCTAACTGTGGGACCTTGGGCCCATTATTTAGACGCAGTCTGCCCCAGTCTTCTCAATGGTAAAAGGGAGATAATAGTAACAGCTATAGCACTGGACTGTTGTAAGGATCAAATGAGATAGATGATATTTGTAAAGCATTTAACACAACACCTGGTACATAGTAGGCACTTAATAAATGCTTGTTCCCTTCCCTTGTTCCCTGATATTGATTGAACTCTAACTAAACTGGAGCTACTTTTCATACTTAGGTATGATCAGCAGGTCAGTTCCATTTAGTTGACTTGCCTAAGTGGTATGTAATCATCGCTGGTAACTCGCAGCCCTATGCCAGGGGAACCATTTAGACCTATGTGTCACAGCCCCTGGTCACTGAGAACTGGTAGCATAGTTGAAACAGCCATTGGGGTTTGGAGCTTAACCTCAGTTTCATTCACTGTAAAATGGGGATAATAATAATAATATACTACTTACTTCAGAGGGCTGTTTGAGAAGAGCCTGAAGTGAATTGTTATTACTACAGTGAGATGGGGGACTAGAAAGAAGAAATAAACATCGGGGATCAGGTTACCTTGGTTCACTCTTTGTCCTGAGATAAGATTCTGTGAAAGGATTGGACCAAAGAGTCTAGAAAATGTCTTACCTTTACTCACTATCTGAGTGTTGGTGAATGTACACCATGGTCTGTTCTTTGCAATCAATCCTCACCTCAGTATCTCAGAGGAAATATGGGACCAGAGGAGAGACAAAAGCATTAAAAATTGTTACAGCATCACAGAAGCATGGATTTGGAGTCGGAGGGGATCTTACAGGCCATGCAATTCAACCCTCTCATTTTACAAATGAGGAAACTGAAGCCCAGAGAGATGACATGACTTGCCCCATGTCACACAGTCACAGAGGCAGGTTTTGAACTTTAGTCCTCTGCCTCCAAAAGCCTTTGCACCATACTAGAGGAAAGAGAGAGAAAGAGAGAGAGAGAGAGAGAGAGAGAGAGAGAGAGAGAGAGAGAGAGAGCGGGGGGGAGGAGGGGGAGAGGGAGAGAGAGAGATGAAGAACATGTATAGATTCCTAGAGTGCTTACACAAAAGATGTAGCTGTTCAGTAAAGTCTATGTGATTTCATTTGGGGTTTTCTTGGCAAAAATATTGGAGTGGTTTGTCTTTTCCTTTTCCAACTCATTTTCTAGATGAGGAAACTGAGACAAACAGGGTTTAACAACTTGCCTAGCATCATGCAGTTAGTAAGTGTCTGAGGTCAGATTTGAACTCAAATCTTCCTGACTCCAGACTTGGTGCTCTATTCACTGTACCATCTAGCTGCCCTCTACTATGGCACCAGGCTGCCCAAAAGATATTGATCTGATTATTCTAAGGCTCCAGGGAAGACAGGTTTGGGAAAATGCTGGACTTCTATGAATAATAATTCAGGTTTATATGATGATTTGAAGTTCACCAAGCACTTTTCTCATAACAATCCTGGAAGGTAAATAATAAAAATATTTTTATCCTTTTTATAGAGTAGGTAACTGAGATTCAGTGATATAAAATGACTTGATTTTGATTCTATAGATAACCAGTATATGAACTGGGACTCAATCTTCGGCCCTCTATGTCCAACAATTTATCTATTATCCATGATACCATACCTGTTTCAAACTGTTCTGGAGTAGAGGTCAGAAATAAGGAAGAACTTCCCAAGTGAGCAGGAGCATGAGTATGGGAAAAGGTGGTAGAATATTTATTTTTTCTACAAAGATTTCTGTGGGGGTAGGAGATGAAGAGATCCTTGAAAAAGTAAAGTGGGTCCTTATCTAGTTTAGATGGGCCAAGGTCAATGTGGAAATATTAGGGAGAGACAAATCTTAACATCAGCCAGTGTAAAAATCAAGGGGAAATTTGTTACCCCCAAGTCATATCACACAAGAGCCGAAACCAATAGGGTATAGGGGGGTTGTCTGTTTTACTGCCATGGATTGATCCCACATACTAATGAGGAAGGGAAGGGGTGAGAATGAGTTGTGGGGAATGGGTGAATGGAAAAGAAAAGCCCCAATTAACAAAGGGATAGGAAGTAACAGGAAATGGAGAAATGGGACAACAGGTTCTTATGCCTTCTGTGAAAATGGTGAATTGTCTGATGGGAGGGAAAGAGACAGAGACAGAGACACACAGAGAAATGCAGATACAGAGACATACACACAGTGTCAGAAAAAGAGGGATAAACAAAAAAAGAAGGAAGGAAGAAAAGCAAAACACAGAGTCAGAGAAAGAGATGTAGACAGAGAAAGAAGGACTTGGAGATAATGACAGAGAAATGAAGATAGAAAGGGATAAATGTAAAAAGACAGAAACTAGGACATAAACACACAGAGAGACAAAGAGGAAAGTACAGATACAGAGACAAGCATGTGTGTGTCGGTGTGCACGTATGTGTTGAGAAAGGCAAAGAACATACATAGAGAAAGAGAGATGAAAGATAGATGGACAGAGAGGAAAGAGAGAGAGAGAGAGAGAGAGAGAGAGAGAGAGAGAGAGAGAGAGAATCAGAGATGAACACAGGGAGTCAGAGGAGTGAATAAAGACAGAGAAAAGACTGAAAGGGGGGTGGACAGGGAGAGGTAGAGACACAAACATAGAGAGAGCTTTGATTGGACTGCAGGGATGGATTATGCCACAGTCTCTCAGCAAGGAACAGGCATCCTGGGGGTTGAATAGGCTTTACTATAAAATACATCAAATTAAATTAAGCATTTAGATAAAAGCAATGTGGTGTGTTAAAAATACTGCTAGACTAAAAGATCATGTGACTTTAGTCACATCCCTTCTTTGGACTTCAGTTTCTTCATTAATAAGAGGTGGAAAGTGGACTAGATGACCCCCCAGGCCCTTTTCAACACTAACATTAGAACATTCTGTGTTTGGAATCACCATCTTGTATACAAATGTCAAAGAGAACCAAGGGCCCCAGGGTAACTATGCAGCCCTTAGATTGCCTTCTGCCCATTCTGCAAGCCAATTCCATTAGTTTGGACCTCACCCTTGCCTTTCCAAACACCTTCTCCCTTTCCCATACCCACCTTTCTTAATCCTCCATTCCCTTTCCTTAGCTTTCCCTCAACTCTTTCATGATCTGGGAGAGAATTTCTCCTTCTAGATATTAACAATCATTCTTGTGCTGTTCTCAGCTCCAGACTGTCTGAGAGGCCAAGACATCTGGCCTCTGGCCTCTTGTTTGTACTAAATGTTTAGAGACTAAGTGAATCTGGGTGTTTGAAACACCTTTAAAAATGAGTTAATTTGCTCCTATAAAAATGAGCCCTTTCTCCTAATGCAATGACCACAGCCCTGTGCTGTGCATGTTAATGATATTGCTTAAGACAGAGACACCCTTGAAATGAAGGCACATCAGGCATATAGAGAGTGTGTACATGAATACAGACTCACATGCAAATGCACATACAGAGAAATCTGTAGAGATGCATGTTCCAATATCAACAGATAGCAGATACTATATATATATATATATATATATATATACATATGTGTATATATATATATATATATATATATATACTTGGAGATGCATCTAGAACCACAGATATTATACACAAATAAAATAATAACATAGAGCAACACAGAAATAGTGAATAGAGAGTCAGCCTTGGAGCCTGAACTGAGTTCTAGTTCTTCCTGAAACACATCAGCCTCAGAATGCCCTAGGCAATTCTTTAAGACTGGAAGGTACCAAACAACAGCTGATCTGCAATGGTGGGGGGAGTTTGCATGTTAGGAGCTTCCCACAAAGATGAAGTCACAAGTTCAAACCAAAATAATAATAATTAATATATCAATAGTCCAAGTAGTGTTATTGTCTTCCTTTTACAGAAGAGGAAACTGAGGCTCTGAGTGGCTAATTCTCATAGCTTACAGTAAATAGTAGAGTTGGGACACAAATCCCTATGTCACTCCAATTCCAATTCACTTTCCACTACATCATGCTCTCAGGCACAGGCACATACATATATACACACAACACCCAAATGCATGAACACAGACAAAAATTACATTCACTAACTCAAAATACTCACAACTAAATGTTTACATACAGAGACATGATACAGATAGACAATGCCCCCCTAGAAATACATATATTCATATGAACCAGAAAAATCAGAGGACTAAACCCAAGAGACTTAGGTCCAGGACCCTTCCTGCTTAAACTGTAATGATTCTAGGATCTCGACTGTGTGACTAATGCCCAGTAGGATCATGCGTTTAGTTACTTCTCCTCTCTAGACCTCAGTTTTAATGATCTGTCACATGAAGGAATTTAGATATTTTCAGAGATCTCATCCAACACTAAGATTCAGTGTTCTACATTCAAAAACTCTGTGTTCTATGGTCCTTTCTAGTCCCAACATTCTGTGCTTCTGAGTTCTGTGTTATGATTCTCTCCCCATCTATTCCTACAGTTAAACGTTCATGGTATGCCATAAATCACTTTCCAGTTGGGGGTGTTAATTACAGGCTACCAAGACTTAGAAAAACACCCATGCCCCCTGTTGCTGATCTGTGAATGGTCCAGGCTCCCTCCATCTAACCAAAGGGCCATTGATCACTAATGGATTGGGACTGGGAAGTGACTGTAGGAAACTCACTAAATATATTTATTTGCCCTAACAGTTGTGCTACAGAGTCTCCATCAGGTTTCCCACAATGGGGAACAGATATTTCTAGTGTCTAGTGTTCATTTCTTCCAGAATAAATAATTGACTGGTGCTGATTTGATAAAGAAAACATTAAGAGGCAAAAGCTGGATACAGGAGCCCTGGAAATAGACATCTTACTGGAAGGAAGACAAGTATTTATTAAGTGCCTACTATGTGCCCTGTGTCAAACACTTTACAAACATTATCTGCTTTGATCTTCACAACAATCTTGAGAGACAGGTGCTAATATTATTTCTCCTTTTACATTGAGGAATCTAAGGTACGTTAACAGGTTAGTGACTTACCTAGGGTCACATAA
The DNA here is from genome assembly GCF_028583685.1 of Petaurus breviceps papuanus. Classification (NCBI taxonomy): domain Eukaryota; kingdom Metazoa; phylum Chordata; class Mammalia; order Diprotodontia; family Petauridae; genus Petaurus; species Petaurus breviceps. Next base: position 17,641,582 of record NW_027187367.1, read on the forward strand.
CCAGTAAGTGTCTGAAGCAAGATTTGAACTCAGGTCTTCTTGACTCTAGACTTGGCACTCTATGTGCCGCCTAGCTACTTCTGTTTTATAGATAGCCTGGGATAGTCCAAAGAGTAATGCATCTGGAGTCTGAGGACCTAGATTTGAATTCCAGCTTAGTTGTGTAACTTTGAGCAAATCATAACTTCTCTGTGCCTCAGTTTCCCCATATACATACAGTGAAGGATTGAATAAGAGGATCTATAAATTCCTAACATTATCTCCTCTGTCATTTTTCTAGTGACCATCATGGGACCATTTCAGAACCAGATGGTCATCTCCTAGCCCAAGATTCGGCCACAAATTACAAAATCTAAAGGTTCAGGTCACTTCTGTTCTTCTGGGAAAAGGTAGGTGAGGTAATTTTTTTTTCTTGTCCTGATCATTACCCACTGGGAGGTTGACAATTAGGTCCAATTTAAAAGACAAGAAAAATTGCTCCCTAGCCCCAAGGGAAACATGGCACAGTTGGGATGATTTTGTCTCATTGTGGGACTAAGAAATCACTTCTAGAGGTGAGAAGGGAGGTATGCTGTTGAGGGTAATAACTAGTAGAAAGAGCATGTGCCTCATTAGTCAGAAAATTTCAGTCTAAGCTTCAACTGGTTGACTCTGGGTAGACCATAGCATCATAGGATCCAGAGCTCACCTAACACACTCCCTCACTTTACATGTAGCACCCCATCTTGGTTATGTCCTTAAATTTTATCCACACTCATGTTTTGGACCCTCCATAGGGTGATGCTATCTATTTCAGATTCTAAAGGTAGCCCCTAGAGAGTGATGCTATCTACTTCAAGTTCTAAAGGTGTAACATTAATCTAGCACTTTACAAGTTTTTGAAGTCTTTTACACATATCTCATTTGATCTTTACACCAACCCTATGAGATAGATGCTATTATTATCTCCATTTTACATATGAATGAAGTGATACTTGAAGGTTGTTTGCACAGGGTCACAGAGCTAATATGTCTAGGAAGGATTTTTAGTCAGGGTTTCCTGACTCTAAATCTACCACACTACTTCCAAAATCATCTAGCTGCCTCTGAATGCCTCATGTTATATAGTTCTCTAGCCCCCACCAGTGTTCTTCCTATTAATAATCAGCCAGTAGATTCAGTTAGTTTTTAACAAAGTCATTTGCTAAGATGCCTTTGGGATGTGTATTGATGTTTCCAGTGTGTCAAGGGCTCTCATTCAAAAGTATATGGATGATGTAGGAGGGATGAGGAAGAAATTCCCTCCCCTTCTCCCGTTCAAGGGTCCCCTTCTCAAGCAGCTACTAGTTTGCAGCTTTTAAAATCAAACTTCCCTAAGCCTCAAGCTCCTTAGGAACTAGCTACCTGAAACCTACAGAAATTCAGTCAATTGAAATTGTTCTCTTTTTGACTCAATCAAAGAGACCTTTGAACTTTATAAAGGGATTAGGGCCAGAGAGGCATCCCTAAAATCACATTAATACTTCATTAACTCCTTGTGATTACATCCTGAACCTCTATGACTAAATCAGCCTAAATGGGGATTAAGGATCACATCAACCCCCTCTGCCTTCCTTCCTTCCATATATGGAAATTGAGGCCTGGATTAGGCAAATAAATATCCAAGCTCATACTGAGAGTAAAGCATACAAGGAATTCAAGTTCAGGTTTATAACTGCCAGTGCTTTACCATTTTAACACACTGCTGGAATACAGTACAGTATAGTCTATCCATTCCAATTTATCATCTCTCTGAACCTGGTTTTCCCATCTATAAAATGGGTATAATAATGTATTCACTATCTGCTTCACAAAGTAACTATGAGGAAAGTCTCTATAAGGCAACATGACACACAGGCATCAAGTTAGTGACAGATAAACCATTAAAACTCAGGTCCCTAAGCTTCTAGTCTGTAACTATTCCTACTACATCACTTCTTGTGACTTTAGTGATCAACTCTGTCTCCTGAAAGGTCTCCAGAAATGATGCAAAGAAGTCCAGGGGCACATTCTTAACACTCAGGGAAGGTGACCAAATGAAGGAGGACATGTGACAACAGCATCAGTCATTGTCAAATGCAGACACATTGAGAGACTGGTGGTCAAGGACTGGAAACACCGAATAATTCCCCATGGCCATAGATCTTGGGTGGCTACTGTATCAGCAAGCACCCCAAGCATCGCCAGGGTAGCTGACAACACAGGTTCTTAGATCTGCTTTGTTAAAGTAAAGCAACTCAAAATGAGTTAACAAGCTTACTTTAATAAGTCAAATATGTACCGTTTACCTAATTCAGGGGAAAAAGGTCAGCACTCCGAACTTCAGAGTATACAGACAGAATTATCAAGACAAGTAGACAGATCAAGTAGACAGATTTCCAAACTGTCCAACCATTACATCCATACCAAATAAACATCTGGTTTTTTCAAAGCCAGGGGGTGGGAGGGGGCTCTCAACAACGGCTTCCCAGAGTCTCATCTGATCAAATCATAGAACACTTCTCAAAGTGAGCCCCAAAACAAAGCTACACATCAGGGCTTATATAGCCTTCTCCTGGCTCAGAGAATGTAACAACCTTATTGACTCACTGCCCAATCAAAAAGTATCTACTGAAAAACAAGCCTCCCACCCCAGGCTCCAGGTGCACTTTAGCACACACACACACATACACACAACACACACACACACACACACACACACACACACACACACACACACACACACCTTGGCTGGAGTCTAGAGGAGCTCAAAGCAGTTCTGCCCCATTTCCTTCTTTCAGTCTGCTCTCTTACTGAGAGCATGGTTTTATGGAAAGGGTCTTGAGCCAAAGATAGTGACATGGAGGTGGGGATGTGGTGCAAAACCAGAGTTCTTATAGTGATCTCAAAGACAATTTGCTGTAACCTTGGGCAAAGTTTCTTAAGATCTCTGAGCATTATTTTAAGGAATCTTAAAATAACTAGGAATTTAATGAGGGAATAATAATATTGTAATTGAAAAGCTAGGAAAAAAATAGGGAAAATAGGCTTGCTATAGAATCAAGGAATCTGGGTTTTAAGTTGAGTTCTGCCACTTACTACCAGGATGAGCTCAAACAAGTCACCCAATTCCTCTAAATCCCAGTTTCTTTATCTATAAAACAAGCCAATTGTCCTAGATGACCATTGAGGTCACTTCCAGGTCTAAATCTATGATCTCAGCACCTACTATAAGGTTACTGAAGCCAGGCAGCAGACATTCCCAGGGACTCACTGAGTGTCTGACATTTGGTGGGATGAGGTTTGGTGTAAGAGAAAGTAGAGAGAAGAGTAATTTTAAGAAGTCATGTCCAAAATCTTTAGGCCTAATTGTCCCTTAAATATGCTCATTACTTGCAAGCACAAACTCACTTGTGTACCTGTGGTATGAATGTAACCTATTTGTGGGCAGGGGCTATTTTTTTTTCTTTTTATATCAAGTGCTTTACACATAGTAGGCATTAAAAAAAGCAACCCCTTTCGAAATGTAGTCTGGCAACTGCTTCTTTATAGCTCCTGTATCCTCAGCAGTCATAGCTACTGGAGACCCAGAAAAATAAAGCTCTTTGCCAAAGTCCTTGGTATTGTCAAATGGTTTAGCATCAGAAACAGATATGATTATCAGCAGAGAAGATACTAACAAAAATACACTACCATCTGCTTTCCTGCTATGCCCTAAGGACCATGGAGCCTTTCCATCTAATTTGTAGCTGAAACCTCTTATGTGAATCATCTCCCTCTACTAGAATGTGAGCTCCTTAAGAGTAAGAGATGTCTCATTTTTCTATTACTGTGCTCAAAATTTAGAGACAGGGGTAGGGAACCTGCTACCTCCAGGTCATATTGTCCTTCTAGGTCCTTGAGTACGGCCTTTTGACTGAGTCTAAGTTTTACAGAACAAATCCTTTAATTAAAGGGATTTGTTTTGTGAAGTTTGGATTCAGTCAAAGGGTTTGTGGACTTAGAACACCACATAAAGCCTTGAGGTGGCAGGTTCCCCATGCCTGAACTTAAACACAATGTTTCAAAGTATGCATGCATGCATTTATGGATGTGTACATATGTATACGTATATATACATGTGCACTGTGTATTTACATATGTTCATGCATATACATACACATATATAGATGTACCTTTGTCTGCAATGTATGTATGACATGTTTTTTCATTCATTCAATCATAAAAATGCTAGCTTATGATTAATTGATTGATTAGATATCATCTAATCCCTTCTTTTTGCTCATAAGGAAACTGAGACCAAGCGAGATTAAGTGATTGAACCAAAATTTTAGTCCTCCAACCTCAGTTGCATTCTGTTCCATTCCACTATCCTATCCTGTCCTAGAAAGCTACCAAGGTATCTCTTGGTGAACTGATCTATACTTGGTGATGAGAAATGACATGGTACAAGGCAGCAGTTCTCAGACTTTTTGGTCTCAAGACTCCATTACACTCTTTTTTTTTTCTGGTTACAAAACCTCTTTTACATAATTGACAAAAATTACAGGAGGAGATTTTACAAAGTCTTAGAATAATTACCAAGTTTTCTTTCACAAACATGTTCTGGTAAATGCTTGATTTATATAAAAAACATTTTAACTGAAACCTTTTAAATAAAGACAAAATTTGGAAATTTATGATTTCTTAAATTATAGCAATGGTCTAATAAGATAACTTAACAGCTTCTTAACACATTCATTTTCCCTGACAGTACAATTCTTAACATTTAATTATTAATTTGTATATTTCCTTTTAGTTTACAGGATTCAATCCCACAATTCCTTGAGTTTCATATTTTGTCCCCCTTCCTCCCCTCCCCACCATGGCGGCTTATAGTCAAGTATAGGATCTGTAAATACTTTCACATTATACATTAGTCAGGTTATAAGGACGGATTGTACCAGCTGTAATAAAAATGGTAAAAAGGACATAAAACCAAATAAGAGAAGGAAAAAGATCAGGTATTTTGCTTCCACCTGGATATAATCTTAGTTCTTTCTAGTTCTTTCTCTGGATGCACATATTTCTCTCCATCATGAGTCTTTTGGGATTGACTTATATCACTGCATTGCTGAGAAGAGTCCAGTCTGTCAAAGTATGTCATCACACATACGTTGTGTCTGTAACTGTGTACAAATTTCTCCTGGTTCTACTCTTCTCACTCAGCATCAGTTCTTTTAAGCCTCTCCAGGTAAATATGAAGACCGCCTGCTCCTCGTTTCTTACAGCACAATAGTATTCCATAACATGCATATACCACAACTTGTTCAGCCATTCCCCAATTGATGGGCCCCCCCTTAATTTCCAATTCTTTGCCACAACAAAAAGAGCTGCTATAAACATTTTTGTACATATGGGTCTTTCTCCCATGTCTATGATCTCTTTGGGATATAAACCTAGGAGTGGTATTGCTGGATCAAAGGGTATGAAAGTATTTATAGCCCTTTGGGCATAATTCCAGATTGCTCTCCAGAAAGGCTGGATCAGTTCACAACTCCACCAGCGATGCATTAGTGTTCCAATTTGCCCACATCCTCTCCAGCATTTGTCATTTTCCTGTTTTGTCATCTTAGCCAATCTGGTGAGATGTGGTACCTCAGAGTTGTTTTGATTTGCATTTCTCTAATCAATAGTGAATTACAGCATTTTTTAATGTGCTTATAGATATCTTTAATTTCTTTCTCTGAAAACTGCCTGTTCATATCCTTTGATCATTTATCAATTGGGGAATAACTTGTATTCTTATAAATTTGATTCAATTCTCTGTATATTTTAGAAATGAGTCCTTTGCCAGAGACATAGGTTATAAAGATTCTTTCCCAATATCCCATCTCCCTCTTAATCTTGTTTACATTGGCTTTGTTTGTACAGAAACTTTTCAATTTCATGTAGTCAAAATTATCCATTTTATGTTTTATAATGTTCTCTAATTCTAGTTTAGTCATAAAGTCTTTCCCTCTCCACAAGTCTGATAGGTAAACTATTCCTTGTTTTAGGAGACTTCTTACAGTATCAACCTTTATACCTAGATCATGCACCCATTTAGACTTGATTTTGGTATGAGGTGTTATATAATGGTCTATGCCCAGTTTCTTCCATACTATATTCCAGTTTTCCCAGCAGTTTTTGTCAAATAGTGAGTTCTTATCCCAAAAACCAGGGTCTGGGGGTTTATCAAACAATAGATTACTATAGTCATTGACTTCTGAATGACTATAGTAATCTATTGTTTGATAAACCCCCATGTGCCTAATCTATTCCATTGATCCACTCCTCTATTCCTCAGCCAGTACCAAGAAGTTTTGATGACTGCTGCTTTATAATACAGATTGAAATCTGGTATAGCTAGTCCACCTTCCCTAGCATTTCTTTTCATTAATCCCCTTGATATTCTGGACTGTTTATTCTTCCAAATGAGTTTTGTTACTATTTTTTTCTAGCTCTATAAAGTAGTTTTTTGGTAAATTAATCGGTATGGCACTAAATATATAATTTAATTTAGGTAAAATTGTCATTTTTATTATATTAGCTCGACCCAGCCACGAGTAATTGATATTTTTCCAATTAGTTAGATCCGACTTTATTTGTGTGAAAAGTGTTTTGTAGTTATGGTCATACAGGTCCTGGGTTTGTTTTGGCAGGTAGATTCCCAAATATTTTATGTCTACAGTAACTTTAAATGGGATTTCTCTTTCTATCTCTTGCTGTTGAATTTCATTGGAAATATATATGAATGCCGAGGATTTATGTGGGTTTATTTTATATCCTGCAACTTTGCCAAATTTATTTATTGTCTCAAGTAGTTTTTTTACTTGATTCTCTAGGATTCTCTAAGTATATCATCATATCATCTGCAAAGAGTGATAACTTGGTCTCTTCTTTGCCTAATTTGATTCCTTTGATTTCTTTTTCTTCTCTAATTGCTACTGCTAACATTTCTAGTACCAGATTGAATAAGAGGAGTGACAGTGGATACCCTTGTTTCACCCCTTATCTTATGGGAAATGCTTCTAGCTTCTCCCCATTACATATAATACTTGCTGATGGCTTTAAATAGATGCTACCTATTATTTTAAGGAAGGCTCCATTTATTCCTATACTTTTTAATGTTTTTAATAGGAATGGATGTTGTATTTTGTTAAAATCTTTTTCTGCATCTATTGAGATGATCATGTGGTTTCTGCTAGTTTTCTTGATGATATGATCAATTATACTGATGGTTTTCCTAATATTAAACCATCCTTGCATTCCTGGAATAAATCCTACCTGATCAAAGTGTATTATTCTTGAGATAAGTTGCTGTAATCTTTTTGCTAGTATTTTATTTAGAATTTTTGCATCTATATTCATGAGGGAGATTGCGCTATAATTTTCTTTCTCTGTTTTATCTCTTCCTGATTTAGGTATCAGTACCATATTTGTGTCATAAAAAGAATTTGGTAGGACTCCTTCTTCACTAATTTTCCCAAATAGTTTGTAGAGTACTGGAATCAATTGTTCTTTAAATGTTTGATAGAATTCACTAGTGAATCCATCTGGCCCTGGAGATTTTTTCCTAGGGAGTTGACTGATGGCTTGTTCAATTTCTTTTTCTGAGATGGGATTATTTAAATAATTTACTTTCTCTTCAGTTAATCTGGGTAACTTGTATGTTTGTAAATATTCATCCATTTCCCTAAGATTGTCAAATTTATGTGCATACAATTGGGAAAAATAATTCCTAATTATTGTTTTGATTTCCTCTTCATTGGAGGTAGATTCACCCTTTTCATTTTTGATACTCATAATTTGGTTTTCTTCTTTCTTTTTTTTTTATCATATTTACTAAGCATCTATCAATTTTGTTGGTTTTTTCATAAAACCAGCTCTTGGTTTTATTTATTAATTCAATAGTTTTCTTAATTTCAATTTTTTTAATCTCTCCTTTTGTCTTCAATATTTCTAACTTAGTTTTTAATTGGGGATTTTGAATTTGTTCTTTTTCTAGGTTTTTTAATTGCATGCCCAATTCGTTGAGCTCCCTTTTATCTAATTTATTCACGTATGTACTCAGGGATATAAAACTTCCCCTGAGAATTGCCTTTAATGCATCCCACAGATTTTGGTATGTTGTCTCATTATTATCATTCTCTTGAATGAAATTACTGATTGTTTCTATAATTTCTTGTTTGACGCACTCATTCTTTAGGATTAAATTGCTTAATTTCCAATTTGTTTTTAGTCTGTCTTTCCCTGGCCCTTTATTGCATATAATTTTTATTTCATCATGATCTGAGAAGGATGCATTTAATATTTCTGCCTTACTGCATAGAATTGTGAGGTTTTTATGCCCTAGGACATGGTCAATTTTTGAGTATGTGCCATGAACCGCTGAGAAGAAAGTATATTCCTTTTTATCCCCATTCAGTTTTCTCCAGAGATCTATCATACCTATCCTCTCTAAAATCCTATTCACCTCCTTAACTTCTTTCTTGTTTATTGTGAGGTTGGATTTATCAAGTTCAGAGAGGGAGATATTGAGGTCTCCCATTAGTATAGTTTTGCTATCTATTTCTTCCTCTAATTCCTTTACCTTCTCCTCTAGGAATTTGGATGCTACACCACTTGGTGCATATATGTTAAGTAATGATATTGCTTCATTCTCAATCATGCCTTTTAACAGGATATAGTTTCCTTCCTTATCTCTTTTAATTAGGTCAATTTTTGCTTTTGCTTTATCTGAGATAAGGATTGCTATCCCTGCTTTTTTTACTTTAGCTGAAGCATGATATATTTTATTCCAACCTTTTGCCTTTACCTTGTGTGTATCCCTCTGTTTCAGATGTGTTTCTTGTAAACAGCATATTGTAGGATTATAATTTCTAATCCATTCTGCTATCTGTCTCCGTTTTATGGGAGAGTTCATTCCATTCACATTTACAGTTATGATTGTTATCTGTTTCTTCCCCCCATCCTATTCCTGACCCTGTTAATGTTCATATTTTCCCTCCCTTCTTCCTTTCCCCCCTTAATAGTTTTCCTTTTGACCACCGCCTCCTTCAGTGTTCCCTTTTCAGCCCCCCTCCCTTTTCCTCTCCTTTCCCCTTACTTCTTCCCTCCCTATAAACCACTCCCACCCCCCTTTCGTAACCCTTTCCCCCTCCTACTGCCTGTAGGATATTTTTATACTTAATGAAGTATGTTGTTTCTTCTTCGCACCAAGAGTGACAGGAACAAATCTCATGCAAAGCTCCTCTCCCTCCCCTCTTTCCCTCTAAAATGATACTTTTTGCGTTTCTTCTCCCTAGAGTCCTATGCTTAACTGGTTGTTATTCCCTCCTTGTACCAGAACCAATGAGGAATAAGCTCATCTGCTTCCCAACTCCCTCCCTTTTTTACCTCTGTTATACAGTTTTTATGCCTCTATGTGTGGCATAATTTACCCTTTTCCACTTCATCCATTCCCTTTCTTCCATTGCAGTCCCTTTGTAGCCCTTAATGAGATTTTTTAAATCATCATTTTGTGTATTTTATAGTCATACCCTCTACTTGTCTATAACCAGTTTGCTCTTATCAAATAGAAGGGTGTGTATGTGTGTGTGTGTGTGTGTGTGTGTGTTCTCCTTGTTTACCTTTCTAAGTCACTGTTGCATCTCGTAATTGGAGGTTTAATTTTCCATTGAGTTCTGGCTTTTTTATCAAAAAGGTCTGGAACTCTGTTATATCGTTGAATGACCATCTCTTTGCCTGGAAGAATATCCTCAGTTTCTCTGGGTATGTGATCCTTGGTTGTAACCGGAGCTCTTTTGCCCTCCAGAAAATTGTATTCCACTGCCTCCGATCTTTCAATGTAGAGGCTGACAAATCCTGTGCAATCCTCACTGTGGACCCTCAATATTTGAATTGTTTCTTTCTGACCGCTTGAAGTATTTTCTCTTTTATCTGGTAGTTCTGGAGTTTGGCCACAATATTTCAAGGACTTTTCAGTTTGGGATCTCTTTCAGCAGGTGTCCGGTGGATTCTCTCGATTTCTATTTTACCCTCAGGTTCTAGTATCTCAGGGCAGTTTTCCTTAATGAGCTCTTGGAGAATGCTGTCCAGGCTCATTTTTTCATCATAATTTTCTGGTAGGCCTATGATTCTCAAATTATCTCTCCTGGATCTGTTTTCCAGGTCAGTTATTTTTTCTTTGAGGTATTTAACCTCTTTTTCTAATTTTTCATTCTTGTTGTTTTGCCTGACTAAATCTTGGTTCCTCATAGCATTATTTGTTTCCATTCGGTTAATTCTAGTTTTTAGAAAATAATTTTCCTTGGTTAATTTTTGGAGCTCCTTTTCCATATCACACACTTTTCTTTTTAGAGAGATGTTTTCCTCATTATAATGTTTTTCTAATTTTGCTATTTTGATTTTGAGAGAATTATTCATTTTGTCTTCTATCTCTCTCATTTTGTTTTCAAAGTTCCTTTTGATCTCATCTAGGAGAGCCTTCTGTGCTTGGGACCCATTCCCTGTTGAAGTTTCAGCTTTGGGTGTGGAGTCCACATTGTCTCCCTCTGAGGTTGGTTCCTCCCTCTGAGGATAGTAGGACTCCAGAGTCTGTCTTTGTAGTCTGCCTTCTACCTACTTTGAGGCAGGGTCGTAGCCACGCCCTTCCTCTAGCATCCCAAGCCTTTACTGTGGAGGGTTTTGCCCTGGGGCAAGAGTTACTATGTCTTCAGAGTCAGAGGGGGAGTTTGGAGCAAGTGAGGTTCACTCTGTCATCCTGGACTTTGGAGGTCCTGAAAAGGGCTTTTTTTTTTTTTTTAATTTCTGGGCTATGAAGTGGTAGCTCCAGGAGTGTTTGCTGTCCGGGACAGGGGCCCCTGTATTTGCTTCTTACCTTGCTCTTTCCAGTCCCAGTCCTTTGGTGACAGGCCTGGTAGTGGACCTTGAGATTGGCGGGAAGACTTGCCCTCCGAGTTGATCAGGCTCCTTCCGGGCCTGCCTCTGCCAGCCATGCTGCGCCTTCCCGGCCTGTCCCTGCGTCTCCTCCTTTACACTCTTAAAAATTGTTTCCAATCTTCCCCAAAGAGCTTTCATTTATGTGGATTCTATCTGTTGATATTTATGATTTTAAAATTTTAAACATTTTAGTATTACTTTGAAAATAGTTTTGACCTTATGGATCCCACACAAGAGTCTTGGAAACTCCCACTGGTCCGCAGACTTCACTTTGAGTATCTCTGGTCCAGGTAGATGGACCAAATGCTGGGGATATCCTAGTTGAAGTTGGAAGGTGTGTTGTAGCTGTGATACCCACAAGGCTTGGTCCTGAGTCTGCTCCTCCTATAGTATCGCCATAACACATAGGGGTATGTCAGTCTTAGGTCTCAGTTTGTGCTGGACTCAGCATGTGCTAGAATTGGGGAAGTAAATGATGAATAGGGGCATGTGGTCTCATGCCCCTACTGTGACTGCCTCTCCACAGAAGTGAGTTTGTGGAAATTTCTGTGGGCCATCCAAATATTGACAGTCAGTGACTGAAGGATCTTCTGAATTCCATACTTACTGAGTTTAAAAAGAATAAATTGTCTGAGACTACCTCATCATTCATGCATCTGTCCTGCAGAGGAGGCAAACATAGAAATGGAGTATGGCCAGTATTGTCTACCACAATTAGACAGAGGACAGTCTTATGGTAGGATTTTCCTCTTCAGAGCTTGTGCTGCCTGCCTGAGAGGCTGGTCAGAGGCCATTGGCTCTTCCCACATTCTTAAAAGGCAGATGGGCTAGATTCTTTCCACCTATTTTGCCTCTACTTCAACACTTCAGATTACTTTTAAGAACAGGCCAACACATTGTCCTCTGGAGAAATTGTCACCATCAATCTATACTTGTACCCTCTACCACAGATTCTAGCTTTGCCAGCAGTGGGGATGATGAAAAAAATGGAAGTCAATTTTCACAAATAAGAGAAGACTGATGTGGAATTCACCTTTTTAGAGCATGAAGGGGCTGTATCTTTCTTTCTTTCTTTCTTTCTTTCTTTCTTTCTTTCTTTCTTTCT